>NC_057718.1:14783597-14852071 GCF_004010195.1 Chiloscyllium plagiosum | reverse complement strand
GCACTGGGAGTAATCCAGATATTACTACCCTTGAGGACATCCTTTTTAAATTTCTGCCTAACTCTCTGTAATCTCCCTTCAGAATCTCAACCTTTTCCCTTCCAATGTCGTTGGTTTCAATGTGGACAATGACCTCCTGCTGGCCCTTCTCCCCCATGAGAATATTCTGCACTCTCTCTGAGACATCCTTCATCCTAGCACCAGGGAAACAACACACCATTCTGCTTTTTCTCTGCTGGCCACAGAAATGTCTGTCTGTACCTCGGACTACAGAATCCCCTAACACAATTGATCTCTTGGAAGCTGACGTACCCCTCGTTGCATTAGAGCCAGTCTCAATACCAGAAACTTGGCTGTTCCCCTGAGAATCCATCACCCCCTACTTTTTCCAAAACAGCATACCTGTTTGAAATGGGTATATCCACAAAAGACTCCTGCTCTAGCTGCGTACCTCTCTTACCCTTCCTGGAGTTAACCCATCTATGTGACTGTATCTGAGACTTTCTCCCCTTCCTGTAACTGCCATCCATCACATACTGTTGCTGTCGCAAATTCGTCATCGCTTCTATCTGTCTCTCCAACCGATCCACTCGATCTGATAAGATTCACTTTGTATTGTGTTCACTGGCGTGTTATAGAATTGAACCGGGAGAAATCATATGGAAAACTATAAATTTCTCACAGGACTAGACAGGTTAGATGCAAGGAGGATGTTCCTAATGATGGGGAGTCCAAAGCCAGCATCATGGTTTAAGGATAAGGGGGAAACATTTTAGGACTGAGCTGAGGAGAAATGTCTTCACCCAGAGATTGGGCCTATGGAATTCACTACCACAAGAAGTGGTTGAGGCCAAATCATTCTGTGTTTTCAAGAAGGAGGTAGATATATGACATGTTTGAATAGGTTGATGAAAAATACTTAAGATTGTTACTTTGCATTATGGAGTACACAAGCGATCTGAGGTGTTTGAATCCTGGTTCAACCATGCTGTATTGCTATTTGTTGTCTAAGTCACCAAATAGATGCTGTCGAGGCCAACTCGCTCCATTATTTTCCCTTTTCGCCACTTCCCTGGAGGGCAGTATCGAGCCATCAGTATCTGATTTTTATCTCAATATTCAGTTGAATTCTCTTCACATCTACCTCTCCCTTCCTTTAACATGCTCCTTAAAGCCGACACCTTTGACCAAACTTTTAGTCACGAGTTGAAACACATTTTCTGAGGATGGTGTCAAATATTGTTTGATACCATTCCTGTGCCTCGGGACATTTTGTTACATTAAATATGCTGTGTTTATGCAAGTGGTTTTAGTTTGTTGGCAGTCTGAGTAAAACAAAGAGGTGAGAATTCTGGAATGGAGTGAGAGAAACAGTGATGGAGGCACAATCATTTCGAAAAGTTGCTAGCCAGGTCTACTGACTGGAGATGATAATTGTGAATAGAAGTACATTTTTGTTAAAATAACTGCGGTGAAGTGCGACAATAATTGCTGATTATCTAACCTGGCTGCTTTTTAAAATACTGCTTCAGTGAAAGAAACAGTTCAATAAACAGTGGGAAAGCTGAAACTGCTGAACTCTGTGCTTAGGAGAAAGATGAATCAATGGAATGTGGGTATTGCTGTAAAGACCAGAAATGTTCATCGCGTGCTATTAACGTTGAACAGAGTGACTTACTAGGCCTTTATTGAGGACAAAAAAAAGTTGCTGGAAAAGCTCAGCGGTTCTGGCAGCATCTTAGGAGAGAAACCAGTGTTAACGTTTCGGCTCCAATGACCTTTCCTCAGAATTCATTCCGCAGCGTCATATGGACTTGTCATATGAGGAATGGTTGAGGACTCTGGGTTTATACTTGATGGAATTTAGAAAAATGAGAGAAGATCTCATTGAAACTTACAGAATGCGGAGAGGCCTGAATACAATGGACATGGAGAAAATGTTTCCACTAATAGGATACACTCAGGCCCAACGGCACAGTCTCATAATGAAGGAGGAATTTCTTCAGCTAGAGGGTGGAGGATCTATGGAACTCATTGCTGTTGTGGACTGTGGGGGCCAATCATTGAGTGTATTTAAGACAGATAGATAGATACAAACAAGAGGTTTGAAATATTTCTGGAGAAGCTCAGCAGGTCTGGCAGCATCAGTGGAAAGAAAGGTCGGGCAGCATCCAAGGAGCAGGAGAATCGACATTTTGGGCAAGAGCCCTTCATCAGGAATTCCTGATAATCAGGAATGCTGCTTGACCTGCTGCACTTTTCCAGCACTCCACTCTCAACTCTGATCTCTAGCATCTGCAGTCCTCACTTTCTCTCAGTGGAAAGAAAGCAGAGTCATTGTTTCAGGTCCAGTGACCCTTCTTCAAAACAGAATAGATCAGTTCTTGATTGGTAGGGGGAATCATGGATTACAAGGAGAAGGCAGAAGCATGAGATTGAGAAACGTATCAACTGAGATGGAATTGCACAGCAGACTTGATGGGTCTGCTCCTTTATCTTATGATCTTATGGTCAAACATTTTGCATTGTCACATAAAGGCCAGACCAGGTAAGGATGGCAGAACTAGAGGACATTAGTGAATCAGACAATAGTTTAATGGTCACCATTACTAAGACTAGTTTTCAATTCCAAATGTATTCTTTGTAATGGACTTCATTTGGAATCATAATGAAGTCAGCCCAGGATAAAAATCCAAAGTAAACAGAAAGAAAAACCTAGAATAAAGATGTAGCCTAACACTAATGCTTTTCACTTCTATTCAATTAATTATTTTTCACAATATACAAAACCCAACTTGATCCAACTGACCTTTACCCTTTAAAACTCCCTCTTCGGTTTTCTCCATCTTGTGAAAAGGCTGTATCTTTTCCAGTTCCAATGTGGGGACCCACAGAGTGACTACGTTCTCTTTTTAGATACTGACTGATGAGCTGCACATTTTTTAACTTCCTGTTTTAATGTAATCTCTTCTGTAAGTCTAAGACATAGCAGCAGAAGTAGGCCATTCACTCCATCATTTCCGCTCTGGTCATTCAATGGAATCACGGCTGATTTTATACTCCTGCCTTTTCCCCATGACCCTCGACCCCCTTACTGATTAAAAATCGGTCTGTCTCAGCCTTGAATATACTTAATGACACAGCCTTGACACCCCTCTGTGGTAAAGAATTCCACGGATTGACTACCATTTGAGAGAGGGAATTCTTCTTCTCTTTTTTTAATATGGGTAGCCCCTAATTCTGAGATTATGGCTGCTGGTCCTAGATTCTCCCCCATGGGGCAACAACCTTTCCTCATCTACCCTGTCAAGCCCTTAAGAATCTTGCATGTTTCAACAGAGTCACCTTTCATTCCTCTATATTCTAGAGAGTATAGGCTCAATCTACACAACCTGT
Source organism: Chiloscyllium plagiosum (assembly GCF_004010195.1). NCBI lineage: Eukaryota > Metazoa > Chordata > Chondrichthyes > Orectolobiformes > Hemiscylliidae > Chiloscyllium > Chiloscyllium plagiosum. The sequence continues at coordinate 14,848,675 of NC_057718.1, read as the reverse complement.
CCTTATAAGACAGTCCCTCCGTAACTAGTATCAGCAACTTCTTTGGACTGCACCAGTGGCAGTACACCTTTCCCTAGATAAGGGGGCCAAAACAGTTCACAGTATTCCAGGTGTGGCCTGACTAGTGAATTGTACAGATTTAGCAAGCCTTCCCTAATTTTTTTAACCCCTTTTCCTTTGAATGAAAGCCAACAGTCTCTTTACCTTCCCTTCTACCCATGACCTTGTATATTAACTTATTGTGATCTGCACAAGGACTCCCAAATTCCTCTGGGCTGTAACTTTCTGCAGTCTTTCCCTATTCAAATATTATTCAGCTCCTCCGTTTTTCCTGCCAAATTGCATAACCTCACATTTTCCTACATTATATTTCATCTGTCGAGATTTTTGTTTAACCTCTCCATATCCCTCGACAGACTGTTCTTGTAACCCTCACCACTTGCCTTCCCACCTATTTTTGTGTGACTTGCAAACTTGGATACAGTGCATTCACTTTGCTCATCGAAGTCATTTATATATATTGTAAATATTTGTGGCCCCAGCACCAATCCCTATGGCACTTCACTAATTACAGGTTGCCATCATCAGTTTTCTGAGTTCAATAGTCATAATTATTGTATTTATTGCCTTTCACTTTGATTATTTAGTCTTTTTGGAATGCTGTTAGTATTTTCTCCTGATGAAGACTGATGCAAACTATGTAGCCTGGACTGTAACTGTTTTCTTATTTTAAAGAATGTAAAGTGCTGTGTTGCAGATGCAATTCCCATTGGTCAAACTTCTCGACGTCAAGCAAAGCGCAATTTATTCAAACACTATACTTAAAATTCAACAAAAAAAGAACAACTTCGAACAACTTAACTCTATTGGAAAACTTAACAGAATAATAGATCAGTAACTATCACTAATTAACTGTTCCAATATAGTGGAGAAAGTGAGGTCTGCAGATGCTGGAGATCAGAGATGGAAATGTGTTGCTGGAAAAGCGCAGCAGGTCAGGCAGCATCTAGGGAACAGGAGAATCGACGTTTCGGGATTCCTGAAGAAGGGCTAATGCCCGAAACGTCGATTCTCCTGTTCCCTAGATGCTGCCTGACCTGTTCCAATATAGTGACATCCACAAACACATCCCTTGGCAAAAAGGCAAATTCAGAAAACAGGTTTGCTTACATGTAATGACCACATTAGGAAAAGAAACCCCAGCTTCTAGCTGTAACCGAGGGCAAAAAAAAGCTTCTACTTCTTCAAAACTCCAGCAGCTTCTGCTGAATGTAAAAGCTAAAACAATCCTAAAAATCCTGGTCAATGAGTGCTGGCCACACCCATCCAGGCTACTTCTATTGTTCCAACTTTAAAAAAAGCTCCCAGGGCCTCACAGGTCATTTAATTTCTCATATTCTACTCTATACTTGTCCCCCAATCCCTCTCTAAAAGAAACCAGGACAAAACACACCTCTTAAAGCCACAGTATTGTCACACTACCATGTTATGGCTACAGTTGTTGAAGGGATCTTTTACCCTGAGATCATTTATTAAACCTGCTTTATTATACTTCCTAAATAATCTGATCACTGGTTGGATCCACAGCATATTGTTCTTTGAAAGTGCTCCAAATACCACTCCACGAGATCTTTTTCATGATTATCTCTGCCGATCTGGCTTTCCCAATATGCACTAAAGATTAAAGTCACTCGTGATTAATGTGCTCCAAATTTTACATGCCCTCATTATCTTCTGATTTATTCTTTGTCATACTGTATAGCTATTGCTAGGGGATCTTTGGGCTACTCCTCCCCAGTGTCGTCTTCTCCTTGGTATTTCGTACCTCCATGCATATGGATTTTATTTCCTCCAATCTGAGACAATTTCTTGTTAAGTATGTAAGTTAGCTCGCTGAGCTTGAAGGTTTGTTTTCAAACGTTTTGTCACCATACTAGGTAACATCATCGGTGAGAGTCTTTGGTGATGTGCTGCTGGTATGTCCCAATCTGTATTTCCAGGTCTTGGTTTCTTAGGGTGGGTGATATCATTTCCGGTTCTTTGTTTCAAGACAAGGTAAATGGGTCTAAATTGATGTGTTTATTGATAGAGTTCTGGTTAGAATGCCGTGCCTCTTAGCATTCTCGTGCGTGTCTTTGTTTCGCCTGTCCTAGGGTGTGTGTGTTGTCCCAGTCAAAGTGGTGTCCTTCTTTGTCTGTATGTATAGAAACTAGTGATAGTGGGTCATGACGTTTGGTAGCCAATTGGTGTTCATGTATCCTGGTGGCAATTTGCCTGCTAGTTTGTTTGATGTAGTGTTATTTTTACAGTTTTTACATGGCATCTTGAAAATGATGTAAATCATTTCTTGCTCTTGTACTTATTCTATTCCATAGCTTAACAAAGCTACACCGTCCCTTCCTGCCTGTCCTTTTGAAAAGTCCCATAGCCCTGGTATTTAGTTCCTTGCATTAATTTCCTAGTAATCATGTCCCAATAATGGCTATAAGATCAGACCTTTAACTTGTATTAATGCTATTAATTAATTTAATTTATTCTATATGCCATATGTATTCAAGTTAAAAGCCACTCCTTTTTCATTTTTACAATTCTTTCCCCTTTGACCCTATTTATTGCTGTTTTTCGATGTTTGAAAAAGTGACTGTCAGTTCCTGTCCCACTCTGGGTATCATTATCATAGCTATCCTGTAATGCTGCCATATCTTTTTGCTTTGTGTGCCTATATTTCCCCTCTCCCACACCCTATTCCCTGTCCTGTCATTAGTTTAAAGCTCTCTCTACAACCCCAGTTATTGGGTTCTGCGGGACACTGGTCTGAAGTTCATGCGAAGCACCAGCACAACTCCCTTCTACCACAATACGGGTGTCAGTATCCCAGAAACTGAAACCCACTCCGCCCACATCAAGCTTTGAGCCACACATTTCTCGACTTTATTTACTCTGTGCCTGTGCTCTGATAGTGAACTAAAGATTCGTACCTTCGAGGGTCTGTTTCCAATTTATCTTTTAACTGTTCAACGTCTTTCAGCAGCACTTCTTTCTCATTCTAACAGTGTCATTGGTCCACTGTGGACAATAACAACTGGATCCCTCCACTCCCTCTCTAAGTTCTCCTCCACTGGAGGAGATATCTTTAACGTTGGCACCAGGCAGGCAACACGTCCTTTGGGATTGAAGCTCGCAGCTACAGTGAAAAGATCTGTCCGGGGAGAAAGTCAGGACTGCAGATGCTGGAGATCATTCAAGAGTGTGGTGCTGGAAAAGTATAGCAGCCAGGCAGCATCTGAGGAGCAGGAGAATCAACATTACTGCCCAAAATGTCGATTTTCTTGCTCCTTAGATGCTGCCTGACCTGCTGTGCCTTTCCAGCACCACACTCTCAAACAGATCTATCCTCCTAATGATATTGTCGCTAACTACTGCTACATTTCTGTTCCCTCCCCTTGCTTGATTGGCTGACCAAGGTGCTGCGGTCAGTTTGCTCATCCTCCACGCTGTCCCCATTCTTGTCTGCACAGATTGCAAGAAACCCGCATTGTTAGCCAAGGCTCCTCAATTTTAGGCCTTGGGTTCCCATGCCTGCCTTGCCTGCAGTCATACCCTCCCGTCCCCGATCACTGCCCAAATTTGAATTACCTCTGATGGGCGTGACCGCCCTCTGGAGCAAAGTGCCCAGGTCACTTTCCCATTCCCTGGTGGAACTGGGCAGCATGGGCAGGCTGGGCTGAAGGGCCTGTTTCCATGCTGTAGACCTCCATGACTCTATGTGGCACAACACCTGCAGCTTAACCTCCAGCTCCTCAACTTGGATCCTCCATTCAAATTCCTTGAGTTGTAGTCAGTTGGTAAGGCATGTTCCCTTGAATCAGTTTGGTGTCCAGCAGCTTCCATGTGCTGCAGTAGCAACACATCACTCAACTTGCTCTCATTATTATATTCATTTAATTTTATAAATTTATTACATTGTATTCCTGCTCTTAATAGTTTGCTGTAACATTTTTAAAAAAAGGAAATCAGTCTTATACTTAATAAAAACCGAAAGAACCGCAGATGCTGTAACAGAAGTTGCTGGAAAAGCTCAGCAGGGCTGGCAGCGTCCGTGCAGAGAAATCAAAGTTTCAGATCTGATAAGCCTTCCTCAGAACTGGGTCACCGAAACTGAAATGTTAACTCTTGATTTCTCTTCACAGATACTGCTGAGCCTTTCCAGCAATTTCTGTTATTGTTTCAGTCTTATACTTATTCAGCTTTGAATCATGGATCTCTACACATTGTGTGTATGTATGTGTGTTTAAGTCTGTACATGAGTATATATGTGTCTGTGAATATTATATATAAGACACATTTCTGTACCGTAATGGCACTTGATTGCTGTTATAGCACGGGGTGATTTTAAACAGAGCTGGAAGCTGCTGTCAATCACGAAACCATTACTGAAGAACAACTGGACTGACATTCCTTTAGTCTGGAGCATGATTGAGTGGAATGGTTAGGCCATAAAACATTTGGATTGTTGTTGCCAAGCAACCCTTTTTATGGCTGTTTGATTTTTGGATTCTTTTAACTCTTGCATAGCTTGTGCAGAGTGAGCTGTCAGTACCTGCAGCCTGACACCTGGCAGGGGAACAATACACATTGCTGTCATTGTGATACCTAATGTGTGGGAAGATGTGTTTATTTTCATGACTGCCAAGGACTCTATTTTTATTCATTTACTGGATGAGGGCATTGCTGGCTAGGTCAGCATTTATTGCTCAAGCCTATTTGCCCAGAGGGCAGTTGAGAGTCAACCACATTGCAGTGGGTCTGGAGTCACATATAAACGAGACCAAGTAAGGATGGCAGCTACCTTCCCTAAAGGACATTAATGAACCAGATGAGTGTTTTTTCTGATAATCGAAAATAGATTCATGGCCATCATTAGATTCTTAATTCCAGATTCTTTTTAAAATTGGATTCAAATTCCACCATCTGCTGTGACAGGATTAGAAGCCAGGACCCCAGGACATTACCTGGGTTTCTAGATTAACAGGAGAAAGTGAGGTCTGCAGATGCTGGAGATCAGAGCTGAAAATGTGTTGCTGGAAAAGCGCAGCAGGTCAGGCAGCATCCAGGGAACAGGAGAATCGATGTTTCGGGCATAAGCCCTGAAGAAGGGCTTATGCCCGAAACGTCGATTCTCCTGTTCCCTGGATGCTGCCTGACCTGCTGCGCTTTTCCAGCAACACATTTTCAGCAACGTTTCTAGATTAACAGCCAAGCGATAATACCACTAGGCCGTCGCCTAGCCTAATAATTCAATGACATTTACATTATTTCTCTGAGATGCCAATAGTTATGTATTTGTCGATGCTGACTTCTTGGACTAAGAAATATCACCTTAGACCTCTTTCGATGTTACTTACTGATGGATCACCTGACGGTGGGCTTCCATTGTGTGTGACATCCAGAAGTGTGTGGGTGTCTGGACTGCTGATCGCAGAGTCGGCCAAAACCCTGGGTGGCCTCATTTCAAATTCCACTCCGGCACATGGCAGGCCAGTGCTGGGCCTTCCTCCTGAATCGAGGACCTGGGCACAGAGGTGTAGCCCACCACATGGCGCTGACCAATAGGATGTCAGCAGCTCACTATTGCCCAATAGTGGCTCAGGAGGACGCTGGCTACTGCTAACATTACACTTACTAAGGCCTGAGATTGCAGAGGGTGCCAGGTACAGATGAGTGATGGCGGGAGGGAGTCAGCAGCATGGACAGCTCTCAGCAGGACCAGCTCTTCCTGATACTGATACTCTTGATGCAGGACTTTGAATGAGAGGTGTGTAGTTGTGAATTAGAGTGAAAGTTTGTGTGCTGTCAATAAGCCCTTTGTAAAATATCCTGTGATTCATTACAGAGCGTACAGATTTTCTTGAGTTGGATCATCTAGCCCTTTGTATCACTGTTGTGGTATTCAGTTTAACCTTGGCTTGGCAGCAGTGGGATGTGTACCAGTGCCAACATCAATTTGTCAGCTAAATGGTCGTCAAAATACTAGCTAAGGGCTGGCATTTCCTCACCTATTCATGGTCACAGCTGGCTGTTTTCAACATTTCATAGCATTGACTGACAACCACCTCAATCGATTTCATTAAATCATAGTTTAAGCATTGAAAAATATCCCAAGGTGTTGTACAAGAGCATCATCAGAGGAAAACTGACCCCCAGCGCCGAACAAGGAGACATCAGAAGTTCTTACAGAAGAAAGGAGATGGAGAGAGTGTGAGATAGACTCAGAGTCGTAGGGAGAGAACTGCAGATCCTGAGATCGTGGCTGCTGCGAGGACAATGGGAGTCCTGGTTGGCTGAGAAATGAAAATTGAAGGAAAGCTTCAAATCAAAGTGCTGGGAAGACTCATGCTGTCTGGCAGCAACTATTGAGAGAGAAACAGAGGTTATGTTTCAGGTTGATGATCCCATCTTGCTTTTGCATTGGTAGAAGACAGTTTTCTTTGTGGATTATGTGGCAGGAGGAGGAATACAGAGCCTGGGAGGAGGGAAGCCATACATAGATTTGAAGATGATACTGTAATTGAAGGTGTTAGTGAACCAGGGAATCAATGGAGGTCAGTGAGAACATTCGGATCATCCTGGGTGGGACTTAGTACAAGTCAGGACACAGTTAGTACATTTCTGGATGTGTTTACTGGGGAAGGAAGGCCTGCTGCAGCTTTGTAATAATCAATTCTGGAAGGGACAAGGCATGGACAAGGGTTGCCAAAGCAGACGGACTGAGCTAGGCTTTGAAAACAGTGACATGATGGAGGTGTTAGCAGGTGAGGTTTAGGGGTGGAGAGCAAAGACAGATGCATAGCTCAGGGTCACTGACCTGTTTGGCTCAGCCTGAGACAGTGGCACGACGGGGTGGGTGAGAGGGAAAAGTGCTGGGATAGGGCTGTTGCAAGTGCCTTTTGATCTTCCTGAAGTTTAATTGAAGGAAATTTCTGGCTCATACTAGAAAGGATGATGGCCAAGTAGACTGGCAGTACTGAGGCAATGGAAGGATTGACAGCACTGAGGTGCAGTTGACTGTTACCTGTATACGAGTGAAATGAGGTGCCATGTCTTAGACTTACAGAGGTCTACTATGCAGAAAAAAACCCTTCGGTCCACAAAGTTTTCATTAATTAAAAACACCCACTTCACTATTCTAACCCCATTTTCCAACACTTGGTTGATTGCCATGGCATTATAAGTGCACATTTAAATACATTGTAAATGTTAAGAGGGTTTCTGCCTCCACATTCTTCCAGGCAGTGAGTTCCAGATTCTCACCAGTCTCTGGGGAAAAACCTTTTCCTTACGTCCCTTCTAAACCTCCTGCCCCTCACCTTAAGTCTACACCCATGGTCATCAGATCCCCCACCAAAGGGAGAAAGATTCTTCCTGTCATAATTTTATATATCTCAGTCATGTTCCCTCTCAGTCTTGTCTGCTCCAAAGCCATGTGCAGTAAGGTCCTTGCAACGCACTCAATACATAATATTTTGGAGCTCCTTTGCAAATGACTACAATGTGGGCAGCATGGTGGCTCAGTGCTTAGCACTGCTGCTTCACAGCGCCAGGGACTTGGGTTCAATTCCAGCCTCAGGCGACTGTCCGTGTGGATTTTGCACATTCTTCCCATGTCATCCTCGGTTTCCTCCGGATGCTCCAGTTTTTTCCCACAGTCCAAAGATTTGCGAATTAGGTGGACTGACCATGCTAAATTGCCCGTAGTGTCCAGGGATGTGCCAGTCAGGTGGATCAGCCATGGGAATTGCAGGGGGTTTGGGTCTGGATGGGGTGCTGTTAGGGTTGGTGTGGACTTGATGGGATGAATGGCCTGCTTTCACACTGGAGGGATGCTATGACTTGCAAGTTCTTAATCGGCTATAAAGTCCTTTGCGAAATCCTGAACTTGTGAAAAGTGCCATATAAATGCATTAAAAAACCAGAAATTGCTGAAACAGTTCAGCAGGTATTTGAAGAGAGGAACAGAGTTCATGTTCCAAACCAAATGTGATTCTTCTTCAGAACTCATAAACATAAGATTTTCCTTTCTGTAGTTGAGCAAAGGGTGACATTGGATATGTTGAGTACACTTGGTGCCTGCACTTTAAACGTTAATTCTTGGCACTGACCTTTCCTCACTAGAGCAGCACAAGCAGCAAGAAACTGTTTTTTCTTGCCTTTACACTTTCTTCTTTCGAAATAGGAATGCTATTTTAAGAGTCCTAGCAGGTTTCTGTTAATTTGCGTGTCTACCAGCTGTGCTTTCACACTTGATCTTGTTTGTTGTCATTACAAGTGTCAAGATGTTTCAAGAATATCACAACATGCATTCGACTCAATTCTTCCACATGTAGTTTGGGGCCACATTGGACTGAAACATCCTGACTTGAAAACACTGCAGATAAATCTGTGCACGTTGCACTTTCTAAATGTTTTGAAAGTGAACATGAATCCAAATCCCCAAATTAAGGTGAAATGCAGAGCTCGTGCGGTTTTTATTGTCAAAGTAGTGGTAGTTATTTGATGCAGTGTCTTCGGAATTCAGTACTTGACAGTCTTCCAGATTCCACATATCCTCAAACCTCTCAGTATACTGGTGGCAGGAAATCACAGGCCCTGGTGGTGTTCCTGTCTTGGAATCTGATGCCCAACTCAAGGGCAGCGGGCTCCGTGCCCAGCCCAAACACAGTGGACACTCCACCCCACCCTTTCCCCCTCCCCCACCAAGCACAGCGGATCCCATCCCTGTCCTCACACTGCACATTTCAACCCAGGCCAAGCACAGCAGCTCCCCCCTCCCTTGGCCTTGTCTAAATACAGCAGTCCCCAGGAGTCCCAGGCTCTGGTTATTGGGCCGTGATGTAGTCCAGTGCCCCAGGCCCTGTTCCCTACCTCACATGCTCAGAGAGGAGCATGAGTAGCAGGACCACAGCCTTCCTGGTGAAAGGTCGGCCAGCATAGCTGCCTTCTTCAGGGCCATGGAGCTTGTATTTGTTGTCTACGTTGAGATCAAATAAAAAGGGAAACTTGAGGCTGACTGGGAAGAGCCATTCCTTTCGGGGGAGTGGGGAGGAATTGCATTGCATAGCACTTCTCATGGCCTTTGGGTGTCTCAAAGTACAACCGACTGAAGTACATTTTAAATAACATTATATAATAACCTAAACAGCACACAGCACAGTCCCACAACCAGCAATGAGACAATGATCAGTTTACCTGTTTTTCTGTGATGTTGCTTGAAGAATAAGAATTGGCCAGCACCCTGGGGATAACTCCCCTGCTGTCCTTCGGAATAGTGCCAAGGGATCTTTCACATGCAAATGAGCAGATGCCTGGGAACTCCGATTGATGTCTCATAGTAAGGGCAGCACTTCCGACCGCACCAGAGTGTCAGCGATTATCTCTGTGCTCAAATCCTGGAGTGAGGCTTGAACTTGAAATCATGTGAGAAGCAGAAATGTTAGCAAATGAGTGATGACTAACAAAGAGGTGATGGAGAAGGGAATTGAGAAACGATTTTAAATGTCATCGTTAATGTTCTTGACACCACCATCTTTTAAAAACATCTTTTATGTGGTGCCATCAATTGGCCTTCCCTTGAGTAAATTGAAATATAAACTGGCTATAATGGTACGGAAAATGCTTACACTGCATTGTCCAATACTGTAGTCCTTCATCCAATCATGGCTGAGGACAAAATTAGGTATTGATTTTAAAGCTTATGATTTATACAGGCCAAAATAATATCACAAGAAACAACAGTTCACTCCAGAACCTCTCGGTGATTTTATTCAATTTAGATAAAATGGATACAAATTCCGTTTGGCAGCTGAGTGCAGGAGGTGAGCTGCTGAATAGAGTAGAGAAGTGATTTTGTGCTGAACTGCATCATGTTCAGGTGATGGGGTCAGTACTGTGAGCACATGAGAACGGGTCACATCCTCCAGTGTTTGTCACACAATGGGAAAGGTGGCCTCCAGGCTGCAGGAAAGAAAGGCCTCCAAATCACAATCCCAGGAGCGGTCGTCATAACCGTGGGTTAAACCTGTTATAGTGGATGTCCCCTTCTTGGGATTTCAGAATTGAGTTTGTTTAAGGGGAATTGAAGAGGCAAGCTTTCTTAACTCCCCTTTGTTTCGAAAAAGCCTGTTAAGCATGAATGTGTTACCACTTCAAAACCCACACTTGTTGTGAGGTAGCAACTCAGTGACCAACCTTTTCATATTGACTGCCTGGTGAATTGTTCCTTCTCTGGCTTTAATGGTACAGTGTTTTTGACATGAGCTCTTTGGCCAATTCAATGCTCAAAAAGGGAAAAGGAAATTGCTGGGCTTTAAAGAGTGAAATTAATTGGTAGCTTTTTCAAAGAGCCAGAATTGATGGGTCAAATTACCTTCTTCTATTCTTTGTATAATATGAATGTTTTTTCTTATTTTTTGATGTAAATGCAATTCCTCCTTGCTTTTAGACTGAGTGGCTTGAATCCACCGCGTTGCTGTGGGTCTGGAGTCACATATCGGCCAGACTGGGGAAGGACAGCAAATATTGTTTCCCCAAAGGACACTGCTGAACTATGTGGGTTTTTACACCAAGTGACAATAGTTTCATTGCCCCAGTAGTAGCTGTATTACATGTGTATATGTAGACGGTAAGGGACGTGGGAGATTGCTGTCTAAACGAAAAACTAAGTTGTCATTTATAACATTAACCTCTCCCAGGCTGGTCTTTATCAATGTCTTTGTCTGGCCAACTGTTTTTATCTGTCTTTGGGCGATATCTTCACCTTTCGTTTCCTCCTCCTCACCCCTCCACCCACCATCTTTTGTTTAAAAAAAATGCCCTTTTCCTAGGTACCATCAGTTCTGAAGAAGGATCACTGGACCCAAAACGTTACCTGTGATTTCTTTCCTTAGATGCTGCCAGACCTGCTGAGATTCTCCAGCAATTTCTGTTTTTGTTTCTGATGGTAGTTTTGTGGTCACTGTTATAGGGGCTAGCTTTTAGTTCCAGATCTTATCAATTCCACAGGCTGGGAGCTTTGACCAGAGTTCCTAAATCATTAGACTAGACCTCTGGATTAGTAGTCCAGTGACATTACCAATGTACCACCATCTCCTCGGCATACCCTCTACTGAAGCCCAGTTGCCAACTGATCATGGCTGAGCCACATGCCATATCCATTGTGATACCATTCAGCCCTTCAATTCTGTTTGTTTCAATCATTCTGGCCCATCTGCACCTCAACACCATTTCCCCAAACTACAGAAATTAGCAGTCACTGCCTCAAAGCAGAAATAGTACACAGAAGACTATAAGGGCGATTTTTTTTTTCTCGAGCATCAAGAGCTGGAGAGCAAAAACTAACACTTCTAGCAACTGGATGCTTTCATTAGGAGAGATTGAAAGACATGAGAGAAGTGTCTGAGACTGGGGAAAGCAGCAAGTTAATGTTATAAATGACAATTTGATATTTTTAGACAGTAATCTCCCAGGTTTCCTCTCTGTCTACAAATACACATGTAACCTGCAGTATGTATTAGATAGATGAAGAACTCTGTATTTGTTCCTGTGTCAGCTCTTCATGTTTCCTAATGTCGGTTTTCACCCTCTGGTTGTTAATACCATGGTGAAGCAGATTCTATTATTACCCAGTTTATTGTCCTCTCTTATTATCTTGCCTTCTCCCTTTGGCCATCTTCACTTGAAGTAACAGAGTTATAAGAGCTGGATGGAGCTCTGCCATTTTATATGGCCTCAATTTGTCCCTTTTCAGTCAGTTATGGTAGGAGTGAGACTACACTGATTACTACTGAACTGCTGATGCTCAGGCCCTGTGCTCTCTCGCAGTTTACAAGGATTACTGGGTAACTAATGTGTTAAAAGTCACTCCCCTCCACCTGCTCTTTGTTGTGCCTAGCCTGCTGTCCCTGGTTCAGTTAATATTGTGGTTCCAATTCCAGAGTTTATACAAGATTAATCCTTAAAATTTAGAATTCAGGCCTCGCCTATCACCAGTTCACCATCTTAGAATTATAGAGTTATACAGCACAGAAACAGATCCTTCAGACCAACTTGTCTGCACCAACCAGATATCCTAAACTGACCTAGTCCCATTTGCCAGCACTTGGCCCATCTCCCTCTAAACCCTTCCTATTCATGTACCTATCCAGGTGCCTTTTAAATGTTGTGATTATACTAGCCTCCACCACCTCCTCTGGCAGCTCATTCCATACATGCACTACCCTGTGCATGAAAAAGTAACCCCTCTGGTCATAGAGAGTCATAGAGTCACAGAGATGCACAGCATGGAAACAGACCCTTCGGTCCAACCTGTCCACACCGACCAGATATCCCAACCCAATCTAGTCCCACCTGCCACCTTTTTAAAATCTTTCCCCTCTCACTCTAAACCTATGCCCTCTAGTTTTGGACTCCCCTACCTTAAGAAAAAGACTTTGGTTATTGACCCTATCCATGCCCCTCATGATTTTATAAACCTGTATAAGGTCACCCCTCAGCCTCTGATGTCCATGGAAAACAGCCCCAGTCCATTCAGCCTCCACCTTTAGCTCAAACCCTTCAATCCTGGCAACATCCTTACCACTTCTTACCACTCTTCACCAGAGTACCAGATAGTGGCAGGCAAGTAGAAGGTCAGGGTTAGAGTGGTGCTGGGAAAGCACAGCAGGTCAGGCAGCATCCAAGGAGCAGGAAAATCAATGTTTCAGGCAAAAGCACTTCATCAGGAATGAAGGGCTTTTGCCCAAAATGTCGATTTTCCTGCTCCTCGGATGCTACCTGACCTGCTGTGCTTTTCCAGCACCACTCTAATCTAGACTCTAATCTCCAACTTCTGCAGTCCTCACTTTCGCCAACTAGAAGGTCAGGGTTATTCTCATGAACAGAGTGGAGGTGTACTGCAAAGCAGTCAACGTTTGGTCTTGCCAGTGTAGAGGAGGCCACATTATGAGCAGTGAAAACAATAGACTAGATTGAAAGAAACACAACTAAATTGCCTGGGAGGGGTTTCTGGGGCCTTGAATATAATGAGGGTGTAAGGGTAAGTGTTACACCTTCTGAGATTGTGTGGGAAGGCCCTTTTTGGGGGTGGGGAGGGAGTATTAGGTATGGCAGAGTAGTGGACCAGAGTGTCAAAGAGGGAACAGTCCCTGTGGAATGTTCACAGAAGAGGGCAAAGTGCCTTTGGTAGTGGCATCCTGTTTACTGAGTGACTTTGTTAAGCATTTTAACAGCCTTGTCATTAGTACAACAAATAGCTTTCTCAAAGGTATTCCCAAAAATTGCCTTCAGAAATGGCAAATGTGCAGTATTACCAAAAGAATGGTATTACAGCAGACCCTTGTTATAACATTGTACCAACTGTGCCGTCATCCCAAACAGCCCATCTGATTTGACAGATAGTTGATAAGCCCAGCATTTCATCTGTAACATTCTCAGGTGTACTATCCCTGCAGGATGGCTTTTTAAACAGGGGCAATATCTGCCTGCTACCTCACTCAAACAATTTCAAAAATAGCACCTCAGCAAGATACACCGAGGGTAGATTTTAGTCAAAGCTCTGATGCATTTGAGGATCGGTTACCTCTATGTTTAACTGTAAATGTGGATACAGCTGTCACTCTCTGTCCTATTAATGATGAGTCTAACTTAGGTCAGGCCATACAGTAACCTAGATGACAATCCTATAATTACACTGTGCTCAGAACAGATAAGGAGTTTGTCAGAGTGATTTAGAACTGTATGGCAATGCCAAATGGGACAAGTAACATTTTTCTCCTAAACCCAGCTGTTGTGAAAATTTGGAAGCAGGCCATTCTGCCCACCGAGGGCAACCTATCCAGCCCCAATCCCTACTCTCTCCCTGTAATTCTTCATTTCCCATGACCAACCCACCTAACCTGCACATCTTTGGACTGTGGAGGAAACTGGAGAAGCCAGATGAAAGCCATGCAGACATGGAGAGAATGTCTGTGTGGAATTTGCACAATCAACTGAGGCTGGAATCGAACCCAGGTCCCTGGCGTTGTGAGGCAGTAGTGCTAACCACTGAGCCATCATGCCCTTGTATTTGTTTAATCTGCTCTTTGGTTTTAGAGTTTTAAAAGTTGAATCACAGGTAGATAGGATAATAAAGAAGGCGTTTCCTTTATTGGTATACTTTCCTTGGAAGGTATACTTTCCTTTATTGGTCAGAGTATTGAGTAAAGGAGTTGGGAGGTCATCTTGCGGCTGTACAGGACATTGGTTAGGCCACTGTTGGAATATTGCGTGCAATTCTGATCTCCTTCCTATTGGAAAGATGTTGTGGAACTTGAAAGGGTTCAGAAAAGATTTACAAGGATGTTGCCAGGGTTGGAGGATTTGAGCTATAAGGAGAGGCTGAATAGGCTGGGTCTGTTTTCCTTGGAGCATCAGAGGCTGAGGGGTGGCCTTATAGAGGTTTACAAAATCATGGGCATGGATAGGATAAATAGACAAAGTATTTTACTGGGGCGGGGGAGTTCAGAACTAGAGGGCATAGGTTTAGGGTGAGAGGGGAAAGATATAAGAGAGACCTACGGGGTAACTTTTTCACTCAGAGGGTGATACGTGATGGAATGAACTGCCAGAGGAAGTGGTGGAGGCTGGTACAATTGCAACATTTAAAAGGCATCTGGATGGGTATATGAATAGGAAGGGTTTGGAGGGATATGGGACGGGTGTTGGCAGGTGGGACTAGATTGGGTTGGGATATCTGGTCGGCATGGACGGGTTGGACCAAAGGGTCTGTTTCCACGCTGTACATCTCTATGACTCTATAAAATACAGGATGGCACTTTGGCTCATCATACCGATATTGGCTGCTTTGGAGAGTTCACCAATTTGCCCACTGTCTTGCTGTATCGACATATTTTTCTTTAAGTGCATTCCAATTTGAGCAGACATTTCACAGAATGTTTCCAGGAAGTAAATGGGATTGAGCCCATCAATTTGGGAGATAGCCCACAGTCTCAGTTGAGTTTCATGCAAATGTGTTCTCATAGTGAAGGTGGCATTGGGGAAATACGAATCAGACAGAATGATTTAACAGACATTTTATGGATATGAGGATCTTAGCAAACAAAAATTAGAATCCAATGTCAGAAGTTTCAGATCAAGAAGAAGTTGAGCTTACATTCTTTGTAAATTTCAAGGTTATTAAAGAAATTGACAAATTGATTTTCAGCAAGTTGTGTGCTAGTAAAGCACTCACGTGAAACTTTAGAACTTTGAAAATGAAGTTGATTATGTCACCCCAAGCTGTGAAATTAATTTCCAGGAAAATAAAGCCATTGAATTCCACTGGGAGTACGAATGGACTTAAAGGACACTAATTCAGGTAGATCTTGAACTAAACCCTGCAAGCATTGAACTGCACCCCTCACACCCTCCCATCTCAGACAAGCCTTGTGCCTCCCCCAGCAGATCTTGAACCTCCCCTAGCCCTGGCTTTGGGCTCCATGATGGCTGGCTTTAAAAGCCCCCCTGCAGGCTGTCTAGGGCTATGCCTCAAACAAATGATGTTATCCAAACGTTAGCTGAAGAAAAATACCCATTGATTATTTTCATCTATTGGTAGTGGCTTAGTCACTCATTTGTACATATGCGTTAGACACATAGAGTCATACAGCATGGAAACAGAGCCTTTGGTTCAATCAGTCCAGTACATGTGGCAGAGCTGAGGACAAAACTCTTTGTCTCTGACTCAGAGGATTATGGATACAAGTTCCACTCCAGGAACCCGTGAATGAGAACTCAGGAGATACTCTATTGTAATACTGAAGGAGCGCTGCACGGTTAAAGGTGCTATGGTGTAGTTGGGCTGTTAAATCCAGGCCCCGTCTGCCATAGAATCATGGAGATATTCAGCACAGAAATGGTTCAACTTGTTCATGCCAACCAGATATCCTAAATAAATCTAGTACCATTTGCCAGTATTTGGCCCATATCCCTCTTCCTGTTTATATCCCCATCCAGATGCTTTTTAAATGTTACAACTGCATCAGCCTCCACCACATCCTCTGCCAGCTTATTCCATACACACACCACCCTCTGAGTGAAAGAAGTTGCCCTTTAGGTCCCTTTTAAATCTTTCCCTCTCTACTTAAACCTATGCCCTCTAGTTTTGGACTCCCCTAACCTGGGGAAAAAAATCCTTGTCTATTCACCTTACCTTTGCCCCTCATGATTTTATAACCCCTATAAGGTCACCCCTCAGCCTCTGACGCTGCAGGAAAAATAGCCCCAGTCTGCTCAGCCTCTCCTTATAACTCAAGCCCTCCAATCTCAGTTACATGCTTATAAATCTTTTTTACACCTTCTCAAGTTTAATAACATCCTTCCTATAAGCAGGGCGACCAGAATTATACGCAGTGCTCCAAATGTGGCCTCACCAATGTCTTGTACAGCTATAACATGACTCTTGTACTGCCCTTCTCAGATGGACACTCAACATCCCATGGTAATATTGTGTTAAATTTGACCCTGGATAGAGGGAAGAGATGAGACTGCATGCCCTTGGCCAGCTCACCCTGCTGCCATTTAATGGTCATTGGGCCTTTCACTGGCTCCAAGAGCTACCAGCATGTCCTGGTTCCAGTGTGTCAGTAAGCTCAAGTAATTGATCTGAGGAGAGTCTGGCAAAGTAGTAAGTATGGAATTGTTTTGGAACCAGGCTGCAGGCCCTGGAGAGGGGAATAGTAGGTGACCTGGATTTCCTCCTGTAGGTAAAACACAATGGGGATGGGAGCAGGAGGCCAGTATGGTGTTGCAACCAATTCTGCTGCTTTCCACCATCCTCTCCTCCTCCCCATCCACATCCCCCCGACCTGGCATCTTGCCGTTGTTGGAGGATGGTGAACAAGCAGCGTGACTGAGAGGTATGTATTGGGCATTATCATATTTGCATTGGTGGGATCTTGCTGTGTGCAAACCAGCTGTCCCATTTCTGACCCTACAGTAGTTTCTACACTTGAGAAGAATTCAATTGAATGTAAACTACTTTTGGGTGCCCTGAAGTCATGAAACGCAAGTCTTTCTCATTTTTATCAAACTTTGGAGAAAGATTTATTGGATTACATTCAGTCTCAAAATGAGGGCTTTAATCACAAATCACTGCATTTCAAAAGTAATTAATCATGTGAGATTATTTCATGTGATAAGTTGCAACTGGAATGTCTCATCATGAGTATTGTTATTCCTGACTGTTTTCCTTGGCAGAGTAATTTCCATTACTTTAAACTAACTCAATGCACACTGAGTGCCCACCAGATAGAATTGGTCAAAAGAGACTATCTGAATGCTATTATTCCCAGTGAAGGCAGCCACAAGTTTTATTTTAATGTTTGGAAGCTGTTAGGAAAACCGCTTAGCCCAACTTAGTTGTAATTTGAGTTGAGATTGAAGAATACAAAATCCATTCACCTGCATGCCTTCTCACCTGCATTCATCCATCAGGAAGTAGGCTTTTGTGTATACCATCTCCACCCCATCTTCCTCAGCTGAAGACCTACAGGTACATTAATCTTGTTTTACGTTTTCTTCCTCACCCAATCAATGGCTCCTTCATACACATTTCTATATTAAAGGGGAAGAGGTAGCTTTGTCAATCTGTTTTTATTTCAGCCCTCTTGTGAAGTCTAGCATTTTGTAATCTTGAGTAGGCACTCAGAGCAGTCCTGCTGAATTAAGCACCTGCATTTAAGCCCCAATAGCTGTCAAGTGAAGGCTGCTAATTCTTCAATATTGATGGGCACCTTTACCTCACTCTTTTCACTTTGGTCCCAGACCAGCAGCTGAAAATGGCAGAGGTGAGACAGGGGAATTTATTAATCATGTTAATGTGATAGCATTAAAGAATTTCAGTTGAACTCAAGATGTTCAGAGGACATGTGCGTCACTAGAAACAGCCTGGGGTCTTTTGTTTGACCAGCGATTATTGAGGCATTGCATTCGGGGGCTGTAACCTGTACAGTGCAAGCTGCTTTCAAAGGAGCGGTGTACAAGGGTCAACCAGGTGGGAAGACTGTGTAGTATTTGAAAGCAATCCCTCAGTGCTTTGTATTCCCACTTTCTGCAGTCCATACTGTCTGTGTTCCCTTGCACAGTGGAGCAGTGTAGCTGGCATGAGATGGATGATAGTAACTTTCAGTGCTGTGGGCACTGCTTCATCACCATGAAGGAAATAGAAACCTTTTCATCATGTTCTGTTACTGTGCACGTTCCCAAGTAGAAATGTGGTCTTCCTGGAGCACTCTGTCCCCAGATACTCTGTACACCTCCCAAGGTTTGTATACAGATCAGTGTACAGCACTGAGTGGGTTTGGTCTGTACTCTTGAGGATGGCTACAGACCTGCAAATAGGGGCTGCCTCACAGATTTCATTAAATTCAGATACAGCATCCTCTTCACTTGAAGATCTGTTTCCGTTACTCATCCAAGAAGGATGATTAACTAAAAACAAAAGGCAGAGTCCAGTGTCAGAGCCAGAAGGTGTCCCAAGAACAATGCAAGGGCAGGTAGTAGTTCTCATGAACATTTAGATGGATGGACAGTTTGCCTGGTATCTATAACTGTGCATACCAAAGCTAGGAATGCTTAGAAGATCAGACAGCAGCTGTAGGGTGACAAACAGCATTACTGCTTCAGGTCAATGACCTTTCAGCAGAATGGATGGATGGATAGAAATATCTGCGTTTTTCAGCTAGGAGGGGGCAGGAAGAAAAGAAAGGAACATCTCTGATAGGATGGAAGACAGGGCAGAATAACTGGCAAAAGCCAAAGGGTATGAGGAAAGAAATATGGCTTCTGTCCAGATTTCAACTTGAAGGGACAAGTAAAAAAAAGAAGCCTGCACAAAAACACAAAAAATTTAGAAAAATGAAGACAGAGATTATGATCTTCAATAATTGAACTCAGCGTTCTACACCTCTGCAACTCTGTAAAGGTTAATTCATATTGGAGTATCTGTATACAAAACACTATTCTTTGTGGTAATAAAAGCAGAAGACCATCTAACCTCATAAGATAGATTTCCATTTGCATTTAAAGCTGAAATAGAGACTTACAGAGTCATTAGGGCATAGAAGGAGGCCATTCAACCCATCAAGTCCAGACTCACGCTGTGAAGAACAATCACCATCCCTTTCATTAACAGAAATAAAAAGTGCTGGTCACTAGACCTGAAACGTTAGCTCTGCTTTCTCTCCACAGCTGCTGCCAGAACTGCTAAATTTCTTTTGTAATTTCTGCTTTTGTTTCTGATTTCTATCATCCACAGTTCTTTGAGTTTTTCTGAGAAATGTTAGGTACCTGGATACTCCAAGTATGCCTTTACTAATTACTGAGGGCAAACACCACACAGGCCTGAACCTTTCCAGCAATATGTGGACGTTTTATTTCCAGATTTACAATATTTACTGCTTGTTCTTTGTTTTTAAGTTTCCTATTTTAATTACTCTGTCTGTTACTCAGGTCTGTGCACTATTCTGTGTTTTGCCTGTTCTCTAAGCATCAAAAAGTATATAACTCAGCAAAATGACTTGACTATTTCCCTTTGTGGCCATTGCAATCTGCTTTTCTCATTTCCTCTCTTCACTTGACTAATCCTCCGTTGCCCTCTATATTGAACCCATCTCCTTTCTTTCCTGCTTCCTTATATTACTAGTTCTCCATTATACTTTTCTCTACCTTTCTGTCCAGCCTCCAAAGGCTTAACCACCTCCTCGCACACGACTGGGCTTCTTTTCATTTCTTATATTTAGCTGTTTGATAAATCCTTCTGTCTCTTCCCCTGAGGGAAATCTAGCAATTATCTTTGTGCTGTAGTTTTTGCTTCTCGCCATGTACCTGTTGCCTTGCATTTCCTTCCAGCTCTCTCGGGCCTCTGTTCATACTCAGCGTGTTGTCAATCTGAGTCGGGCACTCTGTTTTTATTTTCAGCAATGATACGGAGTTCAGACCCAGAGGGGATAAACTCTTATCTTTGCAACCAGTCGCTCTGGGCAACCCATTTCAAAGCAACATCTTTCTCATTAGTTGCTTGTGTTTCTCGACCAAGAAACAAGCTCCCAGAGGTTTATTCAGCCCTCTCTCCCTCCAGCAACCTCTTGGTTGAGGTGCTGAGGGATTTCTGTGACTGGAATGAGTGGCATGACTGCCTTATCACTGGTTTGTATTGTTTGAAACTGGAACTACCAACTCCATCATAGTCTGACACAATTCTCTGAATGAAACCTGTCCTCTGCTCTCAGATTTGAGAATTTCTTTTCAGAGAGACAAGCGGCTTTATGCAGCTATTAATGTGAGAGCCTGCTTTTACATGGCATGTTGGCAGAGGGCATTCCATTACTTCCTGCCATAGGGCCATGTTTCACGCAGAACAAATGGAGAAAGATGTATAGAACGTATAGATGTTCTGAATGTATAGACAGAAGACAGGACATAACATTTTGTGCTGGGTGCAATGATGAGGGAAACTGCTTTGGCAGGTCAGGGTGACTGGTGTAGGTGGAATCGTACAAGCCATACTGCTTTTTTTAAATTCTCATTCTTGGGCAGCGTGGTGGCTCAGTGGTTAGCATTGCTGCCTCACAGATCCAGGGACCTGGGTTTGATTCCCCCCTCTGATGACTATCTGTGTTGCTCTGGTTTCCTCCCACAGTCCAAAGGTGTGCAAGTTATACGGATTGACCATGCTAAGTTGCCCTTGGTGTGCAGGGATATGCAGGCTAGGTAGATTAGCCAGAAATGTAGAATTACAGGGATAGGTAAGGGGGTGGGTCTGGATGGGATGCTCTTAGGGGGTCAATGTTGACTCAGATGGTCTGCTTCCACACTGGAGGGATTTCATGTTGGGCTTGATTTGAAACCTTAAACCAGCAAGAAACACTACTCACCATTTTCAGATGCAGTGCATCAATTTGAGAGGCTGGGATGTCCTGAAGTGTGTTCTGTGTAAATCCGTAAAATTACTATTGCACCATTGGGTGAGGATTTTCCAGATCAGACCATTTTGGCAAGTACATTGTCACAATGGGGCAGCTGTTTAATAGTGTGTTTAATTTGGCCCTTATGCACATTTAATTATAATTGGTACCTCTTCTCCCTCCCTTGGGCTCTGTTGTTCACCACATATTCCACAGGTCATTTGACTGCTGCTTTTGATTGTGTTGGTGAATGAGTTTTAGCAAGGAGTTGAACAGGAAATTCCACAAATACCTTTCTCCACATGGGGATTGCACTCAAGATGCTGTGAACACATTTATTTGGTGACATTAAACATAGTTTTGGCATTGGGATGATGCCATCGGGATTGCAAGGTGCTCCGTGTGTGTGCTGTGCAACTCCCAATTTTGCACAGTAGACTTAATTTATCATTTACTAGGCCATTGGCAGTATGATTTCTGTCCGAATCATTCACTAAGTGTGGGGCAAATCAGCTTTGATCTTGTTGAACGGCCGGGCAGGCTCATGGGTAGCCTACTGCTCTTATTCCATATCGGGGGGCATATTGTGGTCACAGGCTTCTCACACATATTGGTCTTCTTGTGCATTTTATCACTTATTTTGTAAGCTCCCATGCTCCCCCACTAGCTGTTGTCATAACTGCACTGCCCCGGGCTAACAGCCCTTCCTGGGTCAGAAAGGTGTGGATTCAAGTCTCACTTGGGAGACTGGATTCATAATCCAGGGTGCTATTCCAATGCAGTATTGGGGATATTCTGCATCTGTCAGAGGTGCTCAGTTGAGCCATTAAACTGAGGCCACTGGATGTTGATTCAGTATTTTAAGAAAGTTAGCCCTGGTGTCCTCACCAACACTTATCTCTCAGCATCATTGGAAAACTGATTAACTAGTCATTGGCAGCTTGCTGTGTGGAAATTGGCTGTCATGTTTCTTACGTTACAGCAGTGACTATACCTCAAAAGGACTTGGGGATGTCCTGAAGCCCGTTATAAAGTTGAGATTTGTCTTTTTGAGCTGTGCTGAGCTGCCCTGACCTCCAAGGATTGTCAGATGAGCAATGACAATGAGCCTGGGGGTGGAAACCTGGGAGCAGAGCTCCTGTGTGAGCAAGCCTGACCTTCCCCCTTGTGTGGCTGTTTTTTTCAAGAGGTGGTGACTCTTGCATATGTTGTACACTCCTGTCTAATCATTTACTGACATTGTTCCTCTCATACCAAGCCAGTGGAATCATTTATCCCCTGTTGCTCCTCAGCTTCCCAACAGGATCCTCAGATTCTATTGCCCCTCACTCTTTCAGATTTTGTACTGTGTTTTGCTGCATATGTAATGAGCCATGAGGAGTTGAGGGAATTACAGGTTGGGCATGAAGGCTAAAGCAGTGAGTGGGATTAAAGGCTAGTCATTCAGAGAAGCAGAAAATGAGAAGTGGGGGCCACAAGAGCCGACGTAGGACCA
The DNA here is from genome assembly GCF_004010195.1 of Chiloscyllium plagiosum. Lineage (NCBI taxonomy): Eukaryota > Metazoa > Chordata > Chondrichthyes > Orectolobiformes > Hemiscylliidae > Chiloscyllium > Chiloscyllium plagiosum. Next base: position 14,826,184 of record NC_057718.1, on the reverse strand, counting down.
TTGCTGTTCTCAATTTACATTAACATCTCAGACTTCACAAAGAAAGACACAATGTCTAAATTTGCAGATTGCACCAAATGTGGGGATTTCGTCAATGCTGAGGGGGACATGAATACAGTTATCAAATGTACAAGTAATTGTCAACTGATATTTGACACAGATAAATGGAGTTCGTACATTACAAAGAACAGGGAGATCACTTATTTTCGCAAGGAGCCAGTATCGATCAGATATAAAAGGTGACCAAATGCATCAGTCATCGAAAGTTGCATTCCGGATGAGAAAGTAAAAATAAGGAAACAATACATAACTTTTATTTCTTGAGAGAGAGAGATTTAAAAAGTTGGGACGCTGTTCTCAAGCTGTGTCAAATCTTTGATAGACCACATTAAGTTTGCAGTTCTGGCTGTCATGTTATAAAACAATATAGAGGCATTTGAGAGTGTGAGGAGAAGACTTATAATGATGATACCAGGCATGTGGGTATATTGCTGAGGAGAGGATGAAAGGCACTTTTTTCTCACTTGAAATGGGAAGGCTGAGGGGAGACCTCATTGAGGTCAATAGGGTTCTAAACAGTTTTAATCGAGTGAGTAGAGAGAGAATTCAGAAGAAACCAAAGAGTGGTGAGAATGGAGAACTCACCTCCACCGGGAGTAGTTGAAGTGAATAGCATAGATGCATTTATAGGAAAGCTAGATAGAGGAAGATAGGAATAAAGGATGACAATATGGGATTCAGGAGAGAAAAGACAGGAGATGGCAGGTTGGGTCAAACAGCCTGTTTTCTGTCTGCCATAGTTCCAATGGAATCCTATATCGACTTCATACTTTCAAGCATGGAGCCTCAAAATGACATGAGATATCATATTAATGAATCCATATTGGTGAGAGCATGCTTGTTGTTCATGCCTATGCCAGAGAACAGTTGCACTTATATATCATGGTGTGCAGGTGCCACTGTTGGACTGGGGAGGACAAGGTCAGATGTCACATGACACTAGGTTAGACTCCAACAGGTTTATTTGAAATCACAACCTTTTGGAATGCTGCCCCTTCGGCACCTGACGAAAGGGCTGTGCTCCGAAAGCTTGTGATTGTGGTGACCTGGTGTGAGTTCTGACTTTATATATCATACTTTTAACGTGTTGACACATCCCACCCGCCACTCAGTGGCTGTTTTTCTTCATTGACCGTGTTCCACAAGTTTGAGGTGCTATTTCCATCTGCTGTGTATCACTTTTCCTTTCAGGTTGCTCTTCATTGCTCGGCCTCGGCTCACCTCTTATCTCTGAGTCACTTTTTAAAAATCTCATTCATGTTATGTTTTGTTTCTCAGCCCCTGGCCTTGCAGCAACAATCCCTAGGCCCTCACCCTGCACAAGTCGATACCAAAGTGTTCAGAGTTGGGTTGATGTATTGCTTTGTTAAACTGTCCCAGACAATAGCCTACAAGTGCATGACCGGGTGCCTGGTGAATAGAGCAGAGCCTGGCGTTGTCGGAGCTGGTGATACAGTTATACTGTTTAGGAGAATGACATTTACGGCCCAACAAAGTGTCAGATAAAAGATGGGAGTCGTTAATAATCCCTGATGCATTGATGCTTATGTATTTGTCCTGCAATTAGTCAGGAGTTACAGCTCACTTACTATCAATCAGAAGTGACGACTTCAATAACTAGATCAGTTAATTTTTCTTTTAAAAGCTTTCCTCAGTCTTTTTAATCCAGGATGGAGTTTTGTTTTCAAAAAGTGGTTGATTCAGCCGTTATGCTGACAGAGGATCGTGTGTAAACTTTTACTGACGGTGTTGTGAAAAAGTGACTGTAAATTCTGTCACCTGCATAATTTATCTCATATTTTGCTTTTTTTACACGGATATTTTAACAGTGGTTTTAAAATAACATAATAGTATCCCATGGGGGGTACTGGGAATCAGATCTTACTCGAGTAGGGCGAGTTTACAGCTTGCTTGTGATTTATTGTCTCTGTATTTGAAAAGATTACACACAATGCAACAGAGTACTGGATTGTCTTTTCTGGGTGCAGCGGCTTTCCACCATTAGGAATTTGTGTATATGTTCTGTTTGGCTGATTCATTCTCATCTTCGTTCCGTGAGAGGAAAGAGATTTTAAAAAGTCATAAGTAGCAATTTTTTTGCACAGAGGCTGGTGTGCATATGGAATGAACTTCCTGAGAAAGTGATGGATGTGGGCACAGTTACAAGGTTCAAAAGGTATTTAGATAGATACATGAATAGGAAATATTTGGAGGGATATGGGCCAGGTGCAGGCAAGTGGGACTAGTTTAGTTTGGGATTATGTCCGGTTTGGACTGGTTGGACCGAAGAGTCTGTTTCCATGCTGGATGACTCTGTGGATATGACTCCTTTGTGGGAGCACTCTGCATCCCCATGACTGCACCCATTACTAAACAGCAACCACCCAAAGATACCTAGGAGAGGTATTAGTCAAAAAACCCAAGTGTACACTTAGCAAAGGAAGGATGTAAGAAGGAGGAGTGAGAGGAGTCACCGAGTGTTTGACCAAGCAGGAGGGAAATGGAGAGATGTTGGGCAGAGATTCTAGTGTGTGAACTCTAAAAGGGTTGACGACATTGAGATCCCAACTTTTCACTTTTCAACCCTCCTTCAAAAACCTTTTCAAAACTCATCCTTTGCCCTTGCTTCACTTCTATTTCCTGAGGCTTGACCTCAATTCCTTTCCTTAGTTCCCTGTGAAGTTCGAAAGGATTTACGTGTTAAGGACACTATAATAAATACACATTCTGGGTTTTTTTAAAATAAGTTCATTCCTGGAAACTGGGTGTCTCTGATAAGTCTAGCCCTTGCTCACCATGTCCAGATATCCTTGACAAGATAGTGGTGAGCCATTCTGCTGTATGCTCTTGAGAGACCTGCTATATAGCCACCCCACAAGGCATTTAGGAGTCAAACCCAGTATTATGAGTCACATATTAGTTCCAAATGTAATTTAATTTTTTTTTAGTATTTACTGCAGGTGCTGAAGTGGGATTTGAACTCCTATCTCTGGGTCACTACCAATCTAATGACCTAACCACTATATTCTGACACCTTTCCCTCTTGCAAGTCATGAGTGTGTATGAGCACGGCTGCCATTGGGAAACCACGGGGCCGGGGGCTAAATCTCCATCTGTTTGTAGTAGTCAGCATTGCACTGCTCTCTCCATTGCAAAGGCTCACAAAGCTTACATGCAAACTGATTCCTAGGACGAAAGCGTCATTTTGTGAGGAACAGTTAGTCAAATTGGGTCTGTATCCATTGGAGTTTAGAAGAATGGGAGATTGTGATCTGACTGAAACATAAGATTTTGAGGAGAATTAACAGGGTGGATGTGTAGAGGCCATTTCCCTTTGAAGGAGTGACCAGAGCCACAGGACACAATTTAAAATGGAGATCAGGACAATCTTTTTCTCTCTGAAAGTCATGAGTATTTGGATCTCTGTAGCCAAGAGGACGGTGGAGGCTGGGTCATTGAATTTTTAAACTTTTAAAATATTCCTTCACAGGATGAATAGGTCAGCTTTATTACCCATCCATAATTACCCAGAGAGCAGTTGAGAGTCAACCATATTACTGTGAGTCTGGAGTCACATGGAAGTCAGACCGGCTAAGGATGGCAGTTTCCTTCCCTAAAGGATATTAATGAACCAGATGGGCTTTTCCTGACAATTGACAATGGACTCATCAGACTCTAATGTCCAGATTTTTAATAAATTCAAATTCCACCATCTGCCATGGATGAATTTGAACATGGGTCCTCGGAATATTACACGGGTCTCTGGATAAATAGTCTGGTGGTATTATCACTGGGCCATCGCCTCAGAGTTAGATAGATTTTTGTCTAAGAAAGGAGGCAAAAGGTATGGGGGTTGGAGAAGACTATAGAATTGAGGCTGCTATCAAGTCAGCCATGATCTTGCTAACTGGTGAACAGACTCAAGAGACTGAATAGCTCACTAGTGCTCCTATTTTCCACATTGGTACATATACAGTCACCAGGTGCTAGAGTAATAATCTGGATTTTCCTGGGGTTGAAACTTTCAATAAATACTTCACATTGCACACAGTTACAGGTGGACATCTTGCGCGACTTATTGTTTTGGGTTTAGATTCATCAGTTATTTTGATAACGCTTCCTGGGGGTTTATTTGTAAGAGGTTTAGAGTGGATTTATTTTCCTGCAAGAAGAGTGAGGTAATGCCAAGCAATAACAGCTCCTGTTGAGTGGAAATCTGTTTGATGTTCGCAAGGATCCACTGTGGAGAATGTTGTGTTCTTCCCTTTAGGTTTTAGCTTGCTGATTACTGCTGGTCAAAATGTTGTTTGAGTAGATATAACTCAAACAGAACAGTATTACATTACCTCATTTCAGAATAAACCTACAGGTATCATATATGATGAATGGGTGGAAAAAAAGTGACTTTATTACAATATTAGTCAGCCCATAAAGTCTATAATTTTTTTTTGCGTAATCCAAAGCATCTTTATGCCTTCTTTATTAAAATGCTTGAGAATATCTGCAGTATTAATGTCATCACATCCATCATTTTTACTGCTTTCCCACTGTGTCTCAAGTCAGACTTGCAGGACACTTGATGTCTCAAAATGAATTTGTAATTAAGTAGAACATATTGGTGGACCCGTTTATGGTCATTATATTAGCAAAGAAGAATACAGTTTTCATAGCATCTGTTTACTGCTGATCTCTTACATTTGGTTCTTTATTCATTAATATGGGTGTAGGGGTTATTGAGATGGTAGAAGAGCCAGCCCCATCCAGTTTGCTGTCTAGGATTCCGGTTGTTGAATGACACAGAAATAATGGAGTTGTTGACTAAATTATGTCATGCTAATTAATCTCCAAACAATTCATCTGCCGCAGACCCAGACACAACAGGAAGAAAGCCCCTTTTTTTTAATGTACAGCAGGATTAGAATTAACTTGTTGTTATAGTCTAAAAATAGCAGAGACGTTGTTTGAGATTAATGAGGGAGTCACATTCTCACCCCATGTCATTCACTGCCAAATTAAACTTGTGCCAACTTTTTGCCATCTCCTTTCAATAACTTGCTTTCAACTTGTTAACTGTTTAATTGAGCAAACTGATTTTCTGAGGCCTATCCCTCAGTTTCCATTGCTTGACTTTGAGGAATTTTTTTTGTGTGCAGGATACAACTTTTGGAGATTTCAAGCAGGTATACAGTGCCAGATGTAAACAAAAGTCTTAGAGCTTTGTTAAATTTAGAGGGTGTCTTTCACCTCCCAGAAGCTGAATTCAGGTTCTGATTGGTTCCTACCTGAAGTCTGTAAAGGATGATTATTTGGATTGAAATAAAATTATGTACAAATGTCTTTCTGAATCTGCTTTAGAGATGTGACCTCTACCATGAGGTACACATCCTGGAAGTAGCCATAGTTTCTCAAAGTAGTCTTACAAAGACTTCAATAAAGACACAACAGACTGCTATCTGGTTGGCAGACATTATGGTGTCAGAAGTGAGGCTAAGATTGACTGTTGAATAGCTCTAGGAAGCACAGCCACTAAGAGGGAAAGAGAGAGACATAGGAATCTTGACAGCTGCAGTGGATGAAAAAAACTAAAAAGGAACAAAAAGAACGAGACATAGCCAAGACAATGGGAAAGAAGCAATGGCTGCAACTTTTGCTGTCCTAGTGCTGCTGGTCGAATGGCAGGGTGATGCGAAGCAGAACTGATGATTTTACAATGTGTTATTGCATATTTATGAATAGCAACAGATCTGTTGAACAAGCTACAGCAGCCAAGAGTTGGTACGCCCTTATCACTGTTGGGAGTCATAGAGATGTACAGCATGGAAACAGACCCTTTGGTCCAACTCGTCCATGCCGACAAGATATCCCAACCCAATCCCGTCCCACCTGCCAGCACCCGGCCCATATCTAGCCTTCCAAACCCTTCCTATTCATATACCCATCCAAATGCCTCTTAAATGTTGCAATTGTACCAGCCTCCACCACTTCTTGAAAGATGTGAATGCATGCTTTAAACCCAAAGTGAATGTAACTGTATGCAAATTGTCCAGATCAGAACAAGATGATAAGCACCACAAATGTCACTTTTTTTAAACAGTTAGAGAATTAATTTACATAAGAATGAATATCTACACTCATTGCTTTGTGCTTTTCACAGAATGTTGACTTGAAGAAATACACAATAAAGTGTTTGATAAGGCTTGCATGATGTTACTCCAAGTGTTCCTGTGAGTTACTGGATGATCTTATGTGCAATTTATACATTTAGTAATCATTATGATAAAGTGGGCTGGATTAAATTATGCTTTTTGATGTTATTTACTGGTTGGCAATTTTGTTGACGTATGAGTCTGTAAAACTGTCACATGAACAATATGAAGAATGTAACATGAACTTTTGGGGAAGACTGTAATAGAGATGTACGGAAATCTACCTACAGCCTGTGGACTGCAGTGGTTCAAGTAGGCAGCTCACCACTACTTTCTCACTAACCAGCTATGCCACATCCCACGACAGAATAGGAAAAATAAAATTGATGTCAGTCACTGTATGTGAACGTAAATCAGTTGGTCCAGACTTTTCATTTCCAATGCCAAAACCTGTTTGTTTATTTATAGTTTCAGAAATAATTCATTCTGTTTTTTTGTGTTTTGTTACCACAAATCTGGGACTTTAATTGATGGTCAAAGTCCTGGATGAGGCAGACCTTCGATGACAAGTCCTGTAGTAATGGCAGTTATCACATGATCATGTAATATTACAACAGTGACTACACTCCAAAAGTACTTCATTGTCTGTAAAGTAGTTTGAGGTATCTTGTGGGTCTGAAAAGTGCTACTTAAATGCAAGTGCTTCTTTAATGAGATCCAAGTTCATTAAAGCCTACCAATGGTGAAATCATTTTCACAAGGTTTGAAATCTTTTCACCTTTCTCGTTTATGAAAGGTGATGTGAAGAGTTAATGCCCTCAGTAACATAAAGTTTTTTTGTTCTTTAATTGTCTCCTTGTTGCGAATGAACTTGATTTATTTGTCTTGAGGCTTCTTTTAATCTGACTCTTTGTGCTGTTCCCTAATTTTCATCTTTGCTGGTGTCTTTTATGATTGAGTTTTTATCCCTTTCTGGTTCTTTGTCTCTCCTTGCATTCAATTCCTTTGTACAATCTTTGTTCTCCTCAGTCAATCTCACCAGTTTTCTTCCGTAAAATAGTCCCTCCTTAATGAGCATAATCTAGATTGAAATTGCTGACAGATCAGAAGGCGCTAATGTGGTGAGTCAGATATTATTGTGTCGCCTTGTCTAGTCCAGGATTTATGTGCCTCTGCTCCATGGCCCCGTGTGGCATGAACTGAGTTCATTTCATTGTGGTCATGACACACAGTGTAAATCTGCTAATGGCACACCACTGAACTGACATTTGGACAAATAGCAAAGGAGGTAGGATTGGCCAGTTAAGGGTCTCGGAAGATACCAAAGTGAACGGCCCATTGCTGTGACAGGTGGAGCAGGTAATTAGGTAGATGCCAGGGAAGGTAAGCAAACATGAACAAAAACACAAGCATTGAGTTCTCATGCTAACTGTTATTTTTGCAAAGTTGCTTTGAGTTGATTGCCAAAAGGATTGGCTATCGAATGGATGAGTTGGCCATTGTGCTGGGATTTTAGTCCTAACATTCTTGGGAATCATCGTTTTGTAAAATGATTACACGTCAATCCATTTGAACAGGAAGCTAGGAAAGAAAAAGAAAAAGGTATTTATATCCCCTGTCTTCAGCATAAACAGCTACTATCAGTTCTGAAGAAGTGTCACTAGACTCAAAACACTAAATCTGTTTTCTTCCTACAGATGCTGCCAGACCTATTGAGTTTCTCTAGCAATTTCTGCTTATGTTTCCCACTTTGTCTCATTCAACGCAGGGTACGTCTGTTAGCCAAACACAGAAATTGAACAGATACATCTGTGGTTAGAAATCAAAATATTTTGTTACTAAATGAGCATCATGTAACATTATTTTCTAAGAATTGACATGAAGGTTAATAACAGACACAACTTTCACCCAGGGAGGTAATGTTCGAGGGGGATGTTCCACCTACAATAAAACACCAGCATTTATGATGGGTCTTTAACGTAAAGACTGCCCCAGGCTGTTTAACACATAAACCGAATGATGAAAAGCCTGAAATGGACAGATTAGTGGGGATGATCAAAGGTCCAATGGATAAGTTTTCTAATCAAGCAGAGACCGACAGGGTGCAAAATATGAAGTTGTCAATACCACCCAGGGATCCATTGGAGAATATTTTGCCTCCAGGTCCAAGACCCACTCCTGAGACCTGAACCCAGAATCTAGCCTGGTCCTGAGAAAATGCCACACTGCTGGAGCAGCTGTATTTCAAACAAGACTTCACCTGAGAAAGCAGACCTCAGAGAGAGGTAAACAATCCCCAGTACTATTTCATAGGAAAGTAGGGGTCTTATTCCCAGGTGTCCTGACCAATATTTGACCTGGCAGTAGTAAATATCATTGTAAAATAATCCTCTGTCCATTATCACATTGCTGTGAGAGGGAGCTTGATCTGAGCAAATTGATTCCCACATTTCCTACATTACAGTGACTGTTCTTCATAAATGTCTCACCCAGGCTGCGTGCAGTGGATTACGCCAAGGTTGAACCTGATAAGTTCAATAACACACGACTCATGGCTGTTCCATCAGGTATACGTACCAAGATAATCACCAGCTGGATAAAGTTGCTGTTTCAACTATGATCCTACAGTACAAAGAGCTGGCCACATCCAAATGTTGCACAATCCAAGGTTCAGGACTATGTGCTGAGGGATGCGCTAATACTTGGGGGAATCGTTGTTGAACTTCAATAGGGGAAAAGCCCTTTCCCTGTTGTATGCTGCGGACACTGCAACTCACGGGCTGTATGTTTGATATGCAATGGAAATTGGTAGATTGAGATGTCCTGATAGGTGCTATATAAATGCAGACATTCCTTTTCCCCACTTTTATTGAGTTGTCATATGTATGATATCAGGAGTTAATAACATAGACTCTATGAACATTGCTGCTGTACTTCCTGCCCCTCTGCCATTGCCCAATAATGGAAGATTCTGGTTAATTTTTTTTAACTGGGGTCACTTAGCTCAGTCGGCTGGATGGCTGGTTTGCAATGCAGAGGGATGCCGACAGCATGGGTTCAATTCCTGCATTGGCAGAGATTACCATGAAGGACTCTCCTCCTCAACCTCTCCCTTCGCCTGAGATGTGGTAACCCTGAAGCGAAGTCTCTCCCTGATTGGCTAAGTTTTAGTGCCAAGTGTATTAAGCCACTATTTAACCCACCTGGAGTGTGGTATGGGGTGGGGGGAGAGACTTGTAATCAGAATTTGAGGCTATTCTCCATTTTCAATAAAATCTCACTGACCAGTTTATAAATAATCAATGTGAAAAGGGTCATGGAATGCAGCCCCTATGTGCATATTAGATTTCCACTCACCTGTTTCCTGGTGTGAGATTCATAGAACATGGAACATTACAGCGCAATACAGGCCCTTAGGCTCTCAATGTTGCGCTGACCTGTGGAACCAATCTGAAGCCTATCTATTCTACACTCTTCCATTTTCATCGATATGTTTATCCAATGACCATTTAAATGCCCTTAAAGTTGGCAAGTCTATTACTGTTACAGGCAGTGTGTTCCACGCCCCTACTACTCTCTGAGTAAAGAAATTACCTCCGACATCTGTCTTATATTCAATTTAAAGCTATGTCCCCTCGTGCTAGCCATCACCATCTGAGGAAAAAGGTTCTCACTGTCCAACTATCTAACTCTCTGATTATCTTATATGTACCAATTAAGTCACCTTTCAACCTTCTCCTCTCTAATGAAAACAGCCTCAAGTCCCTCAGCCTTTCCTCATAAGACCTTCCTTCCATACCAAGCAACATCCTCGTAAATTTCCTCTGAACTCTTTCCAAAGCTTCCACATCCTTCCTATAATGCAGCGACCAGAACAGTACACGATACTCCAAGTGCGGCTGCACCAGAGTTTTGTACAACTGCAGCATGACCTCGTGCCTCCAAAACTCAATCCCTCTACCAATAAAAACTAAGACTCCATATGTCCTCTTAACAACCCTATCAACCTGGGTGGCAAAATTCAGGGATCTATGTACCTGGACACTGAGATCTCTCTGCTCATCTACTCTCCCAAGAATCTTACCATTAGCCCAGTACTCTTTATTCCTGTTGCTCCTTCCAAAGTGAATCACCTCACACTTTTCCTCATTAAACTCCATTTGCCACCTCTCAGACCAGCTCTGCAGCTTATCTATGTCCCTCTGTAACCTACAACATCCTTCGGCACTATCCACAACTCTCCGGACCTTAGTGTCATCCGCAAATTTACTAACCCATTCTTCTACGTCCTCACCTTGGTCATTTATAAAAATGCTGAAAATGTGTTGCTGGAAAAGCGCAGCAGGTCAGGCAGCATCCAAGGAGCAGGAGAATCGACGTTTCGGGCATGAGCCCTTCATCAGGAATGAGGAGGGTATGCCAAGCAGGCTAAGATAAAAGGTAGGGAGGAGGGACTTGGGAGAGAGGCGTTGGAAATGCGATAGGTTTCCTGCTCCTTGGATGCTGCCTGACCTGCTGCGCTTTTCCAGCAACACATTTTCAGCTCTGATCTCCAGCATCTGCAGTCCTCACTTCCTCCTCATTTATAAATATGACAAACAGCAGTGGACCCAAAATAGATCCTTGTGGCATACCACTAACAACTGAACTCCAGGATGAACATTTCCCATCAATCCCCACCCTCTGTCTTCTTTCAGCTAACCAATTTCTGATCCAAACCGCTAAATCATCCTCAATCCCATGCCTCTGTATTTTGTGCAATGGTCTGTTGTGGGCAACCTTATCAAGTGCTTTACTGAAATCTATATGCACCACATCAACCACTTTACCCTCATCCACCTGCTTGGTCATCATCTCAAAGAGGCACGACCTACCCTTCACAAAACCATGTTGACTATCCCTAATCAATTTATTCCTCTCTAGATTATTATAAATCATATTTCTTATAACTTTATCCAACACTTTCCCCACAACCGAAATAAAGCTCTCTGGTCTATAATTACCAGGGTTATCTTTACTCCTCTTCTTGAACAAGGGGACTACATTTACTATTCTCCAGTCTTCTGGCACTATTCCTGTAGACAATGATGCCATAAAGATTAAAGGCAAAAGGTCTGCAATTTCCTCCTTGGCTTTCTAGAGAATCCCAGGATAAATTCCATCCGGCCCAGGGGACTTAGCTATTTTCACAGTCTCCAGAATTGCTAACACCTTCTCCTTGTGAACCTCATCCCCGTCTAGGAGAAAGTGAGGACTGCAGATGCTGGAGATCAGAGCTGAAAAATGTGTTGCTGGAAAAGCGCAGCAGGTCAGGCAGCATCCAAGGAACAGGAGAATCGACGTTTTGGGCATAAGCCCTTCTTCCTGAAGAAGGGCTTATGCCCGAAACGTCGATTCTCCTGCTCCTTGGATGCTGCCTGACCTGCTGCGCTTTTCCAGCAACACATTTTTCAGCTCAACCCCATCTAGTCTAGTAGTCTGTATCTAATATTCTCCTCGACAACATTGTCTTTTTCTAGTGTGAATAATGATGAAAAATATCCATTTAGTGTCCCCCTATCTCCTTGGACTCCATGCGCAACTTCCCACTACTGCCATTGATTGGCCCTAATCTTTCTCTAGTCATTCTTTTATTCCTGATCTTCCTATAGAAAGCCTTGGGGTTTTCCTTGATTCTATCTGCCAAAGACTTCTCATGGCCCCTCCTGGCTCTTCTTAGCTCTCTCTTTAGTTCTTTCCTGGCTAACCTGTAACTCTCAAGTGCCCTAACTGAGCCTTCACGTCTCATCCTAACATAAGCCGCCTTCTTCCTCTTGAAGAGAGATTCAACTTCTTTAGTAAACCACAGCTCCCGCGCTCGATAGCTTCCTCCCTGCCTGAATAGTACATACTTATCAAGGACACGCAGTAGCTGTTCCTCAACTAAGGGTCACGTTTCAATTGTGCCCTTCCCCTGCAGTTTCCTTCCCCATCTTTTGCATGCTAAATCTTGCCTAATCACATCATAATTGCCTTTCCCCCAGCAATAGCTCTTGCCCTGCGTTATATACATATCCCTTTCCATCGCTAAAGTAAACATAACCAAACTGTGGTTATTATCACCAAAGTGCTCACCTACCTCCAAATCTAACACCTGACTGGGTTCATTACCCAGTACCAAATCCAATGTGGCCTCACCCAGTGTTGGCTTGTCTACCATCCTGCACACATTGGACAAGAACTGAACCATCTAAAGTACTTCCACCTAGAAGGACAAGGGCAACAGATACATGAGAATACCACCACCTGCAAATTCCCCTCCAAGCCACTCACTATCCTCACTTGGAAATATATTGCCGTTCCTTCACTGCTGCTGAGCCAAAATCCTGGAATTCCATCCTATCGCGGGTGAACTGCAGCGGTTCAAGAAGGCAGCTCACCCCCACCTTAAGGGCAACTCGGGATAGGCACAAAATACTGGCCCAGCCAGTGACGCCCACATCCCACAAATGAGTCAAACAAAAAAGCTACCACTGCTCCACAAGGCCCCCACTGAATCCTGGCCTAATCTTTTGCAAGTTGGTGTCCATGACAAGTTGGAGAGAAATCTGTGGCCAAATTCTCTTCATCAAAAGGTAAATTGACTCCGAAACAAAATTCAGTAAACAAAGGAGCAGCCAGAGATGTGGAATTCTTCACAGTATACAGCTGCACATTTCTCTGCCTGTGTGTTATTAGGTTATCCATATGTATAAGATCACATTGTTATTCATACTGCATCCTGTTGGTTTCGGAGCAATAGCCAGCGCCTACACTTAATTTTCATTTAAATGTCAGTCAAATGTGTGCCCTACACAAGTGAGTGTGCGATGACCTGGGGTGTAGATTTGACTGTGATGGGCCGCAGAGTATACAAATTGACAAGTGCCTAGGGGTAAAGTATACTCCTGATCTTGTAACCCAGAGGCCTGGACTAATGATCCAGGCACATGCATTCCAATTGCACCATGGCAGCTAGGGAATTTATGTTCAGTTAGTGAATTAAATAAATCTAGAATAAAAAGCTAGTATCAGTAATGGTGCCCGTGAAACCTCTAGATTGTCATTAAAAACCTATTTGGTTCACTAATGTCCTTCAGAAAAGGAACCTTGACATTTATGGACCCATATCAATGTGGTTGACTCCTAACTATCTCCTAAAATGGCTTATCATGCGATGAGTCTCTATCAAATCCACACTGCATTTCAATGCTCGGACTGCTTGTCCTGGTTTATGCCAAGGTTCAGCGTAAGAAGCTCCATACCACAGACTCTCTGCCCCAAAGGCTGATTCCAGATATACACCCAAAGATAAACACCAGCTAATGCTGGGTAAAGTTGCTGTTTCACATGTGACCTTCCAGGACCAAAATCTGTGCCCACATCCGAATGTTACAGATGGGCACATTCCAAGGTCCAGGGCTACATGCTGAGTGATGCACTAACATTTGGGGCAGCCATTGTTGAAACTTCTCCCAATAGAACGCTGAGGGATTGGAAACTCAAGTCAACTGCATGGGCTGTTTGGAGATAGTAAGGACTGCACATGCTGAAAATCAGATTCGATAAAATTCAGAACTGAAAAGGCACAGAAAGTCAGGCAGCATCAGAGGAGCAGGAAAGTCGATGTTTCAGGTCAGGACCCTCATCAGGTTGCAAGGGCTGTATATTTGTTATACAATGAATATTATAAATGTAATCTTAAAATGCTCGTGTGGTGAGGCACCTCAAAATGCCACGTACTGTATTGGAAAACCAATCTGGTTAAATTTACACTGCCATCTAATGTACCTCAACAAATCTTTTGAATAATTTTGGAATGGGAAGACTGTAATAGTTTAAGAAGGTGGCTCATCATCTCTTCCCCAAGTGTAGTCCAGCAATGCCCATATTTTAGGAGCAAACTGAAAAAGAGCCCAGGAGCAGGACTCACTTTTTGAAAAAAAAGTCTGAGTGCTTTAACAAATGTCAAATTATTCTAACAGGACTTCTGGGAAGTAACCAGGTCAAATTCTCACCTTTCTGTTCAGCCGCCATCCACTTCTGTTCGTTTGTTAAAAGCACAGGCACTTAGCTCTGTCACCTGCATCAACTGATTCCTGTGACTCCTGAAAGAAGTAATGAGAATGCCATTTATTCCATTTGCAGAAGTTATGCATAAATGCAGAGTGCATTTTGCAAATTGTAACCCATGGGGATTTGGTTGGAACTGATGGTGGTGGGGTTTGAGGGGGAGGGAAAAGTGCAGATAGAATAATTGTTCTAGGTGCATGGTCCTGTTGAGAGTGTTAGGGTGAAGTGTGGTGTGATAGCATGCCTAATAAAGCACACAGTGTGGGTAGAAACTTCAAAGCTCATTAGCTACACCGAGCAGCAGATTAAGTCAGCACAATCAAAACAGGCCAATTATAACAGAGTATTTCACCCTCATTGAAGTGGATTGATTAGGACTCAATGTAAAGTGAGCATTATCGCTTGGCAAGGGCACAAGGAAAAAAAAAGAATACTCACCCAATATCCAATTTAGCCCTGAAATACACTCCTAAATGCTGAAAAGGTACATGGCGTGCTAATCACAGTTTTCATTGATGAGAGGGAATTAATGATAGTCCCTGTAATGAATTTTAAATAGTAGAAACTCTTACCATTTTCAGACCTGTAATTAATCATTGAAACAGATATTTAGTGCCATTACACATGCCACTGAATAGTTCCCCTGTTTTTCTTGCACTGCATAACTTGGTTCAGAACTGTAGCTAATGAACTGGGAATCATCTAAGCATATAATTCAGCTGATAATATTGGAGGTGTTTTCAGTTTTTATGGAGCTCTCTTAGTGACACCGATTAGCAGTTTATTTTTTTCAGTGTGGCTCACGGTCAGAAGCAGAACTGATCCAGCTTATTTAGTCTTTGACGCAGGAGAAGACTGAACCAGCATCTTAATTCAGACCTTCAACTTATTAAGTCCAATCATGGACGGATCAAGGATGTCTGACAACATCCATTAAGTCCCAGTCCTTCAGTGTGTGGAAAAGAAATCCAATTAAAACTAGCTTGTTTTCTTCCTCCTCGTGAGAAGCATTTTGCGATTAACAGCAGAAAAAACTGGTCTATGGTATTTGGTGTAAAAACTACCTTAAAAATTTGTGGTTAAATAAGACTTGCATTTATGTAGCACCTTTCACAACCACATGACATCCCGAAGGGCTTTACAGTCAACAGAGGTGTGGCCAGTGTTGCCCTGCAGGAAATGTGACAGCCAATTGGTCGCACAGCAAGCTACCACAAATAGCAATGCCATAATGATCAGATAATCCCTTTTGTAATGTTCTTAACGGGAAAATAAGAATAGAGTAGGGAAATATTAATCAGGACTCTCCCAAGAACTCCATTTTTCTCCTTAAAATAGAGCCTTGGGATCTTTTGTGCCCACTTGAGAAGAACTCTGATGTTCCAGAAGAGAGGACTCAAAATGTTAACTCTGTCTCTGAGTCTCTGCAGAGGTTGGCATACCTGTGGAGTTTCTCGACCACTTTCAGTTTTCATTTTGGATCGCCAGCGTCTGCAGTACTTTGATTTTATACATTTAGATGAAATTTCAGTTGCTGCCATTAATTTGTTTCGGACAGCAAGGGTCTGCAAGAGGCTTCAGCACTGCAGCAGGGCATTGTGTAAGAGAGAGAGCCATGCTTCAGAACACAAATGCCAAGTGTAGCTTTCCAGAAAGTGCTAGGCTGTCTTCAAAGCCATCACTGAAGTTGTCAGTGAGGGTCAAACAAACATGTCCAACAGCACAAATTGAAGGAAAAAATGCTTTGCAGGAAGGAAAAAGCAGAATAATTAGCATTTAGATAATTGGTATTTTGGGGGTGGCACGGTGGCTCAGTAGTTAGCACTGCTGCCTCACAGCACAAGGTCCTGGTTCGATTCCTGCCTCGAGCAACTGTCTGTGTAGGGTTTGCGTGGGTTTCCTCTGAGGGCTGTGGTGGTTTGGCCATGCTAAATTGTTCCACTGTCTCCAGGGATATGCAGGTTGGTGGATTAACCTTGGGAAATGCAGGGTTACAGGGGTAGAATGGAGGTTGGGTCTGGGTGGGATGCTGTTTGGAGGATTGGTGTGGATTCGATGGGCTGAATGGCCTGCTTCCACACTGGAGGGATTCCAGGATTCTATGATTCTCGATGCCTGGGAAGGTACCAGAGTTCATTGATCTGCTCACTGGTATATGATAGGAAGCAGGTTCAAACTGATGTGGCCTTCTTTTGTTTGGCACATGTGAAAGGGACAATCTTGGAAGAAAACTTTCAATTTCAACAAAGGAATGTTTCTTCTTAAACCAGCGATCTGGGTACTGAGGCTGATTTGGCTTCTAAAATGAACGTTTCCATTCAGTCACATTGAGGAGATTACAACGTCTCATCAAGTTTTGTTCAAGGATTAGGTGACACAAGCTGAAATTTCAGATCCAGTCTGAACGTCAGTAACTTTGCAAAAGGAGACAATTCAATGGTTATCCTGTACGTGGATTCATAGAATGAAACAGCATGCAAAGAGGTTATTCGACCCCATGTGCCAATTCTAGCTCTTGGAAAGAATTGTCCAATTAGTCCCAACCCCTAAACGGTCCTTCATTCTCAAGTATTACGTTAACACTGAAGAAATACCCTTCAAGTACTGGATCAACAGATCAGTTAACAATTACTAGACCTTGGCTGCACATTTTTCCATATGTGTTAAGAGACTGCAGTAGTGAAGTGCTGCTGCTTAGATTGAAGGAAACAAACTATCACCTCAAGGCACTTCTGGCCTGCACAGGGTTGGCTTCCAAAACCCTGGTGGCATCTACCTCAATGCCATTTGAATTAATCGAGAACGAGACTTCCGAATCCCATTTGAATCCCAGCTGCAGTTACAAGATTTAGGAGCAAGGCGCGCTCTTTCTATCACACTCTCTCTCTCTCTCTGGACCTTTGGAGCTCAGACTTGTCTGTTGTGTGATTTCCATGGTGATCCTTGTCTTACAAGGTCAGTCATGACCAGTGCTCCCTATCCTTTGAGTTGATAATACCAAAGGGAGAAAGGGTGCAACACCCCTGGCCTGGGTTCCACCTTGCAGCTTGATGTAAGCATCCAGTTGACAGATGCATTTGTAACTGTGAATGGGGATGCTCATTTGCAGCGTTAGACCCCCCAAGGCAGTTGGAGTGCAAATACTGAGCAGCCTGGAATCGTATAACTGCCATTACACCTCCTGTGGGACCATCACCGTTTGTGTGGGTGGAAACCAGTGCAGTGTGTGACTGTTCATTGTTCCTGAAACCTGGAATCTGATCCGCAGCCACACCCCGGGGCCCATTAACATTCTTGCAGCCGGTGAGGGGCAAAGAAGCTAGTACAAAGATGGTAGACCAATTGGCCTCCTCCCATTCTGTATCATCCTACCACCTTGTAGTATCTTACTGTTCAGACATGAGAGGTGATCCGATTGCAAGAGCATGTTTGTTTTCTGTTTCCCAGTGACTGAAGAGGCTTCGGAGAAAAGGCTGCGGCAAATGAGAGAGATAGTGTACAGTAATGTGCTGTTCAGTGTAATGAGACAGGTTTATGCAGTAATTCTTTTGAGAAAAAAGGAAGAATGTGGCCTGCACTGGCGCTTTAATGCCAAAATGATAAACTATTGCATTGTCGTAATAAGAAAAAGCCACTGAAGCCCTCGCCTTTAGAGCATCTCAGTGAAAAATGTCTTTGAGTGAAGGAGCCCAGCTCAGCATTCTTCGACTGACACTGATTTAGTGGAGTTTAACCCAGGGTCAATAAAAAAAAAATCTCATACGGTGTGATTCAGCTGGAGTTCTGGTTAAAAATTTAGGATTTTGTTGTCAGAACGTGGGATTCAAGGAATCATTTCACTATTGTCTGCATCAAGTTGTTAGTTTCAAAATCAATTTGATTAATATCGAGCAATGCACAATATAGCAATAGCTTTGTGTTGCTATAATGGATCAAGCGATGATAATATCTGATTTTCAATAAATAAAAATCGATTTGCATTTATATGGCACCTCTCGTGACCTCAAGGCATCCAGAAAGTACCTCGTCCACTATGATCGTTCACACAACTGACCCATTTTTGTACAGACAGCAGAAGATGAGAGTGAACACCAGGTGGATTTGACAAGTATGTGTAACATGACCAACAGGGAGCTCAGACACACTTTGACAATGGAGCGATAAATGAATACGTGCTCCTATGATTCCTGATTCAGCTGTCATCACAGAAGGCCACAAGTCAAACACTTTCATGTTTGACCTGTCAGTCCTGTCACTTCTTGTTCTTGGCCAGGACTTGGCCTTGCTGGCTCAGGCCCCATTAATTGTCCGTCCATGATTCTTCAACCCACTGCAGTCCATGGTAGGTGTATAGCCACAATCAGGTAGGCAGGGCTCCGGGATTTTGACCCAACACAGTGAAGGATATTGTTCCGAGTCAGAGTAGTGTGTGGGGAACTTGCAGCTGGTCATCCTACCATGTGTCTGCTGGATGGTGGAGGTCATGGGTTCGGAAGATGCTATCGAAGGAATGTTGCCATATTGTCAGTTCCCAGTGAAGTTGGCGAGCACGGTTGACCTGGTAAGGAAGCAAGAAGCTTTTCTGTTCCGAGTTGTGAGATAGATAAAATATTACCTGATGTGAAAACATTTGAACTGGGCCCAAATCTGCTTCCCTGCATTTTAAGTCACACCATGTTCATTCAGGATCAGTTCAGGAGAGGGTCGTTGACTCTAACTGTCCAATGAGAAGTCATAAGAGCAAAAGGAGCTGAAAGATGTGCAATTTGATCCTTATTCTTGTTCCACGTTGTCTTTTAAACTGAGGTTGGTCCAAAGGAATCATAAAATTTAATATCTATATTATCATCCGGTCAAGTGACCCAATCAATCCCAATCATAGAACCGTCACTGTACAGATGAAGGCCACTTGACCAATCATGTCCATGCTGGTCTTTCTACGGGGCAATTTACATCAGCCCCTTCCCCGTCATCTCTGCACATTCCTTTTCTTGGGATATGTAAACAAAATAGAAGCATTCATCACTGCAAGAGACCACTTTGCTCATAGTGTCTGACCCAATCAGTTTCATCCTATTTTCCAGTACTTGGTCCATATTCCTGAAGATTATGATTAGATTAGATTACCTACAGTGTGGTAAAAGGTCCTTTGGCCCAACCAGCCCACACCGACCCTCCGAAGAGTAACCCACCCATACCCATTTCCCCTCCAACTAATGCACCTTACACTATGGGCAATTTAGCATGGCCAATTCACCTGACTTGCACATCTTTGGATTGTGGGAGGAAACCAGAGCACCTACAGGAAACCCACGCAGACACGGAGAGAACATGCAAACTCAACACAGACAGTCGCCCAAGGCTGGAATCAAACCTGGGACCCTGGTGCTGTGAGGCAGCAGTGCTAACCACTGAGCCACCATTCCACCCATTGATGGATTGATTCCAGGTACATATCTCAATACCTTTAAAAAAGTTGAAGATTTCGACCTTGACTACCCTTTCAGGCAGAGAGTTCTACACCCCTTCCATCCTTTGGGTGAAAAATATTTTCCTCTCTCTTTCCGAATGCTTCTTCTAATCATTTTAAGCCTTTACCCCATGTCACTGACCGTTCTGCTATGAGAAACGGGATCTTCCTGTCCACTGTATCCTGGCCCCTCACAAATATGTGCACCTCATGCAAATCTCCCCTCAGCCTCCTTTGTTCCAAGGAAAACAATCTCAGCCTAACTAACCCTTCTTGATGACTGCAATATTTTCAGTCCTTCCAACATCCTCACCAATCTCTTCCGCAGTCTTTTGAGCACAATTACATGCTTTGTATAGTGAGGAAATCAAAACAGCAGTGACTAGGAGTTCTGCAATGAATAACTTACCTCCTGCCTGTCCAAAACATGTCCATCATCTACAAGGCACAAGTCAGGAGTGTGAAGGAATACTCCCCACTTGCCTAGATGAATAAGGCTTCAACAACACTCAAGAAGGTTGAAGCCATCCAGGACAATGCAGCCCGCTTGATTGGCACTACAGCCACCACATTAAATATTCAATTGTTCTGCCAGCCAACCCGTAGTGGCAGCAGTGTATACCAGCTACAAGATAGACTGCAGAAACTTACCAAGGCACCTTTGACAGTACCTTCCAAACTTGCAAACTCTTCCACTTGAGAAGGGCAGCAGATACATGGGAAAAGCACCATCTGCGTCTTCCTTCCAAGCCACACATCATCTTGAATTGGAAATATATCGCCGTTCCTTCACTGTCGCTGGGTCAACTCCTTCCCTATCACTGTGGGTGTACCAACCCAACCCTCCCTTCCAATGGACTGCTGCAAGAAGGCCGCTCACCACTGTTGTCTCAAACAAAAAACAAAGGACTGCACGTATATGTACCAACTGCCCCCACCCTGAGCACTGCACCAGGGAACTGCAGAATGGGGGACTGGCTAAATAGGAAATTCTAGCAGCTGCTACGTCATTGTCATTGTCCAGTTCTTACTCCATATATACTCATATAGCCCTGGAGTTCTATTTTGAACTCATTGCAGTTTGCAGCATCTTACTGGAGAAGTTGTAGTTATTTTCTTTAGGAAAAGAAAGGTTGAGAGGAGGTTAGAAGCGGTGTGAGAGGTCTGGATAGAGTAAGCCGCTTTAAACTGTCCCATTGAAGGGTGGATCAAGAGCTTTTCGGCATACAGCATAAGGCATACAGCAATGAGGCGACATGAGGCAAAACGTTCTCACACAGCAAGTGGTTAGAATCTGGAATGCATTCTCTGAGGGAGGTGTCCAAGTGGATTCAAATAAGGAATTCAAAAGGGAATTAGATTATCTGAAATTTAAGGATATGTAAGATTATGGGGAGAAGACGGGGAGTGTCATTAGGTGAATTGCGCATTCAGAGAGCAGGCACAATGGGCTGAATGGTCTCTCTGTGTCATGAAAATTCCACTATGATTCAATATGCAAATTGCCACTGTGACAGTCTGTCTGCTGCAGAAAGTGATTAATTGGCTATGCACATTTCAGAACTACAGAGCATTTGGAGAGGTGTGAAAGGTGCAACATCACAAGATATTTATGGATAAACAGCCTTTCCTAAATTATCCACCAGGGACAGCTGTCCATCAACCAATCTCTCCTGTTGTTGTATTGAGGTTTGTCTAAATACACCACTTTGGTTTTCGATTTCATCACTCTTCATGGGGGTCCATCCAATTATTTATCACTCATGTCTCTGGAAGAGATTCTTGACATTAGTCTTCAAGTTACCTTTTATCTGTTTAAACTCCTGGCCCTTTGTCCTTCCCTCATGATTTAATTTAATTGTAGCAACCTAGATTCCTTCCCATTTCCTGTCTATTTATCTTTCAACATACCTCAATAGAATTACCTCTGAGATATTATCATCGAGTCATACAGCACAGAAACAGACTCTTCGGTCCAACTCCTCTGCACCAACCAGGCATCCCAATCTGACAGACTCCCATTTGTCAGCGTTTGGACCATATCCCTCCAAACCTCTCCTATTCATGTACCCTTCCTATTCATTTGGCCTATATGCCTCTGAGCCCTTCCTATTCATGTACCCTTCCTATTCATTTGGCCTATATGCCTCTGAGCCCTTCCTATTCATACCTTTTAAATATTGTATTGTACCTGCCTCCACCACCATATCAAATGTGCTGATTTGTTTATAAGTTGGCTTCTTTACAAAAAAAACCTATAGTTCCAAATTATTTTCTCCATAGCAACAATCTACCAATCAGAGTCAGTTTTGAAATAATCAGCACCCTTTTCTCCTGTGATATAGATTATTGTGATAATCTGAAATTGGAATTCTTGCATTTGGTCAGATAAGTGCAGAACAAGAAACTTAATCAATGTACCTGACATCATTGTAGGGCAGCATGGTGGTTCAGTGGTTAGCAGTGCTGTCTCACAACACCAGGGACCTGGGTTCAACTTCATCCTCAGGTGACCGTTTGTGTGTAGTATGCACATTCTCCCAGTGCCTGTGTGGGTGCTCCGGATTCCCCCCACAGTCCAAAGGTGTACAAGTTTGGGCGGATTGACCATGCTAAATTGTCCATAGTGTCAAGGGATATGCAGGTTAGGTGGGTTAGCCATGGGAAATGCAGGGATTGGGTAAGGGTGGGATGCTCTTCAGTGGGTTGGTGTGGACTCAATGAGCTGAATGGCCTGCTTCCACACTGTAGGGATTCTTCTCAGCAATCTTGAAGTTCAGTATTATCAAGGACTCTCTATCAGATGTCCTTTGGAGCAGTAAGTGCTGTTGGGTTTACTGCGATTGGGTAGGATTGACAGTGCCTCAAGCAAAGCATGGTGTCATTCCCCCATCTGAAGTCATGTTGAATATACGCACAAAGTTTATTCCTTTATCTGGAATGGCCACAGACACATGTGAGTCTATACCTAACACCAGAGTGAAACCTTGATTAATAATAATTCCAGTGCTCCTTATTGTATTGCATTGTATTAGTGTGGACTGCAAGCAGCCATTGCATAGGAGCCTCGACTTGGCACCTGCACAGTTAAATCCTGCTGGCTTATCCCGTGCACAGAATCAAACTTATCCTTGTGTGGAAGCAAAACACAAATCAGTGTAAAAGCAGTTTTATTGAGCCTGTCTCAAGACTGTTCCTAATCCTTTCCAAGGACATTTTTATCCTATTTGGACAGCTGAATTGTTCTGTGGTATGCTTAGATTAATTTTAATGCTGGCTAATTAGGTGGTATTAAGTTAAAAAAAGAATTTCTATTATACATTTCCTTATCAAATCTTTAGGACATCTCCGAACAGTATTTTTTTAGGCTGCTGTCCTCTTCGGAAATATGAGTTAATGTTTTGCACAGCAAAACTCCAGTGTGGTGACTGAGTAGTTCATTTGTTTTTGCTAACGCCAGCAACGGGAGGAATGTCAGCCCGGGAAACTTCCTCTGGTGTCGTGAGATTTTGATGTTTGTTCACCCGAAGGGTAAAATGAGGCCTTGACTTAATGTCACACCAGCCAGCTGGCAGTTCAGATAATAGAAGGAAAGACTTGCATTTGTCCAGTGCTCTTAAATGCCATTGGACATTCAGTAAAGTACATTTGAGGGACACTTGCTGTTACAGTGTAGGAAAAACAACAGCCAATTTGCAGTCAGCAAGTCCCCACAATCAAGCACCCGACCATAACCAGATAATCCTTTTTTAATGACTTTGATCAAGAGATAAATGTTGTTAAGGCATAAGGGATAAACTCCCCTGCTGTTCTTTAAAATAGTGCCAGAGAGGTTTTAACATTTATCTGAGCGGGCAGTGAGGGCTCTAGGTTTTCAAGTCTCAGATGCGAGGCGATGTCTCTGATGGTACAGCCCTCCCTCAGCACAAACATCGATTTTCCTGCTCCTCGGATGCTGCCTGACCTGCTGTGCTTTTCCAGCACCACTCTAATCTTGACTCTGATCTCCAGCATCTGCAGTCCTCACTTTCGCCACTGCACTGAAGAGCCAGGCTCGGTCCTGGTACACAACACTCTGCAGTGCAACGTGGTCCTAGAACCTTGTGATTCGGGGCAAAAGCATGACCACTGAACCATGCTGACCCACATTTGAGTAGCACAGTGGCTCAGTGGTTAGCACTGCTACCTCACAGTGACAGGGACCCAGGTTTGATTCCATCCACCGGCACCTGTCTATGGAATTTGTATGTTTTTCCTGTCTCTGTGTGGGTTTCCTGTCACAGCCCAAAGATGTGCAGATTAGGTGGATTAGCTTTGGGGAATGGAGGGTTACAGGGATAGGGGAGTTGGGGTGGTGGTCATGGAATACTCTTTGGAGGATCGGTCTAGACTCGATGGGCTGAATGGCCTGCTTCCATACTCAAGGGATCCTATGATTAAATCCCCCCCAGAGATCTTGAGGCATAACCCAGACTTTCTTGAAGCTTGGAGAGGAAATGTTATAAAGTAATAAGAGTGTTAAATTTTGCTGGCATTTTGCTTGCCTCACCATATTTAATTACAGTCAGGCAATGCTTAAAATTACCCTCGAGGGTTTAATTGGAATTATGTTCCGATTTCAAGGGTGACCTATAGACATGTCAATATGGTAACTTTGATTTCTTGTTCCTTGTATTATTGTTCTTGTGAAAATTGTCAGGCACAGATTGACCTGTAAATTTTCATTTACAACATCACTGAAGTGTGTCCCTTCCCAATATCTCCTGGTTGGTGGCATTGTGAACTTTATTTCTATCCCTGCACGGTTTCCCCATGTCTCTGTTTCACTGAAGTAAAAGTCAAATCATGTTTTCTAAATTGTTTCTAACCTTATTTTGTACTCAATGACAATCGCATTCCTGAGAAGAGAACTGTCTGGAAGGGG
Source organism: Chiloscyllium plagiosum (assembly GCF_004010195.1). Taxonomy (NCBI): domain Eukaryota; kingdom Metazoa; phylum Chordata; class Chondrichthyes; order Orectolobiformes; family Hemiscylliidae; genus Chiloscyllium; species Chiloscyllium plagiosum. The sequence goes on along the minus strand of NC_057718.1, from coordinate 14,801,493 downwards.
TTAACTGCCCAACTGAAATAAAACTGGTGATATCAAGGACAAAGATGAAATACTGTGGATTTCAGAGTTGCTCAACATCTCTGGAAAGAAACAGAGTCAACATTTTGGTGTGACCTGCGTAATGGGAGGCTCTCTATCTTCACCGATGCTGCAAACCTGCTGGGTACTTCCAGCATTACCTGTTGGTCTTGTCAGATTTGATGTCTTATTTACTACTCTACTCACCATACATACAGATATCAAACCATTTTCTGAAAACTGAAAGAACTATGGATACTGAAAATCAGAAACAAAAACAGAAATTGCTGGAAACGCTCAGCTGGTCTGGCAGCATCTGTGGAGAGAAACCAGAGTTGACGTTGTGGGTCCAGTGCTCCTTCCTCAGAACTGAGGATCTCTCCACAGATGCTGAAAGTCCTGCTGAGCATTTCCAGCGATTTCTATTTTTGTTTTGAATCCCTTTCTCATATGTTATGAATTTCCGACCCTGAACTTCTAGACCACTGACGTTCAAGCCCTCAGGGTGAGGGAGATACCTTAACTGCAATTGTTGCACTGGGGTGAGTGCTCTGCTGACACTTTCAATGCATTTGTGTGGCCAGTTCAGTTTTCCTGAGAAAATATTTCCTCATGCAAGATAATTAAGCAATTTTTTAAAAAAAATATTGATTTAAAATTCCCTGGATCTATAGCAATAATTAATTTTGAAATTGCTTGCCTTTTGTCAAGACTTCCTCTCTTGCAGCATTGACCTTTGCGTAGGGTCACATGGCCTGTTTTTGAGCTTATTTATTCATTGATGGAATATGTGTATCACCAGCGAGGCCAGCATTTATCACCGGTCCCTAGTTGCCCTTGAGAAGATTCTAGGGAGCTGCCTTCTTCACCCACTGCAGTCCATTTACTATAGGTACATCCCAACGCTGTTCGGAAAGGAAATTCCAGGATAACTTAGAGCCATAGAGTCACAGAGATGTACAGCACGGAAACAGTCCCTTCAGTCCAACTCGTCCATGCCGACCAGATATCTTACCTTAATCTAGTCCCATTTGCCAGCACTTGGCCCTTATCCCTCTAAAACTTCCTATTCATATACCCATCCAGATGCCTTTTAAATGTTATAATTGTACCAGCCTCCACCATTTCCTCTGGCAACTCAATCCATAAACGCGCCACCCTCTGTGTTGCCCCTTAGGTCCCTTTTATATCTTTCCCCTCTCACCTTAAAGCTATGCCCTCTAGTTTTGGACTCCCCCACCCCCCTGGAAAAAGACCCCTCATGATTTTATAAACCTCTATAAGATCACCCCTCAGCCTCTGAAGCTCCAGGGAAAATAGCCGCAGCCTGTTCAGCCTCTCCCTTTGGCTCAAACCCTCCAATCTCGGTAACATCCTTGTAAATCTTTTCTGAACCATTTCAAGTTTCATAACATCCTTCCGACAGCAGGGAGACCAGAATTGCATGCAGTATTCCAAAAGTGGCCTAACCAACGTCCTGTACAGCCCTAATTTGACCTCCCAACTTTTATACTCGATGCATTGACCAATAAAAGCAAACATACCAAACACCTTAGTGAGACTTAAAGAGCAGCAATATATTTCCAGGTCAGCATGGTGAGCGGCATGGAGGGGAACTTACAGGTGGTTGATCTTCTCATGTATCTGCTGTCCTTGTTCTTCTAGATGGCAGTGGTCATTGGTATGGAAGGTGCTGTCTAAGGAACCTTGTGAATTTCTGCAGTGCATCTTGTAGATAGTTCTACTATACATTTGTAGAGGAGGGATTGAATGATTGTAGATATGGCGCCAGTTAAGTAGGCTGTTTTACCTGGATGGTGTTCAGGAGCTTCTTGAGTGTTGTTGGAGCTGCACTCATCCAGGCCTTGAGCAGGTGATCAATGGACTTTGGTTCCTGGTCTTGATTTTATCTGTTTGAAAGTCAAAGTGCTCAGCATCATAGAGTGGGACATTTTTAAACTGCACCGAAGCAACAATCCCAGGAGTGTGTGCATTGTGCATACGCTCCTGTGAGTACTTGTTTATATTTTTATATGGATATTGGTGTTGGTATTTGTTTGTTTCCTCGGTCTGTTTGTCTTTGTGTGCATGTGGGTGTGTGCCTGGCTTTACGGCTATGATTTGATGAGTTCTTATGGGACACATTGGAAGGCAAGTGCCATGTGCTATGAATGCTGTCTTCCCCTACCAGCAAAAGGGAAGGTGGCATTCAAGCCAATCCACCTTTAGGTCAATTGAAGACCTGAAGCAGTCACATACAGGGACCTCTTCCTGCAACTGCTGGTGTTTTACTAGTGAGAGCGTGGGCACTTTACCACATTGGAACCCAGTTTGCTTCCCTGTGTACTGGAGGGGTTTCTGTTTGTGGATTCCTATGAAGTGGGTGGTGGAATGGGGAAAATGCCCAGTGCTTGATTAGGAAACCTTACCTTGGGAAGGGCAATCCGCACGCACCTGTCCCTTTTGTCCAATCGAGCGTTAAGGTCACCTAGCAGGAACGTGGCCAGTGTGGAGAGGGAGGAGCTCTGCATCCGCCCAGACAGAAGGCCAGTATTTGATGCATACGGGCTGTGTACAGGAGGCTGGTCAAGGCTTTCCAAATGTCTTGAATTGTTTTTTAATTGGAGGCTCAGAAACGATTGTTACAAATAAAAGAACGAAAGGACACTTCCCCAGGAGAATCTACTGCTTCATTCATGGCCTTTTCCCGCAGCCCAGCGCTCCCTCATCATACCTGCTGTAATTATGCACATGATTTATGCGGGTTGCTTACTTGTGGATTGCGGGCAGATCACCTTCACAGCCAGTGAGTCTTTGGGAGGGCTGTCCGGAGGTGCCCTTGCCCTGATTCTAAGGCATTCTTCCTGGTCCTGCCTTGAAGATGGCCTTCAGGTGGCTCAGGGATTAGCATTGGTGCCTCAAAGCAACAGGGATCCGGGTTTGATTCCAACCTTAGATGACTGCGTGTATGGAGTTTGCGCACTCCCCCCATGTCTGCATGGGTTTCCTCTGGGTGCTCCGGTTTCCTCCCACAGTCTAAAGATGTGCGGGTTAGGTGGACTGGCCACTCTAAGATTCCCATAGTGTCCAGGGACGTGCAAGCTAGGTGGATTAGCCATGGGAAATACAAGGTTACAGAGTAGGGCAGTGAGGAGTCTGGGTCAGATGCTCTTCAAGAGTTGGTGTGGACTGATGGACTGAATGGCTTGCTTCCACACGGTAAGGATTCTATAATTCTATGAAGGGTACAGAAGAGTGAAGAGAGAGCAAGGAGAGAGTCTCTATGACGCGCCCAGTGTGGGACAGATCTGTCTGCATTTCTGAACAGTTTTTGGTGAGGTGGCTTCGGCAGTACATGTAGGCGAAGTAGACAGAGAGGTTTAGTTGAGGTTGAATCGGACGAGTCATCACTTGGTGAGCTGTGCCCCACTGACCATAAAGTGGCAATGCTTCAAATCACTTTCCATTCATTCATAATGTGCTGCAATTTGATGTGAACATAAATGAATTGAATTACCTGCAGTGAAACGTAATACATTTTGTATTTATCTGTCCTTGGTGCTCACTGTACTAAGTGGTGGCAATTTACTGACTAATGTAACAAACCATTTTAGAATGTTATCCCTGTGTTTGCACCAGCAGCAGTTTATTTAGTACATGATCATCTCAGAATGTACTTAGAGATGCTTGATCAGAGTATCTTAGAGCAAAATATAACGCCAAACCACATTTGGATAATCAAACTAAAAGCTTGGTCAAAGCAGTAGGCATTTTGTGATATTTTTCCAGATGATCATTATGGTACCCTGTGATATTTGGCACCTCAACCAGTATATGGGACTGGGTATGGGTTTTTGAGATAGAGTGGTGGCAGTGAACTTAGTCTGATGGCAATTTCTTTGCAACCCATGTCTTCATTTTTCCAATTCTCTTAATCCATAAATATATATAAATGGATGTGTTCCCAACAGTCTCTGGTTCGTCTTATAGGCGGAAGTGGGTACTGCAGATGCTGGAGATTAGAGTCAAGATAAGAGTGGTGCTGGAAAAGCACAGCAGATCAGGCAGCATCCGAGGAGCAGGAAAATCGACGTTTCGGGCAAAAGCCCTCCATCAGGAATTTTGATTCCTGATGAAGGGCTTTTGCTCAAAACGTTGACTTTCCTGCTCCTTAGATGCTGCCTGACCTGCTCTGTTCATCTGGTACCTATCTGGTGGTTTGTGGCTTCATCATCATCACCCCCACTGCAATCTACAAAAGAGGCTCTGCTCTTAGATAAGGCTTATTGTTAAATACAACAAACTTTGGTCAGGTATAACTGCTAGAACTTTAGGGAGCTGATACAGATATATCTGCTCACGTTGAAAACTAGGAGTGGAACTTCTCATTTCCCAACACAAACTGTATGGTATCAGTAGAATGAGTGGAGCTAATGTAACATGAACATCAACCCTTCCAGAACCATTACCTCATACAATCGTTTAAACAGCATCTCCGAGGAGGAAACCAAGGTTGAGAGGGAATTCCAGAGCTTGATGTTGAGATAATGGTGGGGCAGTTAAAACTGAGAAGCACAAAGGGGGCTAGAATTAGATGAAGGGTTATGAGGCCTGAGGAGAGATTGGAAGCAGGAGAGGCTGTGGAGGAATTTGGTTGGAAGGCTGAGATTTTAAAAAGGCAAGGCATTGCTTCATCAGAAGGCTTTCTAGGCCAGTGAGCGCAGGTGATCAGGAACAGGACCTGGCACAAGTTAAGACTCAAGTCTTTGTCTGATGCAATGGTTTGTAATGTTTATATTAGTTTGAACCAGCTCCCAAATGAACTCGATGGGTTATGCTCAAAGGAAAAGAGGGAAATTCCAATTGATCTAAGTTCTAACTGAAGCGTACATTTCTTGGCAGCAACATTTTCCATCTCTCGGAGACCTTGCCAACCATCAACCAACTGAGAAATCATCCGCTGGCACCAATTGTACGGGCAAGGTTTGAAGGGAATGCACTGCCATAAACTTCTAATGCTAACCAGATCATTAGAATTTATTTCATATCTGTAACTTTAAAAAATAAGGCACATTTTTCAACAATCTGTTTGGATATGTTGTGACATAGTTCTGTGGCAAGTTGGAGTTGAACTGAGACCTTTTGGCTTAGAGTTAGGGATCCTGTCACTGTGCCACAAGGTCCTTAACTATAGTTTTGATACAACAACCCTCTCTGATGCAACAACCCTTGTGTAATCACTCACTGGAGGTGAGTGGGATTACACACGGACACCAATGGACTGTGATCTAGGAACAGGTGCTGAACAGTGTCTGATTAATACCTGCGCACACTAAAGGAGAAGCACTCAGTTTTTTTGATTTGTGGTCTTTTAATTATTAAAATATCAGCCTGAGGTCTTTGTGATCCCCTTTTATCGTACATTTACAACAATTTAAGTTTCTATCAGGCCCCGGCTGGCCAAATGGGAGGTGGGTAACAACTAGCAATTCTGCTCATTCTTTATTCTTCCTTGTGCGGCAGTAATTTGCAGAATCAGAAGCCAGTACCGTGACTGACGTTGGTAAACCAATCACCATGCACAGACCCTCAGCGGGCACACTGGTCATGACAACATCAAGATAGGTTTTCAAATTCTTGTCCTTCCTTTCGAATCCCTCCATGGCTTCAGCTCCCTCCATCTCTGTAAGCTCTTCCAGCCCTGCCTGATATCAGCGCTGTTCCAATCTTGCTGTCTTATGCACCTCTGATTTTAATCGTTTGACCATTGGTTATTGTGCTGAACCTTTAAGCTCTGGAATTCCCCCCCGAAAACTTTCTAGCCTCCTGTTCTACCTTAGGAGGCTTCTTAAAACCTGCCTCTTTAAACATGTGCCATGATGCCAATTTTGTCATGATCGCATCACTGTGAAGAACTTTGGGAAGTTTTACTATGTTAAAGACGCTATACAAATATGGTTGTTGTTAGGACTGTGCTTTTTTTTTCTGGACTTCCCCAGTGGATAAGTATTTCTTTTCTACCTGGTAATGACAAATCCCTTAATCACCAAAATAACACTCAGCAGTTTACATGGAAGATGCTGGTGCTGTAAGAAAGGGTTGCAGCTGTAATGGATGTTTCACAACCGGGATGCTCATTCGCTAGCCTCGCCTTGATCTCCAATCTTGTCCAACATGCATTACGTAAAGAGGAAGCAACTTGATCATTTTGTCTGCTTATATTCTCTCTAATTCGGTCAGCCACCAACAAAGCAGCAAAACGAACACAGTCAAATGAGAGCCAGCTCTTCGAGTGTTAGTCACACAATTATTCCTCTGAAACGTCTGAAAGAAACTTGTACGTTTTACAAAATGTGAATAAATGCAAGATTCACAAGCATGAACATTGTTTTCCACGGGTAATTGAACATGGACATTAGTTCAAATAATTTGTTTGAGCTACTTGAGACCTGTTAATCTTCCAACGAGGACATCGGATTCTGTAAGGACCCTCAGAATTGATGCTCGCTTTACAATGGAAGAAGTGTTTGGGAGACTGCAGAGTGTATAAGTGTGGCTGGTATTGTACTGTTTCCACGTAACGAGTTTGTACTGATAATGAACCTGTCCGTTATCTAAATGAATTGGTAGTCTGAACACATAAGGTTTTGTGAGATTATATGGCTTTGGCAGTATGTTAAATTTTGTAGTGATTTATGCCAGAGCTGAAAGAGTGAGGCATTAACATCCACCGTGTCAGCGTTGAGACTAAATAATTGTGAGGGTGGCTTGACTCCAACATGGGGAGCTTAGCAGAAGAAAATGTGGTTTAATTAGTTTTTAATGCTTCCGAGGAAAGAATGCTATAGTCCAGACGAGGAAACACTACCTGAGTACAGGAATGTTTTACTGCCTCCTAACAGTTTTTTATTTGCAGGGGAGGGAGCGAATTAATCCTGAAAAACAGGCAGTAACTAACAATTGGCTAATTGTGAAGAGGTGGAAGCATTATTAGGTCTGCCAAGAACTATATATAGAGTGAGGTGTGATATATTTTTAGTAGGTCTGATAGTAATTCTGCTCTAGTGTTACAGAGTATGTTGAAGTCTGTGGCACTTTGTGCATCCACTGTGGATCAATGGTAGCACCCAAGCCTCTGGGTTAGAAGGCTCTAAGCTCAAGTCCCACCCCAGGAATGCAGTACTGTGGGAATGCTGGAGTACTACATATGCTGTTTGAAGTGCCATTTTTTTGGGTCAAAGGTTAAATGGAGGCCTTAGTGCCTTGTTACACTCCAGAGTGTTAAATGGTGAGGGAAGTCCAATGATCTCTCAGTTGTCTATTATTTACAGTGTGAGACATTACAAGCACATATCTCCTAAATCAACCACCCACAGTTACAGTAAGTGTCTCCGTATGTGTAAAATCACAACAAATTCAGTCCACCTACGTACAATTTATAAACAATTAACATGCCCATTCAAGTGGATGTCAAAGATCTCAGAGCACTGTTTTGAAGGAGAGCTGGGGAATTTATCCCTAGTGTTCTGACCAATATTTATAACACAATCACCAGCTGATCAACAGCTCACTTTGGTTTATGGAAGCTTGCTACATTCCACCATTTCAAAAAATGGCTCAACTGGTTGTAAAGTGTGAAAGATTTTGTATAAAATGTGAAATTCCGTCCACTCATAGCTTAAGTGAAGAACCAGCAGGAAGATAAATATAAAAATGTAAGAAATAGGAGAGAGAAGAAGCCATTTGTTCCTTCAAGATAACTCCATCATTCAAAAGAATCTTGATTGATCATGTTCCTCACCACCATCTTCTCCAAACCATCCCTAACACTGGTGGAGGTTTGAATTTAGAACAAGACTAGCAACTTTCATTTATATTAAGTCTTTAACATTGTAAGTGTCTATGGCCTTTTCCTTGGATGATTCCTTTTTCTCAATAAAATTAAAACAATGAGAATTTTGGCAATTAATTTCTCAGAAATGAACCTAGACACAAACAAAGCGAGGGATCAATCTCTTGTTTTCTAATCAATCTGCTGCCTTCCATTTACTACTGACAACCTGTCATTACTTTTGAGAAGATTGAGGGCCATAAGAATAAGGTGACCACCAAAACATCCAAATGGGATCCAGATGAAACATTTTTGCCTGTAGAGTGGTTGGAATATGGAACTTGCAACCACAAGGGGTAGTTGAGATGAACGTCATTTAGATTAGATTCCCTACAGTGTGAAAACAGGCCCTTTGGCCCAACCAGTCCACACCGACCCTCCGAAGAGTAACCCACCCAGACCCATTTCCCTCTGACTAATGCACCTAACACTATGGGCAATCTACCATGGCCAATTCACCTGACCTGCACATCTTTGGACTGTGGGAGGAAACCCACGCAGACACAGGGAGAATGTGCAAACTCCACACAGACAGTCGCCCAAGGCTGGAATCGAACCTGGGACCCTGGTGCTGTGAGGCAGCAGTGCTAGCCGCTGTGCCACCCCTAATTTAATGGGAAGCTAGAGTAGGCAATGAGGGAGAAAGGAACAAAAGGATATTTGGATGGTGTATGAAGCAAGGTAGAAAGAGGCTTGTGTGGATTATTAATGCCAGTATAGACCAGTGGGATCAAACTGTGTATTACATGTGAAACAATGATTGTAACCTGCTTCAGTTGCAGGCTGTAATGAGCCAAACCTGTCCTGTCAAATTAACATTTATCTGGAAAGTATCCATTTCTCACATTCATCAGCTTTGTCATTTTGCTGTAAATTTCCACTAACTCGATAAGAAACTAGACCTGTCCAGGGTATTTAGTCCTTGCAGAGCCCCAGACTATCTGTTCTTACCTGCTCTTTGATACTCAGAGTTATACCTTAGTAACGCCTTTATTCTCCTGCAGCTGTTTTGTTGAATAATGTTTTATGGTTACTTTATGGAACAGGCACATAGTGTTTATAAGGAACAATGGTGCCTATTCTGAGCCATCAAACGTGTATATTAAACTCCCACATGTTAAATTCGATTACACTGCTGCATTAATTGGCAAATTGTGTACGTAGGCTGGGCTGTGATTTGTGCACAATACTCTCCTAATAATTAGCACAAACCTATACATAAGCTTGGAACAGACCACTGCTGAAACCCTTAGAGTTCCAAATAAAATCATAAGGTTAAGCCCATTGTGTCTGTGCTGGTCTTCAAGCACCTATCTACTCTAATCCTGTTTTCCAGCACTTGGCCTGAATCTTTGTTTACTATGGCTGTTTCAATTGCTTATCTGAAAGTTGGTAGGGTTCTTGCCTTCAGCACCTTTTTAGGCAGTGAGTTCCAGACACCTACAACCCTCTGGCTGAAAACCAGTTACCTCAAGACTCCTGTAAACATCCTGCCTCTCACCTCAGATCTGTCCCCCTGAGTTATCTACAAAAGATTGTTCCTATTTGTGCCACTTATACTTTTGTACACCTCATGACCTGTCTCCTCTTAACCGAAAGGCAAAATGTTCTGCAGCCATGTTGGAGCGGGTCCTAGGATCATAGAAACTTATAATACAGATAGAGATTATTTCCATCTCTGATCTCCAGCATCTGCAGACCTCACTTTCTCCTTAGAGATTATTTGGCCCATCATTCTTGTACTGATTTTGAAGATAGAGATTATTTCCATCTCTGATCTCCAGCATCTGCAGACCTCACTTTCTCCTTAGAGATTATTTGGCCCATCATTCTTGTACTGATTTTGAAAGATTATTTGGCCCATCATTCTTGTACTGATTTTGGATTCACTTTGGTATGGATAGGGTGTTGCCCTTGGCAGGGCGCTCTAGGCCACACAGTCTCAGAATGAGGGAGCAGGCCATTTAGGGCTGAGATCGGGAGGAATTTCCCCACAGAGGGTTGTGCATCATGGAATTCTTTATCCCGGGGAGCTGTGGAGACTTAGTCATTGAGCAGATCCAAGGCCGAAATGGATAAATTTCTAAATGCTTTTAAGCCAGGTTGATTTGGAAACATGGTGTTAAGGTTTGTATGATCTGTTAGAATGGTGGTGCAGGTCAATGAGCTGAATGGCCTACAGCTATCGGGAGAGGCTGAATAGGCTGGGGCTGCTTTCCCTGAAGCGTCAAAGGTTGAGGGGTGACCTTACAGAGGTTTATAAAACCATGAGGGGCATGGATAGGATAAATAGATAAGGTCCTTTCTCTGGGGTGGGGAAGTCCAGAGCTAGAGGGCATAGGTTTAGGGTGAGAAGGGAAAGATATAAAAGGGACCTAAGGGGGAACTTTTTCACGCAGAGAGTGGTGTGTGTATGGAATGAGCTGCCAGAGGAAGTGGTGGAGGCTGGTACAATTACAACATTTAAAGGCATCTGGATGGGTATATGAATACGAAGGGTTTGGAGGGATATGGGCCGGGTGCTGTCAAATGGTAGTAGATAAGATTAGGATATCTGGTCGACATGGATGAATTGGACCGAAGGGTCTGTTTCCATGCTGTACATCTCTAATACTATGACTCTATGACTCCTTTTCCTGTTTCCTGTTTCCTGTGTGCCTATGTTCTGAACCAGTCCCCGTTCACCTGGATTTTGCCTCAGAAGTTTCCCTTTGAAGATTTTTAACCAGTTTCCTTTGAAAGATGCTAATGGATTTGTTTCTATTGTATATGTGGCCAAGGATTCTGTGAGCATGCAGAGAACAGAGCCCTCTATATTCTAGCAAGTGTAAGTGAGTCACATTACAAGATTAGTTTATAATCTTAAACAGTTTATTAGTGTGATTCCTGGCATACTTGGGATAATTCAGTAAATACTGTCCGATTAACCATAGACTTGATATTTGGAGTATATTATGTCACCCAACAGGTCATTCAGTAAGTTCATGCTGGTGGCAGACAAGGATCAGTTCTCAAGGTTAGAAAGGTTTACTGTACGACCTGTGACTCCAGCCTGACATTCAGGTTGCTGGAAGGACAAACTCAGGCCTGTGAAAAAGCAGACCCTGTCTAAATACTGGCAAGGGTGGCTTTTACTTGATGCTGATGGTTTTTCACATGCACACAACAGATGGAATGCATCCCTTCACTTCCGTTTACATGTCTGGAGACCAGAGAGCAATCGCTGCCATTGAAAAGCCACAAAGCCTGGCTGTTTATTTGGATCTAGTCTGACAGTGCTATTTACTGGATTGCATCAATGGCCATGTGCCTGTCTGATCCTCTTGCTTTTGTGCCACCTTCAGCTTGCAGAGCAGATGACTAATGTGATTCGTTTTCCCAAGAAGTCTTTCTGTTAATTTGAGTGGATGCTCTCAGCTGTTGGTCCAGTGCAGTACTGATTTAGTACAGCACAGTTGGAGGCGCTGCTTTTCAAATGAGCCATGAACCAGAGGACCCTCTACCCTCTGAGATGGAATCAGATCCCATGTCACTATTTCAAAGAAGGGCAGGTGGTTTTGCTTCGTTGTCCTGGCCAATATCTATCCCTCAAATCATATTAACAACCAAAATTACAGAAGATTGTGGGATCTGGCAATGTGCCGATTACCTGCTGCATGCCCCTTTTCACAACAATGAGCAGACTTCCAAAGAACTTAATTGTCTGTGAGTTCTCTTAGGACATGCTCAGGATGTAAAACTGTGATTTTCTTCCTTTGATCTTTTCCCTTGTTTGTTTTATGACAAAGGGACTTTATTTTCAAGGCCCGAATGGTGCTTTTTAAAACATTGTATGGCAATTTTCTGAAACCTTGAGTCTTGCACATTAATGCTGGAAAATGGGATTAGAATAATTAGTCAGTTAAAAGTCAACCACATTGTTGTGGGTAACATGTAGACAAGTCTGGGGGAAGATTTCCCCAATGAATGGCAATAGTGAACCAGTTTGGATTTTAGGACAAATGATAATAATCTCATTACTGAAGCAAGCAATTCCCGATTTCATTCACGTCATTTCAATTCTACTGGGCGCTGTGCTGAATTTGAATAATGATTTTTAACCAATGGCATCAGTCCACGGACATTACCATGGTGCCACCATCTGCCCTTGCTATGTGGAGCCCAGGGCAATGTATCTTTAGAGGGTGACCTCTACATTCTCTTGGACAGATAACCCTCACTCTGAACATCTGTGCTTCCACCCCCACCCCCACAAAAAATGTTTGAAATCTTATCCCCACTGTTCACCGCAAGACTTAGAGTCATAGAATCATAGAGATGTACAGTGTGGAAACAGACCCTTCGGTCCAACTCGTCCATGCCAACCAGATATCCCACCCCAATCTAGTCCCATTTGCCAGCACTTGACCCATATCCCTCCAAACCTTTCCTATTCATATACCCATCCAGATCCCTTTTAAATGTTGTAATTGTACTAGCCTCCACCACTTCCTCTGGCAGCTCATTCCACATACGCACCACCCTCTGTGTGAAAATGTTGCCCCTCAGGTCTCTTTTATATCTTTCCCCTCTCACCCTAAACCTATGCCCTCTAGTTCTGGACTCCTGCCCCCCGGGAAAAGACTTTGTCTATCCTATCCATGCCCCTCATGATTTTATAAACCTGTATAAGGTCACCCCTCAGCCTCTGACGCTCCAGGGAAAACAGCCCAGCCCATTCAGCCTCTCCCTATAGCTCAAATCCTCCAACCCTGGCAACATCCTTGTAAATCTTTTCTGAATCCTTTCAAGTTTCACAACTTCCTTCCGATAGGACTGAATTCTTGTTAGTCAGGAATCTGTTTGCAAGTACTTCATGAGTAAAAAAAAGGTTTGCATTTATATAGTGCTTTTCACAGCCTAAAGGCTCTGGAGCATTTTTGATAGCCAACTAAACATGTGTAAGCAATGAAGTAGTTAATTTGGTGTACAGTGAGGGAAACTATAATGTGGTAACAACTGGCTTGTTTTTTTTTTGTGTTGGCTAAGAGATAAATATTGTCCTGAACATTTTGGCTAATTTCCATGTTCTTAGCTGGATAGTGCCATTAGATCTTTTACTTCCAGCTTATAAAGCACATGGTGCCTTGTTTTGAAATCTCATCCAAAAGTTGATGAGATCTTTTAGAACTCTCACAGTAACTTTTGAGTGGACTTTTATCTCAATGTCAAGATTAGAGTGGTGCTGGAAAAGCACAGCACGTCAGGCAGCATCCGAGGAGCAGGGAAATCGACGTTTCAAACAAAAGCACTTCATCAGAGATCAGGAACACATCTGCAGTACCCACTTTCGCCTAACTGATTTTATCTCACTGTCTCTGGAGCAAGAGTTGAACTCACAACCTTCTGACTCTGAGGCCTGGGTATTATCCAATGATCCACAGTTCATGTGACTAAGAATATCTGACCACAGAAACGAGTCTTGTGATCACTTTGTAATTGTTGGCTTATCATAGGGGACAGTTTGCAATTCCTCACAGCCAGGAAAAATGCCTCTCTGTTTCACATAGTTCACATAGAGGTACAGATTTAGTTCGTGAATGTTTCTGGAATTTCTTCTCTGGGTTTTCTGTTGCTCTTTGGGTATATAACTTCAACTGCCTGTCCTATGGCATGCTGTTCAATGAGTTAAGGAACTTGTCTGCTGAAATTAATATGGTCTGCACATTTTAGTGGCTTTGGATGTATGAGACTCTGCCGCTGAAAGTGAGGCACAGACAGGGGATTTAGAGAACTTTCTTCTGCAAGATGAGTCACAAGTTAAACAGGGTGATCCAATCTTTCCAAGACACCCTATCTGAAGAATAGCATGGTCCCACAGAGTGTGGTTTTACGAGGGCTTTACATTGAAGCTTATAATTTGGAGGATGAGAGGAGTGTGTGGGTTTTTAGTGTAATATTAGAGAGTGAGTTAGAAAGCTCAGCAAGTATATGCAGGGAGAATAACCATTCAGATTAGGGAAAATCTTCCTTTCAATCCCTGGTCTGTGCTGAGTGAGGGATGAGGTAACATTGGAGAAGGGGCAAAGGAGATTAAGGAGGGATGTTTGTTTTCTTTTCTGAAGTGCAACCCTTTATTAAACTAGGGGCCTGTTAATTTTTAAAGTCTTGTTCTGGTATTGTAGGAGTGCTGTGCTGAGACAGGATGTGTTTCGTCTTGGGCGGCCTGATACTACAATCGGTTCCTTTCTGAAGAGAGAGAAGCAGATTTCCACCAGAAAAAGTTAAGAGATCATGTCTCGTTGTCCACTCAGTAACTCTGAGACGGGAACAGAGTGGAAACCGCAGGTGGCAGAGACTGCTGACTGAAACTGATAAAACTCCCCACACTGAGACTTTGTTTATGTTTGAAATAAAGCTTAAACCAAAAGGTTAGAAAAACTCAGCAGGTCTGTGGAGAGAAACTGAACCAACATATGCGTCAGGATGATGACCTCTCTTGCCTGAATGCCTATTAATGTGATTATGTTTCTAATCCCTTTTATGTTGAGCTCATTTCTGGTTCACGTTTTCCCCACTATTCTAACCAACAGCTTCACAGCCTTGGCAATTCTGGGTTGGGGAACGAAAGCGTTTGATGAGCTGCTATGAGGTAAAGCTACCTTTGCAGCTAATTCAGGAGGAAGCTTTTGAGGGTCTATGTGTTTGAAGTGCTGAGGGACTGCTGTCACGACTGGCAGACATCTTCCAAATCAATCTTTTTGGAGCTATGATGACAGACCTCTGGGATGTGATCCTGGGTCTCCTGGTTCAAAGGTAGGGACACTGCCACTACACCACATGAGCCTTCAATGTTCATTGAAGGTGCAATGTGTGTTTGCTGGAGCGCATTTGTTGCTGCTTGTGAGAACTGATTAACAAGGTGACATCTGAAAGAGAAGCTAAGTAAATACTGGAGTTTGGAAAATAAATGAAGAGCGTGCTGGAGAAACTCAGCAAGTCTGGCAGCATCTGTGGACAGAGAAACAAAGTTAATATATTGAATCTTTTTCATTCTGGCCCTCAGAGGAGGATAGCGCCTTTTGGAGGGTCAGTATCTGTTTACTGCTCCTCAGTTTGAGGCTCAGGATCTTGCATTCTAATGCCCTTGGCATGTGGGTGCTGCTGGCAAGTCTTCATTTATCGCCCATCTTGCTGTTATGGACCAGGCCAGACCCCCTTAAAATATTGCAAGAGGTTAGCCTAGTCCTTAACATTTTCTTATTCTAGAGGCATATGTGAAGTGGATACTCCAGGTCTGATCAAACCACTTGGCTTTAAGCAAAACAGAATTTATTTAAACACTACAGTTGAAACACGAACAAAAGAAAGTGGAATTTGGAATAACTTAACTATGGGAAACCTTAACCAACCCGATACAGTAACTATTACTAATTAACTGTTCTAACACAGTTACATCCCATAAACACACCCCTTGGCAAAAAGATAAATTCAACCACAGATTCTAAAAGACAGGAGATGGCAACTTCCAGAGAGAGATCTCAGAGGAAAATCAGAGGAATTCTTTACTGAAGCTTGCAGCTCCCCTGGACTCACATGCCTTATGATTGCTACAGCTAAAACAAATAGAAAAAACCTGAACTGGGAGGACTGGTCACTCCACTTCCATTGTTAAAATAGACTCTTCGACCCTTCTGCCTTTTGACCTCTCTTCAAACAAACCAAGGACAAAATAATCTTTTTAAAGTGACAGCATCATCATACTGCATTGAGGGCTTCCTGTTGGAGTCCTTGTGATTCCATATTACAAATGATATATGACACAGGACAGAGCTCAACCAGTACAGGCTAGAGTTTTAAAAAAGCAAAATTTTTTTTACAGAGCTCCAATGCTTTTCTTTTATTTGACTGTCTGGAATCGTAGAATCCCTACAGTGTGAAAGTGGATTATTCGGCCCATCAAGTCCACACCAACTGTTCCATCCAGATCCATCCCTTCCTTGTAACCCTGCATTTCCCATGGTTAACCCACCTAGTGGCGCATCCCTGGACATTGTGGGCAATTTCCCAAGGCGAAAGTGAGGTCTGCAGATGCTGGAGGTCAGAGTCTAGATTCAGTGGTGCTGGAAAAGCACTGCAGGTCAGGCAGCATCCGAGGAGCAGGAGAATCGACGTTTCGGGCAAAAGCCCAAGCCAATCTGCCTAACCTGCACAACTTTGGATGAGGGGAGGAAAGCAGAGCACCCAGCAGAACCTCACGCAAACATAGGGAAAATGTGCAAAGTCAGCTGAAGGTGGAATTGAACCTGGGACCCTGGTGCTGTGAGGTAATGGTGCTAACCACTGAGCCACCATGTGCTGCCCTACCATGGCGTTTATGCTCCACTCAGGCCTCTTCATCCACATTTATAATTGTCACCTTTTCTTCCCTTTGCCCCCAAAGGCCTGTTTACTTTCCCCTTCAGTGTATCAATGCGATTTGCTTCAAACACACCCTCAGGTAGCGAGTTCCCCATTCTCAGGGTAATGTTTCTTCTGAATTCTGCGTTGGATTTCTTGGTGATCATTTTACTGTTGACTTCTGGAAGTCAAAAATATTCTTTCTGTGTCCACTGAATCAAAATGTTTCATAATTTTTAAGAATTAAATCATTACTATTGAGTGACATGAAGTAAAAACTTTCGAAAGACCTCTATTAGGTTACCCCAGACTTATTTTCCCCAACAGAAAACCAGACTAAGCCTATGAATACTTTGCTGATATGTGTGTGTACTTGTATTCCTGATTATCATCTTTGTAAATCTTCTTGGCACCCTCTCCAGTGCCTCTGTAGCCTTATAAAAATATGATGACCAGAACTGCAGAAAGTTCTCTTAGGTGTGATCGAAACAAGCACGGTCCAGATTTAGTGTAACCCAACCCCCCACTGGAGCAGGAGCGAGTTCCAGTTCCAGACCCTTGTGGGGTGCAGCTCTGAGTGGGTTGATGCTTAAGCACTGGTTCAAACCCTTGGAGGTGCAGACTGTGGCTGTTGGGGAATGCATTTAGACTCTTAAAACTTGTCACCATGGTTACAGATCCTGGAAATGTAAGTTTGTTGAGTGTAAAGGTAATTAGTTCCTATAATGTTTGACAGAATTTAACAGTGTCATTACAACACAGCTCACTCAGTACGTTGCAGGAGATTATCACTGCCGGATCGCAGAATGGGAACAGTGGACATCTTTCATCCATTAATTGTTGCAACTAGAAAAGCTTTTAATGAGATTTCACTCACCTATTTTACTTTTGATTCTGCAAGGCATTTCCTCTTAAATAATCATATGCAGGACTGTTTCCATGGAAACAGAGAGAGGACTCCTGATGGTTATGAAAAGAACTCAGATGAATATTGACAAAATGTGACTTGGTCAAAGGGAACAATATCAGCAATGTTTCTCCATATAATAACATTAAAGTCTTACTTCACAGCACATGTTTGAAGTTAAACTTCAGTAAAACTTGGATTATATTTTTTCTCTCCCATAGAAGAAAATGCTTTTGATATTGGCTGAAGGATTTTTTTTTCTCCATTCCTTTGAAGAGCTTGAAAAGTGCTCTATTCAGAATGAAATCAAGAGTACAGTGGGTGTAAAGGGTTTTCAGAATGTAGCATTAACCAGAAAACAGTAAGGGGAGTTGTTTGCACTTTAATGCTTTCACGTGGCAAAATGGTCAATTTAAAAAACACAGGAGAAAGTGAGGACTGCAGATGCTGGAGATCAGAGCTGAAAATGTGATGCTGGAAAAGCGCAGCAGGTCAGGCAGCATCCAAGGAGCAGGAGAATCGACATTTCGGGCATGAGCCCTTCTTCAGGAATGAGGATGGTGTGCCAAGCAGGCTAAGATAAAAGGTAGGGAGGAGGGACTTGGGGGAGGGGCGTTGGAAATGCGATAGGTGGAAGGAGGTTAAGGTGAGGGTGATAGGCCGGAGAGGGGGTGGGGGCGGAGAGATCAGGAAGAAGATTG
>NC_057718.1:14729576-14781681 GCF_004010195.1 Chiloscyllium plagiosum | reverse complement strand
GACCTCTCCGCCCCCACCCCCACTCCGGCCTATCACCCTCACCTTAACCTCCTTCCACCTATCGCATTTCCAACGCCCCTCCCCCAAGTCCCTCCTCCCTACCTTTTATCTTAGCCTGCTTGGCACACCCTCCTCATTCCTGAAGAAAGGCTCATGCCCGAAATGTCGATTCTCCTGCTCCTTGGATGCTGCCTGCCCTGCTGCGCTTTTCCAGCAACACATTTTCAGCTCAATTTAAAAAACACAGCCAGTCAACAGAGAGCTTTGAAGTCGGTTTGATGATTGAGCACATGATCTTGGAAAGGACACTTTATGACAAGAAGCCCCCCATCGATGGGGTGCCATTAGTCACATGCAATTAATCCAATACAACAACATGACAATTTACCCCAAGTACAGCCAATGCAATCATGCAGACGGCGGTATGTGTATGGAACAAACTGCCAGAGGAGGTAGTGGAGGTGGATACAATTATAACATTTAAAAGGCATCTGGGTGGGTACATGAATAGGAAGCATTTAGAGGGTATGGCCTAAATGCTGGCAGATGGGCCTAGATAATATTTGGATATCTGGTCAGCATGGAAGAGTTGGACCGAAGGGTCTGTTTCTGCTCTGTATGACTCTATGCCTGATAAAAGCCAAGGGAGAGAGAGCAAAATAAACACTGCGGCTCGTCTGTAACCACTTCCTTTTCAGAACATTAGAATCCAGTTCAGTCAGGCTACACCTTTTCATCAAGGAAGTAATCAAAGAAGGTACCAGTGAATGCAACTGTTGTGCGTCATACAGCCATAGAGATATACAGCACGAAAACACTCTATAGAGTTAACTATTTGAGATTAGATTAGATTCCCTACAATGTGAAAACAGGCCTTTCAGCCCAACAGGTCCACATCGACCCTCCGAAGAGTAACCCTCCCAGACCCATTTACCTCTGACTAATGCACCTAACACTATGGGCAATTTAGCACGGCTAATTCACCTGGCCTGCACATCTCTGGACTGTGGGAGGAAACTGGAGCACCCGGAGGAAACCCACGCAGACACAGGGAGAACGTGCAAACTCCACACAGACAGATGCCCGAGGCTGGAATCGAACCTGGGACTCTGGTGCTGTGAGGCAGCAGTGCTAACCACTGAGCCACCGTGATTTGGATATGAGCCATGAGATTTGGAGAAATTAGCAACTTTGTGGACCAATGAGGACTCACTCAGTGCTTGTTTCCTGGAGATGAATTTTCCCCGTGTACTTCTGAATATCGCCCTCAGACTCAAATGGGGGTCAGATCCCACCCTCATCCCCCCAATGCTGTGTGGAAATGGTCACTCTGTGATTTTTTTTCTGGAGAGCCTGATTCATGGCCTAAGCGCAGACTTGCCATCCGTTTAAAGGCAGTGGGTGGGCTGTCATAGCCGCAGGGCCAATCAGAGGAAGGTAAATAAGGGAGGGGAAGCTTCAAGATGGCAGTACCCTCTCACTTTCTCTTGGACCGTCTTTTCAACCCTGAAATTAGAAATGGACTTTGCGTTTGGGCCATCACTCATAGTGATGAGGTGTAGGGACAGCCTGCTGCTGCACTCAGTCAGGTTGAGAGGGCTATTACACCTGTCTACACCTGGGCCCCAAACTCGATCCACTCCCCAACTCGCTGCCTCCCAGTAGCTGAGCTGTCTCAAGTTTCCTGTGGGGGGATCTTGAGCTGTCGAATTGAAATTGGCTTTGAGTGACTTCATCACTAGTTTAAGTAGCTATCCTCCATAAGTCAGGGCAGAGCCCTGCTCTCTGACAACCCACCCATCTTATATCTGGAAAATGATTGGTCAGTGCAATAGAGCCACACGAGGACCCAGGTATTTTTGATGCCTGTCCCTCCATTCCTGACCCCTCAGGAAAGTCATATTTGGGTGACATCATGGTAATGTCATTGGACTATAATTCAGAGGCTCAGACAAATGCTGTGAGGGCACAGGCTCAAATCCCATCACGACATTTAGTGGATATTAAATTCAGTCGGTTAATAAATTTGTTAAAAAATGTGGAATGTGAAGCTACTGTCAGGAATGGTAATCATGAGACCATCATAAATCAATGTAAAAGCCCATCTGGTTCACTGATGTTGTTTAGGGAATGAAATCTGGTGCCTTTACCTGGTCTGGCCTACATGTGATTTCAGACCCACAGTGGTGGGGTTCATTCTTATCTGTGAGAAAGTGAGGACTGCAGATGCTGGAGATCAGAGTTAAAGAGTGTGGTACTGGAAAAGCACAGCAAGTCAGGCAGCATCCAAAGCAGGAGAAAAGCTTTCCTGATTAAGAGTTTATGCTTAAAAGGTCGACTCTCCTGCTTCGGATGCGGTCTGACCGATTGTGCTTTTCCAGCACCATGCTCTTCAACTTCATTCTTAACTGCCCTCTTAAATGGTCTCGGAAGCTACTCAGTTCTCGGGCTTTTAGGGACAGGCAATGAAAACTGGCCTCGCCAGCAAGGCCCCTTTTAAACAAAAAGCTACAGGATTGCTTTCTGTCATTGAATGGCCATGTGAACAGCCAATAGAGCTGTCCTCTCTGAAAGAAAAACAGATATTGCTGGTCTGGCAGCATCTGTGGAGAGAAAATAGAATTAACATTTCGGGTCTGGTGATGGTTTAGCAGAATTCTGATGTAGAGTTGCTGGACCCAAAATGTTAAATCTGCTTCCTGTCTCCACAGGTGCTGCCAGACCTGCTGGGTTTTCCAGCAATTTCTGTGTTTTTTGTTTCAGACTTCCAGCATTGTGGTTTTATTCGAGCTGTCCTTGCTATCTGGTTTGACAGGTGTGATGTTTCTGAGTCAGCAGTTGTCCAGCTCCACTACAAACAGCCAATCTGCCTGTGAAGGGAACAGACCAATGCTTCAATCAGGTCAGATTAAGGAAATTAACAAGACCTTGCTGACTTTATGTTTAAACATTAGCTGTTTTTGAGGAGTGGAGGAGAGCCACAGACATTTCAATGATCAATTAGTTTCCCACAATCTGATTTACACACAATACATTAATCCCAATTGAACTGAATGTGAAGATTAGTTTATTGACGGAGTTCTGTGGTTTATGACCACTGTACAACCCAGAGTGGCTAATCTGTTATCAACAAATTTAAATGCCTCATTTGGCAAGTTATTTATTGATTAGGAGAAAGTGAGGATTGTGGATGCTGGAGACTCAGAGTCGAAAAGTGTGGCTCTGGAAAAGCACAGAAGGTCAGGCAGCATCTGAGGAGCAGGAGAGTCGACATTTCAAGCATGAATCTTTTGTCAGGGGGGAGGATGGTTTAAGAGAGCGGTGCTGAGTTGGAGGGTTGAATCTGCGATGAGGTAGGGGTAGGGGAAGGGGAGATTTGGAAACTGGTGAAGTCAATGTTGGTGCCGTGTGGTTGGAGGGTCCTGAGGCGGAAGGTGAGGCATTCTTCATCCAATTGTCGAGTGGTTTGGTTTGGCAGTGGAGGAGGCCCAGGACTTGTATGTCCTTAGGGGAGTAGGAGGGGAACTTGAAGAGGTCAGCCACAGAGTGATGGGGTTGTTTGGTACGTGCATCCCAGAGATGTTCCCTGAGCTGCTCTGCAAATTGGCATCCTGGAGACCACATTGAGAGCTACGGAAGCAGTAGATGAAGTGGGTGGATAAGCAGAAAAATCTCTGCCACATTTGAAATGATCTTTTAGGGCCTTGGATGGAGGTGAATGGGGAGGTGTGGATGCAGGTTTTGCATCTCTTGCGGCAGCAAAGGAAGGTGTCAGGAGTGGAAGGTGGTTGGTGGGTGATTAGATTACATTACAGTGTGGAAACAGGCCATTCGGCCCAACAAGTCCACACCGACCCGCCGAAGCGCAACCCACCCATACCCCTACATTTACCCCTTACCTAACACTACGGGCAATTTAGCATGGCCAATTCACCTGACTTGCACATCTTTGGACTGTGGGAGGAAACCGGAGCACCCGGAGGAAACCCACGCAGACACGGGGAGAATGTGCAAACTCCACACAGTCAGTCAGTCAGTCGCCTGAGGCGGGAATTGAACCCAGGTCTCTGGCGCTGTGAGGCAGCAGTGCTAACCACTGTGCCACCGTGCCACGGGCGTGGACCTAACAAAGGAGTCAAGGAGGGAATGGACTCTGTGGAACACAGATAGGGGTGGGAAGGAAAATATATCTCTGGTGGAAATGACGGAGGAAAACGCGCTGTATTCAGAGAACCAGGGAGGTTATATCCTTGTTGAGGTTGGAGGGGTGGGGTTTGAGGGTGGAGGTGTGGGATGTATCAGAGATACACTTGATCAATGCGAGGGGAAATTGCAGTCCTTGAAATAGGAGAGAATTCACTGATCGCCAACAATTTATTGATAATTATCGTTCAGGCAATCACATGACCCTTTGCAGTGAGTTAAGCGAGTAAAAGCAAAACATTACAGATGTTGGGAGTCTGAAATTAAAAACAGAAAGTCCTGTCTGAGAGCCAGAATATGAATGACCATCTGACGAATAAGACGTGCAGGATGAAAATAGAAACTCAAATGAGGGAGAGAGGTTGCAGTCTGAAATTGTTGGACTTCATGTTGAGACCAAAGGGCCGTAGAATGCCTCTGTAAATGCTAAGATGCTGTGCCTCAAGCTGGAATTGAGCCTTCATTGGAAGGTTGGGGCCAGGCCGCGGATAGAGAATTCAGTGTGAGAGCAAGGCGGAGAATCGAAACTGCAAGAGCTATTCTGCAAAGTAGTCCTTCAGTGCGCGCTTGGCCTCCCCATTACGGAGCAGTCTTCGTTGTGAGCACTGAGTACAGTAGACTAAGTTGAAAAAAAAGTACACATGAATTGTTGGTTTATCTGGAAGGGGTGTTTGGAGCCATGGACGGTGAGAGGAGTATGTAACATACTCATCCCTGAGACCACGCAAAAAATTGCCATGGCAAGGCAAAGAGATGTTGGTCGTGACTGAGAAATGAACCAGGAGGAACAATGCTTCAGGAATTTTGTAAAAAGAGGGGAGAGGTAGATGTGTTGAGTGGTGGCATCACACTGGACATGGTGGGAATAGCAGAGGGTGAAGGATAGTCTGGTGGGAGGTGGCAAGGAGAACCATACGGTGGTTCTAGGAGGGAAAGGAAAGGGTAAGAGCA
This sequence comes from Chiloscyllium plagiosum, assembly GCF_004010195.1. Classification (NCBI taxonomy): domain Eukaryota; kingdom Metazoa; phylum Chordata; class Chondrichthyes; order Orectolobiformes; family Hemiscylliidae; genus Chiloscyllium; species Chiloscyllium plagiosum. The sequence continues at coordinate 14,776,527 of NC_057718.1, read as the reverse complement.
GAGGCACAATAGGACCGACAAGGTCAAAGACCCCTGTCAGTAGGGTTAATGCTCAGTTGAGGAGAAAGGATGATGTGCCAGATATGCTGCTGTGGAAGATTGCATCTTCAGAAAAGATGTAACAAAGATAGAGAAATCAAATGTAGGCCAAAGTCATGAAGGACAACAGATTCCTTCCCTAAAGGTCAGTGGTGAAACAGACAGGTTTTTATGACAGTTATCTCCATTACTGAGACGAGCCTTCGACTTGAATATGGATTCCACCAATGCCTGTGATCGAAATTGAACTTGCCTCCCCAGTGTTTTAGCGAAAAAATCTACCACAGCTCCCATGCCTGATCAGGGCAACAACAACTTACATTAAATAGCACTTTCACAGAATAAGAAGTCCCAGCATTCTTTGCAGCAGCAATATTAAACAAAATATTACACCAAGCCACAGAAGATGATATTTGATTGGATGACCAAATGGTTATGAGAAGTTTTAAGGACTGTCTTAAAAGAGGCAAGCAAGGTGGAGAAATGAAGAAGTGTAGAGTGGTAATTGTAGAACATGGGCCCTTGGCAACAGAAGGCCTAGTCACTCGTGCTAGAAAACGTCATGAGGTTGGAATTGCAGAAGCAGAAATCCCCCATGGGGGAATTGGGCTGCAGATTACAGTGATAGGGAGGGGGTGAGGCCATGGGGAGAAAAAAATACACGTATAGGGGCACCACTAAGATTATCTGCGTTGAATTTAAATCCCTCACGGTCTAGTGACTTGCCGGCTTTCCACTTTGACTTGTAAATGAGGAGGGCGAAACATTGAAGGGCTGACCTTAAGACTGGAACCAAACACACTGTAGTGTCTTGATGGGAGGAACAACTAACACTTGGGAAAATTAGGCTTTTAAGCCAATTTGAGTATTATTTTCATTGTTAAAAGGGGAAAGCCCATAGTGAACCATTTGAGAACAACCATGTCTTTGTTTGACATCTGGCATGGGAATTTCTATTGATGAGGTTAGAGGGGGAGGTGTGGTGTAACTAAAGGTAATTCAGGCAACTTGCACACAATTATCATCTTTGTTTTAGCTGTGGGTTGCACTCTCACCTGAGTTAGAACATGATGGATTCAGGTCCCACTCCAGTGACTTAATTAACAAAGTCTCCAGTCCAGTACTGGGGGAGTACTGTGTTGCCAGAGGTGTTGTACTTTAGACAAGACATTAAACTGAGACAAAAACAGAAGTTGCTGGAAAAGCTCAACAGGTCTGGCAGCATCTGTGAAGTGCAATCAGAGTTATTGTTTAGGATCCGGTGGCCCTTCCTCAGAACTGATGGTGGGTAGGAAAATGTCGGTTTCTATGCAGAAGATAAGGTGTGGGAAGGGAGCAAGGAGTAAATAAAAGATGGGATAGAGCCCAAAGAAAGAGAGGATGAGTTGGACAGACAAAGGAGTGGATAACGATCTGGCTAGGAGGGTGAGTATTTAGTGACTAACAATAGGTAGTGTGTAACAGCAGACTATGTGATAACAAGGCTTGGTGTGTGTGGTAGGGGGCTAGGACATGGGAGAGTTGAGGCCCCAAAGTTATTGAACTCAATATTGAGTCCAGAGGGCTGCAGGAGCCCTAAGTGAAAGATGAGGTGTTGTTCTTCTGGCCTGTTCTGAACTTCGCTGGAGCACTGCATCAAGCCTGAGACAGAGATGTTGGCCAGGGTACAGGGTGGGGCGTTAAAGTGGCAGGCAACTGGAAGCTCAGGGTCTTTTTTTCCGGGCAGAATGTGGATGTTCTGTGAAGCAATCACCCAGTCTATGCTGTGTTTCCCCAAAGTAGAGGAGACCGCACTGGGGGCAGTGAATGCGGCAGACTAGATTGTGAGAAGGGCAGGTAAAGTGTTGCTTCACCTGGAAGGTGTGTTTGGGTCCACAGATACTGAGGAGGGAGGAGGTAAATGAGCAGGTGTTACACCTTCAGTGGTTGCAGGGGAAAGCGCCATGGGGCTGTGGGGGGGGGGGTGGGGGTGTATCGAGTGAAGGAAGAGTGGACTAGGGTGTCCCGGAGGGAACAGCTCCTGGGGTAGGTGGACAAGGGAGTGAGGGAGGATGTGCCTGGTCGTAGTATTTCACTGGAGGTGGAGGAAATGGCAGCTGATGATCTTCCAGTGGGATGGTAGGTAAGGATAAGGGGAAGTCGAGAGTGTGGTGCTGGAAAAGCACAGCAGGTCAGGCAGCATCTGAGGAGCAGGAGAATCGATGTTTCGAGCAAAAGCCCTTCATAATCTCCAGCATCTGCAGTCCTAAGCTTCTCCTAAGGGTAAGGGGAACCTATTACTGTTGCAGGAGGGAAGAGAGGGGTTGAGGGCGGAAGTGCGGGTGATAGGTTGGATTCAGTTGAGGGCCCTGTCCCCAACGGTGCTTGGGCATCCTCGGTTGAGGAAGAAGGTGGACATATTGGAGGTTCCCTTGTCGAAGTTGGCCTCATTAAAGCTGAGGCCCTGTTAGGGTCATCAGGTAAATGTAATAGATCCAATGACAGTATTTCATTAGTCAGGAAACTTTCCCTGCTACAGTAGTCAATATTCACCCCTCAACCAACATCTGACAGACAGATTATCTGGCCATTATTGCTGGGTTCAAATTGGCTTCTAAAGGCTGGATTGAACAGTGCACTGTGTTTCACATGCCTACCCAGCTCTGTCACTCTCTGACCTGTTTCTTCCTACCCCCCCCCCCCCCCAAATAAAAGCCAGTCAGGAACTCACTGATGGATTTGTCAATTGCCCAGCAGCTATTCTGCAGCCAGCCAGGAGGTAGGCAATAATTGGGGCAGGACAAGGATTCTTCCAGATCCTATCTTAGAGAAATGTTGGCCAATCTGATTGGCTGCAGCCTGTGTCATCCCAGGTTATAGGCCCTGGAGTATTTATCAATTTGATTTATTATTGTATCTAAGTACAGTGAAAAGTTTTGTTTTGTGAGCAGTGTGGACAGATCATGCATCCAGATTGATTGCTTTCTATGGTGCATCTGTAAAAGTTGGTGAGTGTCCTTAGGGCATGCTGAATTTCCTTAGCCTCCTGAAGAAGACGAGGTGTTGTTGTGCCTTCCTGATTGTCGTATCCACGTGGGTAGTCCAGAACAAATTGTTGGTTATCGTCACTCCCAAGAACTTGATGTTGTCGAACCTCTTCACCCCAGCTCCATTGATGTAGACAGGGCTATTTCCTCCTTTCTTCGTGAAGTCGATGATCAGCTCTTTAGTTTTGCTGACATTGAGAGAGAGATTGTTATCTTTGCACCACAACATTAAGCACTCTATTTCCTTCCTGTATTCTGACTCATCATTGTTTGATATCCAGCCTATAATGGTGGTGTTGTCAGACAAAATTTGGCCACACGATCATGAATACACAGGGAGAACAGTGGGGGGCTAAGTACACATGCTTGCGGGGTACCGATGATGAGGATTAGCATGGACAATGTGCTGTTACCTATCCTTACTGATTGTGGTTTGTGGGTCAGGAAAGTATTTAGTGCTAGTGAAAGGATGTGAGGGCCTGTGTTGTAAAGGAGAAAGTGAGGTCTGCAGATGCTGGAGATCAGAGCTGAAAATGTGTTGCTGGAACAGCGCAGCAGGTCAGGCAGCATCCAGGGAACAGGAGAATCGACGTTTCGGGCATAAGAAGGGCTTATGCCCGAAACGTCAATTCTCCTGTTCCCTGGATGCTGCCTGACCTGCTGCGCTGTTCCAGCAACACATTTTCAGCCCTGTGTTGTAAAGGCTGAGTAGTGAAGTCTGTTATGATTCCAGTGTTAGCAAGTTATCGCTGGACAAGTCAGAAGCCAAAATGAAATCTGGTTTGATTGACTAACTTTTGTTTTGGATTTAACAAAATGGTCTCTTACTGAGATGGAAGTGTGCAATGTTGCAGACTTTATTTTAACAAATGAACCAGAAGTTTATTAAGTGAAAGTAATGAAGATAAAACGGAATAGATTAATCTATTTACTCATGCCACAAACTCAAAGCATTTTAAACAGTCAGTAAAAACAAAATTCCATTACTACCTAAACATTCCTTGACATGTTTAAAAACAAACTACATCCCTTATATAGTACCCAATAGCAACCTTTGTACAAAACGCACAGCGGAATCCCTTTCTTGAACATCTCGATAGGTTTATGGTAGCTGCGATTTTAGCTCCTTGACTGGAACCTCTAATGGATCTATTATTCACCTGAGTTTCAACAAACTCAACTTTATCCCGTACTTCAGATCTGGATCTGTCACTAACTCCTTAGTCTGAGGTAATCTAGCTTTTATCTATATGATATAACATGAAAAATTCACTGTTATATAAAAGCTGTTTTCCATTTTGATTACAACCTGATGCCTGTGTTTTATTTGCATGGATTTGCTCTGAGAAAAGCCAACCTAATTTCTACTATTCACTCCCTCCGTTAGCACCTCTTTTGCACCTATAAATCCTCCTCTATCCTTACCGTTAGCATCCTTTGTTTTTTGCCTTGGGCCACTGACCAGATGTTCTATTGTTCTTCATTCCCTTCTGTCAACAACATAGAGTCATAGAGATGTACAACATGGGAACAGACCCTTCGGTCCAACCCGTCCATGCCGACCAGATAAACAATAATTTTCCACCTCCCCCCTCTTCAGTTTCAAAGAGCAGTCATACTGGAATAAAAGGTTTTGTCTCCACAGATTTTGCCAGACCACTGAATTTCTCCAGTTTGTGTCGTTTTTGTTTCAGAAAAATGCTCCCCTTGTCTGTAAAACACGTTAGGGTGTCCTGAGGTTGTGTAAGGCGCAATGCAAATGGAAGTCTTATTTATTTTTCTACGATTTTACCTGGGTCCCCATTCCTCCTGAATCCTGACATTTCTGGGAAATGAAATGGATTTCTGTAGTAGTATTAAACTGGCAAACTTCACCTTGCCTCATTCATTCACCCCCAGCCCCACCTCTCAAAGTCTCGGACAGAGTTGGAATTTGACGCAGTGGAACCAGTTGTGTCTTAAGAATGCACACATTGCAGATTTAAATCTCAGCCTCAGTTGTGAGACTAACTGGTGATGAATGGGTATTAAGAGATATTTTGGTTATCAGTTCACAGGTTCCATGCTGTACTTGAGGTTAGATTTCTAACTGAAGGAACAAGAACTTGTTAAGTTGTCTTGATGTGTCTCTGCAATGACAATCATTTCGTAGCCTATTTTAGAGAAATGATTTATCAGGCAGATTTACAGCAGGCCAATTACAGTTACTGACCAATTGAGACCTAGAATCATGGAACTGTTCCAGGATGGAAGAAGGCCATTCCAACTATTACAGACACAGGAAGGATGCTTTCCTCAGCTGGAATAGGGTGGTGCAGAGATGATGGTTAGAACTGGGGGCAAAGTCTCAGAAAATGAGGTAGGCGGTTTAGGAGTGAGATGAGGAAGAATTTCTTCCCTCGGGGGTATTGAATCTCTTTAATTCTGTACCCCAAAGCGAAATGGAGACTCAGTCATGGGTGGGATGCTCTTGGGAGGGTTGGTATGGACACAATGGGCCAAATGGCTTACTTCCACACAGTAGGGATTCCGTGGCTGAGTAAGTTCATGATAGAGATTGATAGCCTCCTACATTTTCAAGGTATTGAGAGACATGGGAATATTGTGGGAAAATGACATTGAGGTAGATGAGCTTTGATGTTCTGCTATAACACTCATTTCTTCAATGCGAATTGGCTATGAAGCAATTGAATAATTTAGATCGTTATTTGGAGAACGTGAACTTTCCTTGCCTGTATTAGCTATAATGAAATTCTGGTCCCATTGATTTAAATGGTGCTGTTATTATACGATTTTCTTTTAACGCAGGATCGCATGGGAGTAGAATTATCGCGTTATATCAGAACAGAGCGTAGTGGTATGGCAGAGCAGGTTCAATGGGCCACATGGCTTGCCCCTATTTCCTGTGGATTCATGCTGACCGCAAGAGCAACACTGCAAGGCCGAACTCCACCCCCCGCTTTTCTGCAAACCCCACAAATCTTTTCAGATAATTGTCCAATTCTCATTTGAAAGCCGTGACTAAATTGCTCTCCATCACACACTCAGGCAGTGCAATCCAGATCCTGTTCACCTGTGTTGTATGAAATAATCTTTTCCCGTCACTTCCTTTTGTTGTTCAATTTAAGTCAGTGCCTTCTGGGTTCTCGACTCTTCCACCAGTTGGAACTGTTTCTCCTTGTCTTGAACCCTCACAATTTTACAGGCTAAAAGCACCCCTTCCCTCACTTTAAAAATGCTTTTCAGATCTTTGCCACACATTTCGTCTTTCAGTAAGTTGCAATCCCTTGCCGCTGGTGCTGCTTTTGTACCTGGCTCTTCAGGCTATAGCAGACCTGTGAGTCACTACCCTCTGCCTTCCATCTGCAGCCAACCTGCTCACAGTTTGTGCTAATCGGTTAGGTTGGCGTGTACACAGGCCAGTGTCACTTCGGCAGATAACAACCCTCTTCAGCTGCTGTTTGACTGAAATTAGGTCATTGTGCCCCGTAGAAGGGAATCTCGGATGCTCAGGTCTGATTTCACAACGAGGGAATTTGCCTCGTATCTCTGAGAGGGCAGCAATGGGCCATAAATCATTTCAGGAGGCAGGTTTCCATGGATCCCCAGGGCAATATAAGCCAGTCTGGGCTTCCTTCTCTAAAGGACAGAGAGTATGTTGAGTTTTTATGATAGCTTCAAGGTCACTTTTACTGTCAGTGGCTTTTTATTCCCAGATTTTGAAGAACTAAATCCAGTTTCTTGACTAGCCACAATGGATTTAAACTCTCAAATTGTTAGTCAGCCCTAATCCAGCCCACTGCACTGCTAGACAATTGTACTGTGAGAAAGGTCTTGGACAAGCCTACTTGCAATCAGTTTAAAAGTCATTCACTAGAAATCCAGGCTGATGCTTTAGGGATGCGGGTTCAAATCCCAGTCAGGCCAACTAGTGGAATTTAATGTAATATAATCTCTGAATGAAAGCTAGTCTCAGCAGTGATGATCAGTAAAACTATCATTGATTGTTATAAAAGCCCATGTGGTTCACTAATGTCCTTTAGTGAAGGAAATCTGCTGTTCTTACCTGGTCTGGCCTACATGTGACTCTAGAATGAAGACAAGAAATTGGGCAATGAATATTTCTTAGTCAGTGATACTCACACTCTATGAACAAACTTTAAAAAAAATCCTTATATCTGGTCTGGCCTACACATGGTTCCACACCAACTGCAACATGGCTGACTCTTAACTGCTTTGTGAAATAGATCAGAGTGGTGCTGGAAAAGCACAGTAGGTCAGGCAGCATCCGAGGAGCAGGAAAATCGACGTATCGGGCAAAAGCCCTTCATCAGGAATAGAGGCAGGAAGCCTCCAGGGTGGAGAGATAAATGGGGCGGGCGGGGGATGCTGGGGAGAAGGTAGCAAAGAGTACAAAAGAGTTTGCTTTGTGAAATAGCCTAGCAAGCCACTCCATTCAAGGGCAATTAGAGATGGCCTTGCCAGCGATGCCCACATCCCAAGTAAGAATAAAGGAAGAGTTAATAATCTGTGAACATTGAAATGATGATTGATTGTTATGATTGATGAAGCTAAGGAAGAGTCCATTTTTAGGAAAAGCCCGTGTGCCCACCTTGTGTCCTGGCCAATATTTGTCCCTCAATCAATGTCAATAAAACAGATCAACAAATTATTTGATCCATTACAACAGTGATTGGCTGTGTACCATTGTCAGGAATCACATTATCATGAAAGGCGCCAAAGAAATGCAAGCCTTTTACTCTTTTACAAATTGGATGATTTTTCAAGGCAGTAAATTATGTTATTTGAGGGAGGAATGGAGTGTAATCACACAAAGCAGTTGCACAACACATGTTAGGGTCAGATGATGTTACTGATGGCATTTACTTGGACACTGCATCCTGCTACATGTCTGCTCCAGAGAAAGGGACATGCTTTTTTTCCTCTTGCACAGACAATGTAAATGAGTTTGATATGAGAAATCACTGTGTATGAAATATGTATCTGAGAAGAATTTTAATGACTCCTCATAAAAGCTATGTAACAAACAGCAGAGGGGAGCCTGTCCCAGTGCTCCATTTGGAATAAAACCATATCTATTCCAAGAGCATCTTCTGCTGTTTAATTCCTGAAAGGTGACATGCCCTCGTAATGGGTTTCTTATTAAAACCACTCAGTCTGACTCACCACTGAGCCCTGTATATTGTCTGTGTCTATTCTATCTCAGAACAGATATGTCAGCATCTATTTTTAAAGGAAGTGGTTGATTACTGAACTAAGTGTCTCCAATGGGTTTGAATAATAGACTTGAAGGAGACCACTCATCCCTTCACATCTGTACTATCTCTTGGAAAGTGCAGTCATGCCTCATTTCCTACCCCTTCCTCCCTCAATCCCCCCACCCATCCCTGCATTTTATCCATACACAGTGAGTTTTTCATCCTCAAGTCCCTGTCAAACTCTCTTAAAATTGTGAAGCGGCACGGTGGCACAGTGGTTAGCACTGCTGCCTCACAGCGCCAGAGACCCGGGTTCAACTGTGTGGAGTTTGCACATTCTCCCTGTGTCTGCGTGGGTTTCCTCCAGGTGTTCCGGTTTCCTCCCACAGTCCAAAAAATGTGCAGGTCAGGTGAATTGGCCATAGTGTTAGGTAAAGGGCTAAATGTAGGGGAATGGGTCTGGATGGGTTGCTCTTTGGAGGGGCGGTGTGGGCCGAAGGGCCTGTTTCCACACTGTAAGTAATCTAATCTAAGCTCCCACCAGCTTCTCGGGTACAGTGTTCCAGATCCTGTTAATGTGAGGAGAAACATTTTGTTACCTCGTCTTTAGACTTTTGCCAGTGGTTTTAAATCGGATGATTGAGCTCTTGAGCCCCTCACAAGAGCAAATACTTTCCCTCAGTCAATGCTATCAAAATCTCTCATCAGTCAACAAAGTTGTTGCCAAGAAACCAAAACTGGCCTCAGTACCCCCACACAGGTTGAGGCAGGAGAATTGACCCATACCCCCTGCAGCTGATTTGTCACCTTGCTTACTGGAATTATACACACTGGTTATTTGGCAGAGCTCATTATGGCACAGTGGGTATAATCCTGGCCTCTGAGCAGATTTGACTCCCTCTCTAGGACTTCACAGTTGAAGATGTGTTTGTAACACAGCTGACCAGAATCGGTGCCCGCTTGCAAATCCTTTTTAGCAGACTGTAAGATGAGAGGGATTCCTGGTCAGACAGTGATGGTAAGATGTGCCCTTAAATTGCCAGTAATTGCATAATGAAGGGCTTTAGTTGGCCTATAGTTGTGTGAATTGCTTGATGCCATCCCCTTCACTGCTGTAATAAGAGCGTCCATGGGATTTAGCAAATCCCCCCTCTGTTTTCAAACCCAGTCCCATGTGTGCTGGATCTTATATGTGGGAGCTTCCTATGCACAAATTGGCTGTTGCATTTGCTACATAGCAATACTTCAAAAAGAACATGAGGGACATCTTGATTGTTAAAGGTGCTATGGATGTGCAAATGCTTTTCTCTTTCTGAAATGGGGTTGAAGTTTTTTTCTCATTCATTTATTCCAATGGTTGCCCGAAATGTTGATTTTCTTACTCCTCAGATGCTGCCTGACCTGCTGTGCTTTTCCAGCACCACTCTAATCTAGAATCTGTTCACTGACCTGTCAGGAACCACTTCCTGAGCTGTCCCAGATGGTTGGTCCAATTCAGTTTCTGGTCAGTGGTAACAAGTGCAGCAGCATATTGATAGGGAATTCAGTGATGGTAATGCCATTAAATATGAAGGGGTGCGATTAGATGCTCACTTCTTGGAGATGGTCATGTCTGACAGTTGTGTGACATGAAGACTGCGTTATGTAGCTGTAATTGTCCACAAATCTATTGAAATGAATGACAAGTGAATCCATTTTCAGTGGAGCTGGTTAAGGGAGGGATGATGTATGGGGACTCTCTGCCCTTCTTCACAAAATCAAGCTCCACTGAAGAAGGTCAATGAAATGGATTTCTCAGTTCAGTGTGTGATGGAGAAGGGACACTTTCTCCAAGATTGGGGCTTAGGTCCTCAGCAGGACCTTTCATTCTGCATCTAACCAAGACCTACCTGATCCCATAGCCCTCAACGCTGACTGTAGTTGGTGAGAGGTTTCCTTCTTGTGATTCCTGGATCAACATAGTTGGTGCAGTTGAGGGAAGGGGTGGGGAAACTTTCACTCAAAGTCTGAAAATAAGAGCTGGTTTTCCTCTGCACTGGTCACCTTCACCTTTATCCATGCAATTAATGAGAGTTTCCTTTTTCCAGATGTTCTACCTCTGATCGTAATGAAATCTAAAAGGGCAGCTGGTACTAATGGCTTGTTTGGTTGTTACCATTCCCTTTTCATCCCTGCAGTTTCTTTCTGACCAAAAACCCTGGCATACCATCTTGCTCCGACAAAGATGAGTTGAAAGGGTTGCGAAATCCCCAACAGACTCTGACGTTATCCTTCCTAAACATGGTTTAATTCCTGGTGCATTTGTAACTGTTGCTCTGGTGTGCTCGGGGATTGACCTCATCCATTCTGCCTCTACATCCCACCAGCTGGGGATTAATGTATTAAAAACAGATTGAAAGCTGCAGCCCAGTCATTTTGTTTAACTCATTTCTTATGTCCTGCAGGACAACAGGGCAGTTAAAAAAAAACATTTCTCTGCCTGTATCCTCTGGTATGCATCTCTGAGAATTGTAGGAGACGCCATGGTCACATTTCAAATGGTCATCTGTACTGCTGCTGCTGAGGAGGTGATGGAGTTTGCTCTTCCCTAAGTTGATGCCATGTCGTAACTGTGCACTCTCATCCCACTTGAATGAAATTCAAGTCGAATTTTGGGGGCTGTTGTATTTGCCCGACATTGGTTGCTGCAGAGGGCTCTGCCTCTCAGTTACTTCTGAACAACTCAGTCAAAACAAATCTGACTTAATTGCAGCCTTTACCATTCTCCAGTCCCATTATGGGATTGTTTCAGGAACTGGAGTGGTGTGTCAAATCAACATGGTACACGGGTTCAGTCAATGGTGAGTGAAAAATGGCCCAGGGCGATGAATTGCATTCTCTCTCTCAATTTACACAAGTTGTGCATCTGAGTTTTCTTTTCAGAGTGGATTGACCTCTCCCTTTTGCTGTCACTCCCTTATAAGTCAGAATTGCACAAGCCCGGAGGAGTTCCTCCCATGACCTGATCAATATTTATCACTAGCACAAGCAGCCTTTGTTAAAGCCTTCCCAGTCTTTGTTAAACCAGTGACTTCGGGTGTGTTCTTTTAGTCTGAGGTGTGAGAACTACCACCTTCTCAAAGGGAACGGCCAACAGATGCTGGCATTGCCTGCTACACGCTCATAAAACAACTGTGCTTTGGGAAATCCAGAGGGTCACAAAAGGTTTTCTATTGAAGGCATTCTGTGGGTTTCCATCAGGCCTGGCATTGCATTTGAACGATTGTTAATGCCTGCTTCTGAAAGGTGACACATCGCTCAGAGCTGTTTCCAGATCTGGTGAGATCACAACATAACGGCTCACCTTATGCCGAGGGGCACAGCTTTCATTATACAGCCTTGCTGGCTCTCCACCTCCCGTCTTATTGAAATTCCCATCATGCAGCCTCGTAATGGTTTTTTTTTTGTCATTCAGAGAGGTGCAATTCCCATCGGTGAAGTAATGGGAATTTTATAGGCTCGATCTCAAAAGGTTTCACTGCAGCTTATACAAGCCAGCTTCGACAATGAGAGAGAGTGCTTGGGAATATTAATTAGACACAATCCAGGACAATCCAGAGTTCGGTTAGTCAGTCTCTCCCCTGGAAAGCAAATCTCTCTGTTGGTTTCCTTCTGGTTCAGTGAGAGATAATGTTAGCTGCTGATAGTGTCTGGAATTATATTGCCCTCTCCGTCTATCAGAGGCAGCAGGCTGATTGGGTAAATCCTGCTTGGAATATATTTATCTACAAGTGCAGCAATGGTCAGTGGGCCTTTCAGGAGATTGAAAATGCTGAGGAATTTGAGGGAGCAATATCAGTGCGGTCTTGGCAAGCTTTCCTGAGTAGATAAACTGCATACTGCTTCATGTTTTTAATGGCTCCCTCTGTTTTCACAACTGCTGCCTCAGGGTGCTGCTGTTGGCTGGGTATTTGAAGGTGGCTGGGAACTGTAGTCACAAGTTAATGAGAGCATCTTCCCCATCCCCTTTAAAATTAACGTTAGGCCACAGGGCATCATGGTGGCTCAGAGGTTAGCACTGCTGTGTCATAGCACCAGGGACCTGTGTTGGATTCCACTGTGACTGTCTGTTTGCACATTCTCCCTGTGAGTTTGTTCTGGTTTTCTCCGGATGTACAGGTTAGGTGGGTCAGCCTTGCTAAATTGCCAATAGTGTCCAGGGATGTGAAGGCTTGGTGGATTAGCCATGGGAAATGCAGGGTTACAGGGATGGGGTGGGGGCTGGGTTGCTGTTTGGAGGGTGGGGATTGGCTGAATGGCCTGCTTCCACACTGTAGGGATTCTGTGATACAGCTGCTTGAGCCTGCTTCGCCATTTGATAAGCTGACCTGATTATGGCTTTGTCCCCTATCAGCCTGGACTCCACTTTAACATATGCTTGAATGTATTCAATGACCATACATCTGTAGCTCTCTGTGGGAGATCATCCACAGACTAACAATCATCTGGGATAAGAAATTCCTCCTCATCTTAAATGGCAGGCCCCTAATCATTAAGCTATGCCCCCTCATGACCTGAGACTTGAGACCACGGGGTTAATCTTTTAATTTAGTAAAGATGGATATGGGCAGCTAAGGAACCAGCCCCAGATAACAAATCGCTTCAATTTGCACATAGTTCAATGACATCACATAGGATCTACTTTGTCCCACAAAATGGCAGCCTGATGGGTCTGATCAGAGCTGGACAGGGTGACACAAAGAAATAAATATTTGTCAGGAAGGGAATCAATCGTGAGTTGGAAAAGTAACACAAAAGCAGTTTCTGCAAAAGTATTGTAACAGAAAATTGTGTGTAGGAACACATTCAATTAAACTGGTTACATTTAAACACTGGAAATAACTAAGCGATTGCATTTTAGTACTTGTTTCACATTATGTGAAAGCTAATCAAAATGTGTCAACTTACTGCAGTTAATGAGTGAGGTGACATGGGCCACCAAAGGCTTCTTTCTGGTAGCAGGGAGCTGCTGAGCCACATGCTCAGGAGTGATTAGAATGGGGATCTCTCCTCCACATGCAGCAGTGATGTAAGAAACATCAGTTCATTTAAAGGGACCCAAGATAACCACATGAGGGAGAAAGTATATGTCAGGGGTGTGCGATGAAGTAAAGTGAGGTGAGATACGTATGGAGCAGAAACACCATCACAGACTTTTGGACTGAGTGGCCAATTTCCTTTTATTGTGAATTATGTGAGACTTTTCAAGGAGAGAAATTATTTCAGAGTGGACCTATCATGCCTGTGCAGTAAGGGCGGGGGTGGGGGTTGGGAGGTGTTGGGGCGGGGGTGGGGGGCATTGGGTGGGAGTTGATGTGGGTAAGCTCTATGAAACTGACCAGTACTCTCGGCTAATGGGTAATAGGTGTTCTCTGGCTGAACTGTTTTTCACTTCAGTAAACAAAATAAATTCCCTCTGTGTACTCTTGACGATCTGTAAGGTTCAGGATTTGCCAGAATGTACCTCAGTTCTCTGAGATATTGAAATGTCACTAGGGCCGGGGAGTGTTTGTCTTGGATATTGAGATGTCACTAGGGCCGGGGAGTGTTTGTCTGGGATATTGAAATGTCACTAGGGCCGGGGAGTGTTTGTCTGGGATATTGAGATGTCACTCGGACCGGGGAGTGTTTATCTGGGATATTGAGATGTCACTAGGGCCGGGGAGTGTTTGTCTGGGATATTGAAATGTCACTAGGGCCGAGGAGTGTTTGTCTGGGATATTGAGATATCACTAGGGCCGAGGAGTGTTTGTCTGGGATATTGAGATATCACTAGGGCCGGGGAGTGTTTGTCTGGGATATTGAAATGTCACTAGGGCCGGGGAGTGTTTGTCTGGGATATTGAAATGTCACTAGGGCCGGGAGTGTTTGTCTGGGATATTGAGATGTCACTAGGGCCGGGGAGTGTTTGTCTGGGATATTGAGATGTCACTAGGACCGGGGAGTGTTTGTCTGGGATATTGAGATGTCACTAGGGCCGGGGAGTGTTTGTCTGGTGAATGGAAACTGGCAGGATTACCCATGGACTTCACTCCCCAGTTATCGACATCAAGTGGCTTGTGGTGAGGAACTCACTGTCCAGGTATAGTCAACAGACTGGCTCTCACAGCTGTAGGATGAAGAGGAAATGCAGCTCACTTTTCCAGTTACCTGAGAGTAAAGGTGTCTCACAATGAAGGCGCATTTGACTCCAATTCTCAAAGTTTACATTTAAAAGATGGACTCAGCAGCCAAGCCATCATTGTTGGGGAGAGAACCTCCAAGAGACAGCCTCCCATCACAGCCAAGCAGGAAAGGAGGACATCTTAGCCTGACTGGAGGCTGTCTCCACTTCCGACACTGGGAGGCACCCTTCAGGAAGCTACAGTGTTCCCTGACAACACCTCATGTGAGCTCATGTCAGCCTTTGACCATGGGGATCAATGGGCTTCTAGCCAAGTCTGAGGGCCCACCTGTGGGGCTTATGGGAATGGGGGTGAAGTTGTAAGGCCATTGGAGATTACAGAGACAGTGATTGAGTGGAGGAAGTTGAAAGAATATAGTTTCAAAACACATCTGTTCAAGAAGAGTGGCATGACAATTCTGGGATTAAAAATCTGACAGACTGCAAAGGATTACTTTCAAAGTTCTGTTCGTACAAATGTCAGTCGAAGATCACTAAAAGACTGACTGAAAAGGTGATGAAGATAAAGTAGCAGATTGTTGACAACAACAGACATCTCAAGAAACCTTATAGTTCCTTAAGGATGTGGCAGGAGTGTTAAAGACTGGACGAGGACGGCCAGGCACAGGTAGAAAAGTCATGAAGCAAAATCAGGAAATGGCACATGTGTTATATTAATTCATCAGTGTTCAGGAATTCAGCCTATGAGCAAATCTGAGACTTCAGAATCACTAACATATGTTAAGGTCAATAATGCATCTGTTTCAAAGGAAAATGCAGCATTAACCATATACATAACACCTGGAACAACTGGCCTATACCCCGAGGTTTCATGGAAATAAATGAGAGGGAAGGTAGAGCTATTGCTAATCTTTATGTCCCTTTGATTATTATCTTGACAATATACATTGATAATGCAATCACAATGCATCCTGTTGGTGTAATGATTTGTAGTTCTATTATTTTTGGTTATGACAATAAAAGACCTAAAAGTACTGGGAATCTGGAAACCCCTTCCCCCAAAGAGCTGATGACATTTGCAGTCTGTTGTAAATTTATAAACTTGGCTTTTTTTTTAACCAATGACGGCTAAGGTTACAGAATCAGGCAAGAAGGTGGAGTTAAGGTACAGGGGGTGTTGATATTGAGTCAATGGTCTCTTATTTCCCTGTACAAGGACTATCTCTAGCCTTTTGTTATGCAGTTGGGATCATTAGTTTCGAATTCAGACCCCACTCGGGAGATCTCTTACTCTCAGAAAATCAATCAAAATATCAAGCAAGGTCTGTGTGATCACTGTTCAGTCACCATTCCTCATGTATTCCATTTACCTGGATGGATGCAGCTCCAACAATCAGGAATCTCCACACCATCCAGGACAATAAATCACTTGATGGCACCATATCCACTACCTTCAACATCTACTCCCTCAACTGCCCACAGCGTGAGCCATCTACAAAATGCACTCCAAGACAGCACCTTCCAAAACTTGCAACCTCTACCACTTGGAGGGACAAGGGCAGTAGCTGCATGAAAACACCAACCATCACCTGCAAGCACTTTTCCAAACCATGTATGTCATCCTACTTGGTAAGATATTGCATGTCTTTCACCACTGATGGGTCAAAACCCTGCATGTCTCTCCCTAACAGCATGGAGTTGCTGTAAAGGGCTTGCAGCGGTTTATAAGAATAGCTCATCATCATTGTCTTGAAGGCAGTTTAAGACTGGCAATAAGTGGCTTTGCCAGTGACATACACGTACAAAGAACATTATTTTTAAATTTACAAGTATAATCAATCTTTTGCCTGGATAGCCTCTCCAGCAACTTTCCAAACCTGTCACTACTTTCAGTAAACATCTGGCTAAAGAATTTCAAATCCTGCTTCTCCAGACCTACTCTTTGGTTTATTCTGTGTTTTCTTTTGTGACAGCGGAGCATTTCCCCAGAATTGCGGTCCATCCTGAGATCAAAGAGCTGAGCTCCACTTGCTGTTGGCCTTCAGAGCTAGGTTTACTTCCCATTCCGTTTTGTCAGTGATCAGACAGTATCAGTTTCAGTCTTTCTCAGATCCAATGGTTAATGAGTCCTCCAGCAACCAGCATGGACCTCACCAACCTCCACAAGCCGAAAGTGATATAGCTACATGAGGGTAGCCACCTTTCAGGTCTAACTACTGAGTCTGTTGATGAAGTAACAGAAATTCATTCCATTAGTGAAAACTATTTATAGATTACCCAAGTATGATCTATATTGTGACAGAAACTGTTAGAAGCACACAGACTTCAGGTCAGTCCCTTATCATCTCTGACGTCACTCTGCCCAAGTTTTCATTGACATCATCAGAGTGAGCGGTGACTGCTCATATACAACATCACCACCCCACCACCACAACCCCTTTCTCCCCTCATAGACAGTATTTACTGTACTACATTTCTAACCTCTTCAGATCCATATACAACAATTATTACAGCCTCCCCTCAATTTGTTAGTGTTAATTCTGACACTTTTTTTGTTAAGCAAAAATATTCAGGGATATGGTCCAAGGCAAGTATGTGGAATTAGGCAATGGATCAGCCATGATCTCATTAAATGGCGGGACAGATTTGAGGGGCTGAATGGCCTACTCCTGTTCCTGGGTGGCATGGTGGCACAGTGGTTAGCACTGTTGCCTCACAGTGCCAGAGATCTGGGTTCAATTCCCACCTCAAGCGACTCCCTGTGTGGAGTTTGCATATTCTCCCCGTGACTGCGAGGGTTTCCTCCGGGTGCCCCAGTTTCCTTCCACAATCCAAAAATGTGCAGGTTAGGTGAATTGGCCATGCCAAATTGGCCGTAGTGTTAGGTGAAGGGGTAAACGTAGGGGAATGGGTCTGGGTGGGTTGCGCTTCGGCGGGTCGGTGTGGATTTGTTGGGCCAAAGGGCCTGTTTCCACACTGTAAGTAATCTAAATCTATGTTCTGATGTATTACATTTAATCGAGTATTATTCCTTTCTGACTCCTATACAATTCCCCCCCCCATGTCTCTTCCCCCTCATGCAATTATTGTTCTACATTTCTGACCTTTCAGATCCATATACAATTATTACAGCCTCCCCTTGATTTCACCACCATCTGTCCCTCTTCTTTTTCATCTCTTCTTTTCTTTTTGCCTATATCCTTTACCTTTGTTTTCTCATAATTCCTGAGTAATTCGCTTATAGATCTCCTTTTTACAACTGTTTCCTCTCTCCAGCTTTTCTTTTCATTCCTCAGTCTGCAGTATATTTTTAGTGTTCTTTCTCTGTGGTGGCCACTCTACTCATTTTTAAAAATAATCACCGTAGCAACTTCTGTTTGGATAGCTCATGCTTTTATTGGATATTTTCCTGGAGATTTCGTCACATAACCCCATCTCCCACACTCAATCTCGTCAAATAGAATTATATTTTTTCCATCCCTGATATTTTTATCATTTATTAAGTGTTGCAAGAAAATTAAAGGAAAAACGTGTATGTTTTTCAATGATTGTCAAGTCGCCATAGTCTTACCAGACTATAGGCCTACTCCATGAGAGAGAGCGAGAGCTGGTGGTGGTTTAATCTGAGGATCACTATGTGTCAAGTGAGGGAGATGTTGAGGAGAGTCCTTCATAATTACCTTAGCTGGTGTGGGAATTGAACATATGCTATTGGTATCACACTGCTTTGCAAACAAACCGTCCAGCCAACTGAGCTAAACTGTAACCCTGACTGGCCATCAGCAAGGACACTTAGATAATCTTTTTCTTGAAGGCTCCAGATCAATCCTGGATTGTTGCTAACTCTACCATTGCTGTGTATGGTTCCTTGTGTGTTAGGGTTTGGCTGGGAGAAGGCTGGGAAATTGTATATCCTGGTGTAGTATAAATGGTGCTAAGCAGTGTTCCAAGCAAACCCAGAACTGACCAATGGGGCTTCACAAAGTTTCATGCTTTGAATTCAAAGGGAGACCAGCATTAGAGGCAATTTTTAATGTATATAGTTTTACATTTGTGATTGCTAGGGCTAATAGCCCTCCACAGTGGAGTGGAAACTGTGACAACCAGAATTCACTGGTTAGCACCATAAATACAAAGTGACCACAAAGTCAGGAGCTGGGAATTCTATTCTGAAGAAGGGTCACTGGACCCGAAACATTCAATTCTGTTTTCTGTCCAAAGATGTTTCCAGCTCTGCTGGGTTATCCCAGCAATTTGTGTCCCTGTTGCTGGGAATTCTGTGGTGGGTAACTCACCAGCTGCATGCCTACTGCCTGTCCACTGTATCTACAAGGCATAAAGTCAGGAGTCTGGTACCATCTCCACTTCCCGGGATAGGTGCAGCTCCAACAATGCTCTTGAAGCTCAACGTTATCCAAGACAAAGCAGCCCACTTGAGTAGCACCCCACCCGCGACCTTCAACATTGACACCCTCCATCACTGACAAACAATAGCAGTGTGACCCATAAGACCATAAGACATAGGAGTGGAAGCAGGGCCATTCGGCCCATCGAGTCCACTCTGCCATTTAATCATGGCTGATGGATGTTTCAATTCCACTTATCCGCACTCTCCCCGTAGCCCTTAATTCCTTGCGAGATCAAGAATTTATCAATCTCTGCCTTGAAGACATTTAACATCCCGGCCTCCACTGCGCTCCGTGGCAATGAATTCCACAGGCCTACCACTCTCTGGCTGAAGAAATGTCTCCTCATGTCCATTTTAAATTGACCCCCTCTAAGTTTAAGGCTGTGCCCACAGAGCCTAGTCTCCCTGCTTAACGGAAACAACTTCCCAACATCCACCCTTTCTAAGCCATGTATTATCTTGTAAGTTTCTATTAGATCTCCCCTCAACCTTCTAAACTGTATTGAATACAATCCCAGGATCCTCAGCCAATCATCATATGTTAAGCATATGATGTTACACCTCTACAAGATGCACTACAGCAACTCACTAAGGCTCCTTAGACACAACTTCCAAACCCACAACCTTTACCGCCTAGAAGATAAGCGGAGTCAACACATCAAAGGAGCACTAACTGTACGTTTCCTCCTGTACCAATTGGAACCAGGGCCGAGTGGATCTCTTTGAGCATGAGATCCCTGATTGGGATTGTTAACCTGAGCCATTGGCTGATAGACATAAACATTCAGAGAGACTTCTCACTCTGGGGACTGGCTCTGAGCTGGCTGGTCAGAACCCATGTACTGTGCACATAGAAATAAAGGGTGACTCGGTGACAGGATACCAGCCTCTGTGCACCAATTTCACCCTCCAAGTCATACCCCATCCTGACATGGAAATATATGACCGTTCCTTCACTGTCACTGGGTCAGAATTCCAGAACTTGCTTCCTAACAATCATGATTTGGAGATGCCGGTGTTGGACTGGGGTGTACAAAGTTAAAAATCACACAACACCAGGTTATAGTCCAACAGGTTTAATTGGAAGCACACTAGCTTTCGGAGCGTCGCTCCTTCATCAGGTAGCTCTACAACTCCTAATGAAGGAGCGACGCTCCGAAAGCTAGTGTGCTTCCAATTAAACCTGTTGGACTATAACCTGGTATTGTGTGATTTTTAACTTTGCTTCTTAACAGCACTGTGGGTGTCTCTGCACTGAGAACACTGTAACGATTCAAGAGGGCAGCCCATCATCACCTTCTCTGGAGCAAGTAGGGATGGGCAATAAAATGCTGGCCTGGCTAGCCATGCCCACATCCCAGGAAATAAGTCTTTATTTTAAACTTCACGCAGTGTACAAACTTGCCAGCAATGCTGAGACAGTGAAAGATTGCTATGCTCAGAGCTCAGTTATTATTTCAGTCACATATTGCCAAACTATAAGGAGCTTTGCAAAGGCCCAAGACAAGCAGCTCAATCTGCTCTTAACCGAGGAGCTGTGGGATGAACACGATCAGAATGCTGATTACAGTGCAATGTCTACACTTGGGAGTGAACATGTGGTGCAGGACAGATTCCTGGAGAGGATTGTAAGATTGATGCATTTGCTTCTCTGCTCTTGGTTAATCGTCACACTTCTCAGCCATGGATCCAAGATCTAAATTATCTTGGGCATAGAAGCAACAGAGGGGGTGGGGTTTGCAATAATGGCAGGGCTGGGGTGTAACTTTCACCTTTTGCTCTGTTGGGCAGATATCGGACAGACGAAGGTTTCCCACTGAAAAGAATGCAACCTGAATATATAGAGCGTCTTTCAAAGGCCTGTCAGTATCGCTTAATAGCCAATGAAATATTCTGAAGAGTAATTGCTGTTAAAGTATATGAAACTTGGCAGTGGATTAATTCGAGAGTGTGGTGCTGGTAAGGCTTATGCCCGAAACGTCGATTCTCCTGCCCCTTGGATGCTGCCTGACCTGCTGCGCTTTTCCAGCAACACATTTTCAGCTCTGATCTCCAGCATCTGCAATCCTCACTTTTTCCTAGCTGGTAACACACAGCACATCAGGCAGCATCCGAGGAGTGGGAGAATTGATGTTTTGGGTAAAAGCCCTTCATCAGTATCCCGATGAAGGGCTATTGTCCGAAATGTTGACTTTCCTGATCCTCAGATGCTGCCTGGCTTGCTGTTCATTTCCAACACCACACTCTTGACTCTAATCTCAGCATCTGCAGTACTCAACTTTCGCCTCATGGATTAATTCACATCAGTCAGATAAATTCCTCGATATTATGTTATGAGAATTGTTTTGGCCCCGAACGTTGATATTATTTGAAAGGGAGGGGTGATCCTAAACCTGTGGGAGCAAGGGGGTGGAGTGGGCAACCTGTAAGGTGCGAGGAGCAGGGTGGCAAGAGGATGACAAAACCTGCAACTGGGCATCCTGCCTCAGTTCTGACCCTGTGCCCGGACACCAGCCACTGTCAAAGGCCGTGACCCTGCCACCTCCAACAGATGCACAAAAGATAAAGACTGGCCACGATACCACAAACCCAGGGTGAAACGGGGCCCGTGAAGGCCTGAACCAGAACCTGGGATGAAAAGCCACTTTAACAGTCCAGAATATCACATCATTCTGTCAATCCTATCATAGACCTACTCTCATGTACTTTTCCTCATTCCCCGCCACCTCAAACTTCCTCTTGCTTGAAAGCTATTATATTTCCAACTCCTGATGGAAGGTTATTGCCCAGGAAATTGAATAAGGTTCCTCAATATCCCAGCCAGAGGATTTCTCTCAAATTTTTCCTATATTTTCTGTGCTGCAGTGATTTTTCCAAGAACGTCTTTGGGTTGACACAATGCCTTAGTGACTACAAGGCTAACATTAAACCCATGCTGTGGTGGCTGAGGTGATGGTGCCTCTTGTGTCTGAATCAGAGCATCATGGGTATAATGCCCACATCAAGACTAAAAGTAAAACCCTTAAAATTAAAGGAATCAGACTGTGGGAGAGATTACTGTCTGAGAATGTTAGACTCAGTGTTGTGTGTAGAAGATTGGAAGGCACCTAAATCAAAAGGTGAGATGCTGTTCCTCAGCTTAGGTTGAACTTCACTGGAACACTGTAGGATGCTGAACATTGAAGACACAGAAAAGCTGCAAAGTTTGATGGATTTTGTTTGCAAATTCCACCCTTCTCTCACTTTCACATGGTACACCTCCTTTTCCTCAAATTCTCTATCCCCATTTCTAAAGGATGGGCTATCAGTTAATACTCACTATAATTCCAAGGTTTCTAACAACTTCCTAAGGATTGTATACTATTACTTGAGTTACTGCTTCCCCATCCCAACTCACCTGGTAATGCAGCTCTCTGTCCCAGTGCTTTAGAGCCACAGTAGAGTTCCTTTTCTCCTCTGCTTCCAGCCCAGCAGCCTCCATTTTCAATGGCCATCCTCTGCCATTGAGATGTCTCATTCAATTTTTGTAGTTCATTAAAGGGTTAAACACTGAGAAACCTCTGCTGATGCTCAAGTTCATGTTGTCCAATTAATTACAATAATGTAACTGATGTCAGTGATGACAAACAACTACGGGTACAATAAAGTCCTGCCATTCACAAGTGATACATTCTTGGAAAACCTTATTGATAATGTTTTACAATGGGAATTCATTAGATAGGTTATAACAATATAAAAAAAATGAGGACAATATCCATTAGAATGTATTCATTAGAAGATAAAAGACAGTAAAAACAATGTTTTTAGTACACTTAGAGATGTCCAGCTGGAAAATATTGTGTAATAGAATAACTATATAAAATATGTCAGAGCATATCATGAGACTACTTAGCAGAATGTAATGTCTGTAATAATAAGTGTCCACAGGCTACCAGTTCAATAAGCAATACAGCAGATAGTACAGGCACAGTGCATTGAAACATATGAAATAGACTATTCAGTATCTGCAATTCAATCTAATCACACTTTCTAGTCCATGATGAACAGGACAGTATGTCATGGACACCTCATATTTCTCAGAATTCAGTTTGGGACTTCATTTTTTTGCATTTTCTCCAGTTTTGTTTTCTTTCTTTGTTCTGAAAACTGCAGATAAGACCTACCTTAGACAAAATTACAGAATTCCTACAACATGGAAGCTAGCCATTCAGTTCATCCTGACCCGCTGAAGAACATACCGCCCAGACCTACCCCACATTTCCCATGGTTAACCCACCGAGCCTGCATATTCCTGGATGCCGCAGGCAATTTAGCATGACCAAACCACTTCATCTGCATATCTTTGGGCTGTGGGAGGACATCAAAGCACCTGGAGGAAACCCACGCAGACACAGGAAAATGTGCAAACTCCACACAGACAGTCACCTGAAGGTGGAATCAAATGGGCTATGAGGCAGCAGTGCTAACCATTGAGCCACATTGCCATCTAGGAGCATATAATGCTTTGCACAAATGGCTAAGATGCGAATGGCAGAACTTCAGTGGATGTTCATGTAGTCAATACTTTCCCTTCACTAAACTGTGGATCACTGACATCAAACATCATTTTGTAGAGATCTCCAATAGCCCTAGTTCCTTGAATGGAAAATAAAACAACTCGTCTCCTTGACTCAATAGTGAGGGCTTTTCAGCAATCTATTTTAAGGGAAGCAATATTTTTTGACTGCTGTTGCAGTTTATATATAATGACCAGAACACTTCTAGTTTGCCGTGATATGTATTTTTTTTCCATTTCTTTCCCCCAAAAGAACTGAGTGAAAGGTTTGATTTATGGTTGACCCACCTTATGGGGCTGGAGAGGTCCTTCAGAAAAACATTCAGTGAGGAACTTATTTTTATTAACGGATAGTAACAGATGAATGATGTCTCTTACTATTTGAATTAATCTCCAAAGACGAGGGGAAAACACTTTTCTCTTGTGTCTCTGCAGCAAGTTGATGTGATGTACCAATTCATAGAGTTCTTGCCCACCTTATTCTTTTTGACTGAAATATAACTTTTATTTCCCAGAATGGAACAGCCAATAAAACTTGTGAGTGACACATACAGGTCAGACTCATGTTCAAATGGAGCTCCAGTCTGCCAAGCAGATTCATTTCCAAGGATTACTAGTTTCTTCACCTGGATTATGTCTCACTTTGCCACAGATCCAGGGTGACCAACTCTAGGTAGAAATGAAATACACGATTTTGTGGCACGCGAAATGCTTTTTTGCCCATCCCTCATTGCCGAGAAAACAGTTAAGAGTCAACCACATTGCTGTGGGTCTGGGGTCACATGTAGACCAGACCAGGTAAGGATGGCCGATTGCCTTGCCTAAAGCATATTAGTGAACTGATGGGTTTTTGCAACAATTGTCAGTGGTTACGTGCATTACACCCCATTCACCAGGACTCCCAGAGAATCTGTCAGAGAATCACCATCTACCCATGCTGGGCATCTTCACATTGAATATCCATCACCCAGCAGGGTAGGTTCAGAATGCCAGTGCTTATCTGTGTACACAGAGTCCTTTTAAATGTAGTGTGGTCACTGGGGTTGCTAGAATTTCAGCAGATATCTGGTGATGGGTAGGTTGTTTCAGGAATGGCACATGGTGCTAGAATTGAGCATGAGAGGTGCCACAGTAGGGGGGTAACAAGGAAGGTTTGGCAAGATATGGCAATCTCACAAGGCCCCGAGGGAGAAAAATCCAAATAAACTTAATGCAAGTTGCAC
This sequence comes from Chiloscyllium plagiosum, assembly GCF_004010195.1. NCBI lineage: Eukaryota > Metazoa > Chordata > Chondrichthyes > Orectolobiformes > Hemiscylliidae > Chiloscyllium > Chiloscyllium plagiosum. The sequence continues at coordinate 14,751,894 of NC_057718.1, read as the reverse complement.
TTAACCAATAAAATGTAAAATTCAGCCCATTAATCCTGTTTCTCTCTCAACAGACCTGCTGAGTTTCTCCACCATTCTGGTGTTATTTCAAGCTAATGGGAATGGTCTGTTGGCTATAATTTGGAAAGCCTAATGGTAATGTTACTAGACTAACAATCCAGAGGCCCAGACTAATGGTGTGGAGTCATGGGCTCGATCCCAGTATGGTAGCTGGTGGGATTCAAATTTAATGAATAAATCTGGGAATCGAAAGCTGTCCCAGCGCTCATGACAACTGACGTTGATTGTTGTAAAAACCCATCTGGTTCACTAATGTCCTTTAGGAAAGGAAATCAGCCATTCTTACCCGGTAATAGGGTTGCCTGTGAAATAGCTCAGTACGCTATCCAATTCAAGGGCAATTTGAGATGAACAACAGCATTGCCAGTGATTCCCAGATCCTATGAAAGAAAAAGAAAGTTATGATCAGTACGTTTGCTTGATGTGGCATCTAAGTTTGTAAGAAACAGCTGAATGGTGCAATGAGAGCAAGCTTTAGCATTGCTTTGAATAGGAGAATAGAGATGGACTGAATGGCTTCCCTTGCGTGTATGTAACTTAGAAATACAATTAATTTGTTTTAATCAAGTGTCAGCTAGCAAGTTCTGCTTTTGTCCAATCTCCTCGCTGTGAAGCAAGTTAACCAGTCAGTGCAGTAACTAGTTGTTGTTACCATTAATATGGACTCACTTGTCATTCACTTAAAGATGTAACACCTTCCTTGTCAGCCAGATTGCTGTGGAAGGCAGAGCAGTGACACTAGAAGCTGGTTAAAATCCAGATGTCTGATAATCACAGTGATATCTTGGCAGATCAAATGGGGAGTTGACATGTCGGGGAAGCTCATCTGTAAGCCCTGTGAAAACAATAAAGTCACCAGTCTTTTCACTCACACCTTATATATAAGTCCTACAGCGTACGGGTACAGCAACTGCAGAATGTTGCTGCAGCAAACGCCTTTCCGTATAACTGTAACTTCTTAACAATATCACGGTGATCCTGAAGGTGTCCATCCCAGAGCCGTGGAGGAGTTAAAGTCAAGATTATATCTCTGAAAACAGTGGAACTAACGGCTGCCATTTTGTATGTATATTGTGAAACTGAATGATGGGAAGAAAATTAGTTTTTGTCTTCAGTCGTAGGACTTAAAAACAGAAGTACTCCCTAAAATAGCTACCAAATCTTGCAGAACAGAAGGAGGCCATTCTATCTATCATGTGTGTGCTAGCTCTTTGTAGGCATTTCTAAATTAATCTCATTACCCAGATTTTTCCGATAGTCCTTCAGATATTTTCTTTGTAAATATTTATTCAATTCCCTTTTCTTTCCAATTCCCTTTTCTTTCCAATTCCCTTTTTCCCCGTCTCTGTAAAATTCCTCGTAATTTTGAACAAGTCAGTTATATTGCCCCTTAACCCTATTCTACTCAAAGGTAAGCAATATATAATGTAAACATTGCATATTACAATAATATTTTAAATTGAAATAAACCAGTTTATGTATCCTGTAAGGCATAATAAACATCTCAGTTAAATGTTACTAATATTGTATTGCCCTCAATAAAAATGAATAACGACAAAATTAAAATAGTGTTCAGCTTGATACACTTAATGTTATATCATATTAAATTGCTGAGGATCACTGGACTCAAAATGTTAACCCTGCTTTCTTCCTACAGCATCTGCCAGACTTGCTGAGTTTCACCAGTAATTTCTGTTTTTGTTGTACTAAGCTGGTTACTGTTCTGCTCATCAGAGACAATGAGGCAGTGAGGATTTAGTTGTTTATATTAAACTTAAAATCAATGTGTAGATGGTACTAATTTCTCCATGCACACAGTGCTTTAAAATGTCTACTCAGTGCTTCAGCACCGACCCTCAGCTCTTTGTCCGGCTACGTTTACTTTTCTCTGAATCCATATTCCTGCCTTAACCAATCAAGTATGGTGAGCATGGATCAGTAGCAGACAAACACAATCAAACACAGAACAATTATCCACCACCTCTCCTGCCAATGTGTGAGCTGTGAGGTCTCCATTCTTTACTGGAACGTCTCCTATTGATGTCAGATTTTGGTGACATGCCGAGTGACTTGATGAGGGGCAGCTCCTTTGGTGACCTGATACTTTGAGGAACAAGCATTTACTGAGACAGATACTCTAAGCTCTCCATGCTAGCAAATCAATATACCATTGTGATCAATGTTCCTTTAATTTAGCTTATTAAACTCAGATATACTTATCGATGGCAAGAGGTTAATTGAACGATTGATCACTGGCAATGCTAGTATTGACGAGACATGGCATAAAAATTCAAATGATTGCAAGAAGCCTACGGTCCCTTTTTATTATGTGCTTATAGTCGGACTTCAGAAGGCAGTTTACCATCAAATATAAAGCCTTTCTGAGAAGTCATACTGACTAACACTGATTTTAAACTATAACAGGTCATTGAACTCTTTAGATCTATCACCAGTCCAATCCCCTTTGTCACTCAAATGCCTTACACAACTATGTGATGTTATTGATAGTTGATCATTTATCACTCACTGATACTGAAGCTATGTGAGCAGACAGGGAAATCATGACTCATGTTTCCCAGCAGAAAATGAGAGAATCTCAGGAAAATAACTGCACTGCTTCAGTGTGAGCAGAGTCCTTTCTTGGCTTCAGTAAGATTAGCTCGATAATGCTCATGTTGAGGGAAGTATTGATCCATCGTGCTCAGGAAATCCTGGTGCACGTGCTTTGTCTTTTGGACACTCATATTGAAATACAACCGTATTGACTTGGTATTAAAACAGACACAGGCTATATTGTAGCTTATTGATTGGTGGAACGATGGAGGGAGTTATAACTGAGCTCATCTCACATGGGAGGACCATAAATTCCGACGCAGGTTGAATTTTTATGGATGATGGGATTTGTAGATGTGTTACTTCATGGTGGAAATTTCTAATCACTGCTCCATTCATCTCTTAGACAGAGACATACCAATCATACTCAAGAACTGGTGAAACAATAATGTGGGTTCGGATGATATACAGATAATGTTCACTGGGAGCTCAGTGTAGAACATCTTACTCCTGTTGCTGCTGCTTCAGACTGACCAACAAGTTATGGGACCTATACACAGTGGCTTGTGTTAACAGTAATTTAAGATACAAACCCTTTTAAGGTGCAAACTTTTCACTTTACAACAGTATTTCACAGAACAAACCAATCCTCCCCCCAATAATATTGGTCAGAAGAGGGTCTCTGACATGTTGTTTTCTTTGATTTTAAATCTCGTGTCTGCACCTCTCTTTCCGTTCACTCATAGGATGAGGAGGTGGTCAGTCACTCAGCCCCTCAGAAATCTTCCCCCAATTTCAAATAGATTGTGGCTAATTTATATCTTAACTCCATCTACCTGCCTGAGGTCTAGGATTTTTAAAACGATTGCCGAACAAAAATCAATCCCAACCAGTTTCCGTTGAGTTCTGGCCTCCAATAGTGTTTTGGAGGAGAGTGTCCTGGATTTCTGCCACCTTTCATATGAAGAGCATTTTGTGACACCAGCCCTGAACTTTAAGGTTATGTCCCCTTGTTGTGAACTCCCCACCAGAAGGAGAAAGCTTCTCACTGTCTTTCAATGTTCTTTAGCACCTCATTAAATAATCTACACCTCTACTGAGATATCTGTGCTGCTCTAAGTCTGGCCTGTTTTGCATTTCTGATTATAATTCGTCCACCACTGGTGGGGAAGCATTCTGTTGTCTCGACATCAAGGTCCAGAAACACCTCCCAACATCTTTCTGTGATTCTACCTCACTTGCCTCCTTTAAGAGACTCCTTACATCCTACCTCTTTGACCAAGTTTTTGGTCATCTAACCAAATATCACCTTGTGTGGCTTAGTGTCATACTTTATAATGTCCCCTGTGAAGTACCTTGAGATATTCATTGTGTTAAAGGTGCTATATAACGATGAGTTGTTGTACTGAAGGAGCGACCAGCTTCATCAGTGCAATCTGTCCTTCCATTCTGACGGTCAGCAAATGACTGTCTGATGCCTGATCGGACGAATAGCATAGTCATTTATAGAATAGTCTTTTATTGTCACTAGTATTTTTTCCAAAACTAAAAAACAGTGAAAAGGGTTTAAGTGGCAATACCACAGCGCCAATATTAATAACAGAAGGCATAGATAAGAAAAAAAAATTAAGACAAAGTCCATTTTAGTTCAGTCTCCGGCTCCTGGATTAGTAGAGCAGAGGCAATGTGGGCAACTCAGTTTCTGTTTCCCATCTCCCCCCCCCCCTCCGAACACTGTAAGATCCAGCCCTCTGTGCATCTCTGATTCTGTGAGAAACAAATTGTCAAGTGGCAGAGGCCTGTTCCATTTTTGTTCATGTGTTCCCCTATTTGCATAATTTATCCAATATTTCCTTTCCTGGCATTTTGTTTACATGAGTTGAGCTGTATAATCACAGTACTCAGGGGGAAGCAATAACGCAAAGAATTTAATCCAGTCTTGAAGGTCACCTTGATCACTCATCCATGACTTGTCTCATTCTCTGCTATGTGTCCGTTATTGAGTGGATCTTGTATTCTGCAGTCACTAATTGTTATCGATTGTGTGCGCTGCAGGCATTTTTAACAGGAAGGCTTTAATTTGTGTAAAGTCTGGCAGCAAAAGAAAGAATGAATGAACTTGCATTTATATGGTGCCTTTCACCACATTAGAACACTCCAAAACACTTCACTACCAATGACAGTGAATTTGAGAGAGGGAGAGGTACCCATCTGTGCACAGCAGGGTGCGCAAGCATCAACAAGTTTTTTTATTCTTTCAAGGAATATGGTCATTGCCAGAAAGACCGACAAGTGTTGTCCGTCCCTAGTTGCCCCAAAGCTGAGTGAATTGCTGGAGCATTTTAGAGGGCAATTTAGAGTATTGCAGTGAATTTCGACTCACATGTTGGTCAGACTGGGTAAGGAGCAGATTTCCTTCTCTGAAGAACATTAGTGAACTAAATAGGTCTTTACAACCTTTTATAATGGATCACCATTATGTTCCAGAATTAGAGTCGTAGAGATGTGCAGCATGGAAACAGACCCTTCAGTCCAACCCATCCACGCCGACCAGATATCCCAACCCCATCTAGTCCCATCTGCCAGCACCCGGGCCCATATCTCTCCAAACCCTTCCTATTCCTATATACCCATCCAGATGCCTTTTAAATGTGGCAATTGTACCAGCCTCCACCACTTCCTCTGGCAGCTCATTCCATACATGCACCGCCCTCTGCGTGAAAAAGTTGCCCCTTTGGTCACTTTTATATCTTTCCCCTCTCACCTTAAACCTATGCCCTCTAGTTCTGGACTCCCCCACCCCAGGGAAAAGACTTTGTCTATTTATCCTGTCCATGCCCCTCATGATTTTATAAACCTTTTATTAATTTGAATTTAAGATCCATCAGATCCCACGGTGGGATTTGAATACATTTGGCTGGAGCATCAATCTGACATCTGGATCACTAGTGCAGTGAGTATTGACCAGATCAACGATTTCAGGATGTTAAAGGATAAATATTGGCCAGGATCCCTTTCCATTAATTTAGTGAGTTTGCAGAGTTAGTTATAAGCAGGGCAGTCCCATTTGTAAATCCTGGCCTGTGCTACCTGCAAAGGTTTTAGCGTGGGGCACGATAATCTGCCTCAAGTTAGATCGAGTGTAATCAACCAGCATTCCCTGTAAAACTTGACCTGAAACTGAATCAAAACCCTCAAGAGAGGATCGAACACAATGGGAGAAAGAAAATTAATACTAAAAGAGAGTGAAAACGAAAATCACGAACATTAGAGACCAAGGACACAGTGCTTCATTGTATTCTTAACTGGAGAAAACATTCCGTTACGTACAATAAATATTTTCAATAGACCTTATTCTTTCATGAGCATAGCATTCACGAGTGCCTCAAAGGGAAGTGTGGGAGAACAGGGACACTGGCAGCAGTACTGGGGAAAGTCAGGGCTGCACCAGTATAGGGGAATGTCAGGGCTGCACCAGTCCTGGGGAAAGTGAGGGCTGCACCAGTCCTGGGGAAAGTCAGGGCTGCACCAGTCCTGGGGAAAGGGAGGGCTGCAGCAGTCCTGGGGAAAGTCAGGGCTGCACCAGTCCTAGGGAAAGTCAGGGCTGCAGCAGTACTGGGGAATGTGAGGGCTGCACCAGTCCTGGGGAAAGGGAGGGCTGCACCAGTCCTGGGGAAAGTCAGGGCTGCAGCAGTACTGGGGAAAGTGAGGGCTGCAGCAGTCCTGGGGAATGTCAGGATGCACCAGTCCTGGGGAATGTCGGGGCTGCACCGGTACTGGGGAATGTCAGGGCTGCACCGGTACTGGGGAATGTCGGGGCTGCACCAGTCCTGGGGAATGTCAGGGCTGCACCGGTACTGGGGAATGTCGGGGCTGCACCGGTACTGGGGAATGTCAGGGCTGCACCAGTCCTGGGGAATGTCGGGGCTGCACCGGTACTGGGGAAAGTGAGGGCTGCACCAGTCCTGGGGAAAGGGAGGGCTGCACCAGTACTGGGGAAAGTGAGGGCTGCACCAGTCCTGGGGAAAGGGAGGGCTGCACCAATCCTAGGGAAAGTCAGGGTTGCACCAGTCCTGGGGAAAGGGAGGGCTGCACCAGTCCTAGGGAAAGTCAGGGCTGCAGCAGTACTGGGGAAAGGAAGGGCTGCACCAGTCCTAGGGAAAGTCAGGGCTGCACCAGTCCTGGGGAAAGGGAGGGCTGCAGCAGTACTGGGGAAAGTCAGGGCTGCACCAGTCCAGGGGAAAGTCAGGGCTGCATCAGTCCTGGGGAAAGTCAGGGCTGCACCAGTCCTGGGGAAAGGGAGGGCTGCAGCAGTACTGGGGAATGTCAGGGCTGCACCAGTCCTGGGGAAAGTCAGGGCTGCAGCAGTACTGGGGAAAGTGAGGGCTGCAGCACTCCTAGGGAAAGGGAGGGCTGCACCAGTCCTGGGGAATGTCAGGGCTGCACCAGTCCTGGGGAAAGGGAGGGCTGCAGCAGTACTGGGGAATGTCAGGGCTGCACCAGTCCTGGGGAAAGTCAGGGCTGCAGCAGTACTGGGGAAAGTGAGGGCTGCAGCACTCCTGGGGAAAGGGAGGGCTGCACCAGTCCTGGGGAATGTCAGGGCTGCACCAGTCCTGGGGAAAGGGAGGGCTGCAGCAGTCCTAGGGAAAGTCAGGGCTGCACCAGTCCTGGGGAAAGGGAGGGCTGCAGCAGTACTGGGGAAAGTCAGGGCTGCACTAGTCCTGGGGAAAGGGAGGGCTGCAGCAGTACTGGGGAATGTCAGGGCTGCACCAGTCCAGGGGAAAGTCAGGGCTGCACCAGTCCTGGGGAAAGGGAGGGCTGCACCAGTCCTAGGAAAAGTCAGGGCTGCACCAGTCCTGGGGAAAGGGACGGCTGCACCAGTACTGGGGAAAGTCAGGGCTGCACCAGTCCTGGGGAAAGGGAGGGCTGCACCAGTCCTGGGGAATGTCAGGGCTGTACCAGTCCTGGGGAAAGTGAGAGCTGTACCAGTCCTGGGGAAAGTGAGGGCTGCAGCAGTACTGGGGAATGTCAGGGCTGCATCAGTCCTGGGGAAAGTCAGGGCTGCACCAGTCCTGGGGAAAGGGAGGGCTGCAGCAGTACTGGGGAAAGTCAGGGCTGCACCAGTCCTGGAGAAAGGGAGGGCTGCAACAGTCCTGGGGAAAGTCAGGGCTACACCAGTCCTTGGGAAAGTGAGGGCTGCAGCAGTACTGGGGAATGTCAGGGCTGCAGCAGTGCTGGGGAATGTCAGGGCTGGATCAGTACTGGGGAAAGTTTGGGCTGCAGCAGTCCTGTGGAAAGTCAGGGCTGCACCAGTCCTGGGGAATGTCAGGGCTGCAGCAGTGCTGGGGAATGTCAGGGCTGCACCAGTCCTGGGGAATGTCAGGGCTGCAGCAGTGCTGGGGAATGTCAGGGCTGCAGCAGTCCTGGGGAAAGTGAGGGCTGCACAGGTACTGGGGAAAATCAGGGCTGCACCAGTCCTGGGGAATGTCAGGGCTGCACCAGTCCTGGGGAAAGTCAAGGCTGCACCAGTCCTGGGGAAAATCAGAGCTGCACCAGTCCTGGGGAAAGTGAGGGCTGCAGCAGTCCTGGGGAAAGTCAGGGCTGCACCAGTCCTGGGGAATGTCAGGGCTGCACCAGTCCTGGGGAAAGTCAAGGCTGCACCAGTCCTGGGGAAAATCAGAGCTGCACCAGTCCTGGGGAAAATCAGGGCTGCAGCAGTCCTGGGGAAAGTCAGGGCTGTACTAGTCCTGGGGAAAGGGAGGGCTGTACCAGTCCTGGGGAATGTCAGGGCTGCACTAGTCCTAGGGAAAGTGAGGGCTGCAGCAGTCCTGGGGAAAGTCAGGGCTGTACCATTGGGAAGGTTGACAGCTAAACCAGATTTGGACAGTTCTTGCAAAACTGCGTAATTAAGGAAACCGAGAGAATTTTAAACTAAATAGCAGGGGTAACGAATCAAATGTGGAAAGGAATGGTTTATCAAAGAGTAGAGACTAGGTGAGAGAGGAAAATAATGATATGGGGAATGAGAAGAAGGGATAGAGAGGAAAGTGACAGGAATATCCAATAATCAAGACTCCATGTCATAAAGGTAATAATAAGACAAAACTAAAGCCTCTCTATCTGAACACATGTAGATGAATTGACAGCACACATTAAAGTAAATGAACATGATCTGAGAACCAGTACAGAGGCATGCCTGCAGAATGTCAGGGATTGGATCATGAGCGTTGAGTATAAGACATTGAAGATAAAGGGTAAGGTGGAAAAGGTAGTTGGGATGGCACCGTTGATCGAGAATTCATTAGAATTGAGCTTGCGTCAGAAGAGCATGACATAAAATGGGTTTGGGAGGAGATGAGGAATAAATGGGAAAAGATGCCCCTTGTGGAAGCGGTCCACAGGCCCCCCCACTAACAGTAACCACTATGTGGGACAAAGTGCACATCAGAAATATTGAGAGCTTGTGATAAAGGGCTAGCAATAGTAATGGATGATTTTACACATAAACTGGAGAAATCAGATTGGCAGATTATGCATGGTTGAGGAGTTCATGGAATGATTTCATAGATGGTTGCTTAGAGCAGCACGTTTAGATGTGACCGTAGAGCACGTTAAAGTAGACTTGGGTATTATGGCACGATTAATTAATTAACGATTGTTAAGGTACCCTAAGTATCAGTGACCATAGAACATTACAGTGCAGTTCAGACCCTTCAGCCTCAATGTTGCGCCGAGCTATAGAACCAATCTGAAGTCCATCTATCCTACACTATTCCATTTTCATCCATATGTTTATCCAATGACCATTTAAATGCCCTTAAAGTTGGCGAGTCTACTACCGTTGCAGGTAATGCATTCCATGCCCCTACTAGTCTCCGAGTAAAGAAACTACCTCTGACATCTGTCCTATATCTGTCACCCCTCAATTTAAAGCTATGTCCTCTCGTGCTAGCCATCACCATCCAAGGAAAAAGGTTTTCACTGTCCACCCTATCTAACCGTCTGATTATCTTATATGTCTCAATTAAGTCCACCTCTCAACCTTCTCTCTAATGAAAACAGCCTCAAGTCCCTCAGCCTTTCCTCATAAGGCCTTCCCTCTATACCATAGTAAATCTCCTCTGAGGAGAAAGTGAGGGCTGCAGATGCTGGAGATCAGAGCTGAAAATGTGCTGCTGGAAAAGCACAGCAGGTCAGGCAGCATCCAAGGAACAGGAGAATCGACGTTTCGGGCATAAGCTCCTCTGAACCCTTTCCAAAGCTTTCACATCCTTCCTATAATGGGGTGATCAGAACTGTACGCAATAATCCAAGTGTGGCCGCACCAGAGTTTTGTACAGCTGTAGCAAGATCTCGTGTCTCCAAAACTGAATCCCTCTACCAGTAAAAGCTTACACCGTATGCCCACTTAACAACCCTATCAACCTGGGTGGCAACTTTCAGACATCTATGTACATGGACACTGACATCTCTCTGCACATCTACAATCCCAAGAATCTTACCATCAGCCCAGTACTCTGCATTCCTGTTGCTCCTTCCAAAGTGAATCACCTCACACTTTTCCGCATTAAACTCCATTTGCCACCTCTCAGCCCAGCTCTGCAGCTTTTCTATGTCCCTCTGTAACCTACAACATCCTTCCGCACTATCACAACTCCACTACCCTTAGTGTCATTCGCAAATTTACTAACCCATCCTTCTATCCCCTCATCCAGCTCATTTATAAAAATGACAAACAGCAGTGGCCCCAAAACAGATCCTTGCATTTTACCACTAATAACTGAACTCCAGGATGGACATTTCCCATAAACTACCACCCTCTGTCTTCTTTCAACTAGCCAATTTCTGATGCAAACCGCTAAATCACCCTCAATCCCATGCCTCCATATTTTGTGCAATAGCCTATGGTTGCGAACCTTATCAAATGCCTTACTGAAATCCATATGCACCACATCAACCACTTTCCCCTCATCCACCTGTATGGTCACCATCTCAAAGAACTCAATAAGACTTGTGAAGCACGACCTACCCTTCACAGAACCATGTTGACTATTCCCAATCAACTTATTTCTCTCTAGATGATTCTAAATCTTATCTCTTATCGATTTAGATCAATTCTAACACTTCCCCACAACTGAAGTAAGGCTCAATGGTCTATAATTACCAGGGTTGTCTCTACTCCCCTTCTTGAACAAGAGGACAACATTTACTATCTTCCAGTCTTTTGACACTATTCCTGTAGACAATGACAATGTAAAGATCAAGGCCAAAGGCTCAGCAATCTCTTCCCTGGCTTCCCAGCGAATCCTAGGATAAATTTCATCTGGCCCAGGGGACTTATCTATTTTCACTCATTCCAGAATTGCTAACACCTGCTCCTTGCGAACGTCAATCCTGTGTAGTCTAGTAGCCAGTATCTCAGTATTCTCTTCGACAACGCTGTCTTTTTCCAGTGTGAATACTGACAAATAATACTCATTTCGCGACCACATTATGATTTAATATTACATCCAGTTTGAAAGGGAAGTGATTGGGTCTAATATTAACATTTCACACCTAAATAAGGACCAGTATATTGACATGAAAGCCAAGCTAGCTGAAGTGAACTGAGTTACTGGGCTGGGGGATAGGGCCAATTGATACATGCTGGCAGACATTAAAGGAGATATTTCAGAATGCTCAGAGCAAGAATATTTCTAGTATAAAGAAACACTATTAAGGGAGCACCCACATCCATGTTTAACTAAAGGAGCTAGGGAAACCATCAAACTTCATAAAACAGACTAAGACAAGTGGCAGGTACATGATTAATCAGAATCTAAAGAATGGCTAAAAGGTTAATCAGGAGGAAGAAATTATAGTACAAGAGGAGGCTAGCTCGGAATGTAAAAGCAGAGAGCAACAGTTTCTACAATTGTTTAAAAAGGACACAAGGAAGTGAAGTGAATGTTGGTCCTTCAGGCAGTGAGAAAGGGATGTTTATAGTAGATAATAAGCAAATGGTGGATGAAATGGACAAATACTTTGGTCTTGCCTTCGCTATAGAAAATGCAGAAATTATTCCTGTAATAGCAGTAAATCAGGAGGTGGAATGGAAGGAGGAACATAATGAAATTACAATCAGGAGGGAAGTGGTACTAACCAAACTGATGGCACTGCAGGCTGGTAAATCTCTGGGTACAGCTGAACGTTGTCCCAGCGTCTTAAAGGAAATGGCAACTTGGGTAGTTGATGCGTTCATGTTAATTTTCCAAAAGTCTCTCGATTTAGGAAAAAGTCCATTGAACCGGAAAGTAGCAAATATAACCCCTCTATTAAGAAGAGGAGGGAGGCAGAAACAGAAAACTATAGCAGAATAAACTTTAAGTCTATCGTGGGGAAGGTGTTAGAATCGATCATTAAAAAGATTACAGCTGCACACTTCGAAAATCTCAAGGTAATCGGGGATGAGTCAGAATGGTTTTGTCAAAGAGAAACCATCTTCAACCAATTTATTGGAGGTTGTTGCATGTGCTGTGGATAAAAAGGAGCCTGTAACCATTCTGTGCTCGGAATTACAGATGGCATTCTCTAAGGTGCCATATCAAAGGATGTTGTGGAAAATTAAAGCTCATAATATGGGGGTAACATATTATTATGGGTAACAGCTGGTTGGCAGGATGTGGTGAGTGGAGTCTCGCAGGGGTTGGTGCTGAGGCCTCAACTTTTTATGATTTACATCATTGACTTAGATGAGGGAAGCAAAGGCATGATAGTTAAATTGGCAGAAGACATAAAGGTGCAGCAGGTTGGGCTTGAAGTGAGGGTTGACTTGATTGAATTGTGTCGAACCTTGAGTGGCTTTGACATGGTGGACGTGGAGAGGCTGTTTCAGCTTGTGCATCAGTCCAGAACTAGAAGCACTGCTTTAAACTAAGATGTGTCCTCTTTCGGACAGAAGTGAGGTGAAATTATACCTCTTAGAGGCTTGTGTGACTTGAGAACTCTGCCTCAGAAGCAGGTTGAGACAGGGTCATTGGATATTTTTCTGGCCAAAATGGATGGATTAATCAAAGATTATTGGGAGTGAATGGGGAATATGGAGCTTGAAGCACAGACAGATCAGTCGTGACTTTATTGGATGGTGGAGAGGACTCGTGGAGCTGATTGGTCTACATTTGCTCTTATTTCAGTGGCATGATCTGGAGATGATCAGTAAGTCAGTGTGAATTACAATTGTGAATCTTAGCACATAGGTTCAGCATAAAAGTCACAATTAAAATAATTTATATTAGATTCATAGATGCCATTTATCACTCATTTCCACCCAAGGTGTGAAAGAGTGTGTATCATGTACTATTAACCTTGAATAGTGCACTCACAACTCTGGTTAAGAAGATTACCATCTTGAACCCAATTTCAGAGAGACCACAGGCTATGATGTCACACAGTCATAGAGTCATAGAACTGTACAACACAGAAACAGATCCGTTGGTCCAACCCGTCCATGCTGAACAGTTATCCTAAATAAATCTAAAACAGTTGCCAGCATTTGGCCCGTTTTCAGAAAAGGTTTACAAGGATGTTGCCGAGATTAGAGAGTTTGAGTTATAAGGAGAGACTGAATAGGCTGGGGCTGTTTTCCCTGGAGTGTCAGAGGTTGAGAGGTGAACACACTCAGGTGGGTGGTTGGGCATTGGAATTGTAAAATGACAGCATGGAGGGGCCATGTTAATACACTGGTGAACTGGAGGAGTTGGCACACACTAGTAGACGGTGGCTGCCCCCTCTTCCCCTTGCGAGTTAGTCCAGTCAGAGGGTGGATATCGGTAGGAATGCAAGCAGTGGCAGTGCTGCGGCCCCAGGATGAAGGAGTGAGCATTCCTCTACCAAGATGCTCTCAAAGGCATCTCAGTGTTGCTGAGGACATTTGGGTCAGGCAATTTCAGCCAACCTTGCAGGGCCTTGGCATCAGGCAGTTACTGCGAGATTGTAACTGATGTAGCCACTGTAGGCCTCTCTTTGGGTCACAGAGCCCCAGTCCTGCGGGAACCCACTCTCTGAGCAAATGTACAATGCAAAATTCTCCAAAGTATGTCAATAGGATTCCCTGGGCCTGTGGTAAGCTGTAACACCCTCATAGTGGGAAAGGAACGTCTGGGCTTCTATTCCACACAAAGAAATAAAAGGGAGTCAAGTGCTGCGGCATTTCAGGCAAAGGGTTTGGTTAATTGCGAAGGGTAATTATGGGAATCTGTGTTTGGTTTATATTTAGATCAAAATCATTCAACTGAATTCAGCTGTGTGGGAAAGGAAACACCAGATTTTGGAAATTTAATTGAGCAAAACTGATTTGGATGAAAACTATTAGCAACTCAGGCTCACAGACCCCCTTCTCCTTTCTCAGTTAGTTCCACATCCTGACACTAGCTCTCCATTAGTGCCGCCAAACTTCCAACTCCCATTCCCTGCAGCTCTTCCCCACCATAAATCCTATTATCTCCTCTCCTCCCAAACTGGGGAACTCCAGGAGATACATCTTATGTTTGCTTTGACTAAATGCCAGTAGTGTTGAATTTGTTGGAGTGATTCCCACTGCGTGGCCCAGTGAGATTTATCGCCATACCTTACTGAACGCGTCTCATTAACTAGCTACCCCACCCCTTCCAGTCCATCATGTCTGCTTCTAGCTGCATCTTACCATGTTTTGTTCCAAGAACAACTCGCCACTCAATCATACCTACTGAAAGACTGGTATCCCTTTCGCCCAGACCCTCTATGAGATGCTGCAGTGTACCTGGACAATCCAGCATTGCCCGTTACTGGCATAGCAGACACCAAGTCATACTGCCCATGGCACAGAGCAGTGGCTAACACTCCCTCGCCCACCAGTCTCTCCCCCAGTCCCTGTGTAGCCACCAGATAGCACACTTTACCTATCCATAGGTACATCCCATCTGAACACCCTCTAACCTAGTGCCCACTGGATACATGCAGCTTATCATTGTCCAGTGGGAGAACATCGCATACAGGTCAACATTTGGACACATACAAACATGAGCTTTAACCCATAGCCACCCAAAGGGCACACAATCAAACCCAGCAGAAGTTTCAGTGTACCCCACACAGGGTAAATCAAATGCTGGCATAATGACCAACAAGGCCAGATACTTCCTGACCATCCTGTTCAGAGACATTATTACACATCTCTGATGCAGGCGGGACTTGAACCCGGACCTCCTGGCTCAGAGGTGGAGACACTACTACTGTATCACAAGAGCCTCTTTTCACAGTCCGTGATGGTTTGCTGCATCCAGCTGCCACCTCCTGGAGCCGTGTGCCAATCAGTTCCTGTCTGGTTTCCAGCATCACACGCAGCTGAGACCTGTCATGGAAAGGACACCCTCTTGCCAGTGTTCTTGTCCTCCAACACCTCAGAGGGTTGCTCCCCCCTCCCCCAGTTTCTCAGCATTCAGCCTGTCTGTGTCTGCAATAAAGAGCACGTTAATGCATCAGAACTGAGAGCCTTTGGCTCGAGCTGAAGCCCCAAGACTCTTAACAGGTGCAGCAAGACAAGGCAGGAACACTTGAGCATGTAGCTAGATACTAAGTGGTTGAACACCAACAGTTAGGAAAAAGACCTGAGATTCCTCATGGTCTAATCTTTGAGCTGGGTGCCTGTCAGTGCTCCCAAAGTGTCTTTGTAGTTCCTGGTCAGCCTTGCAATGCAAGTCTGCTTCCTGAGCATTTTGCAAGTGTATTGGAGAGATGCCTTGATGGTCGTGAGGGATGGCAACTCATAGATACCTTTGCCTGTGGATGAGGTGTGTATGCAGTGGGTGCCTGTGGATCATGCTCTGAGATGGTGTTTGGTCCATGGAAATCTTTCAGACTAAGTGGAAGTCCCTAGGTCCCTGCGCTAATTTCCATGTCGAGATTTTTCTATGTCTAGCTTGTTTGACATGTTTTGGAAGCTAGGTAAAAACAATGACTGCAGATGCTAGAAACCAGCGTTTAGATTAGAGTGGTGCTGGAAAAGCACAGCAGTTCAGGCAGCTTCTGAGAAGCAGTAAAATTGACGTTTCAGGCAAAAGCCCTTCATCAGGAATACAGGCAAAGAACCTGAAGGGTGGAGAGATAAGTGAGAGGAGGGTGGGAGTGGGGAGAAAGTAGCATAGAGTACAATAGGTGAGTGGGGGAGGGGATGAAGGTGATAGGTTGGGGGTGGAGGGTGGAGTGGATAGGTGGAAAAGAAGAAGGGCAGGTAGGACAAGTCATGGGGACAGTGCTGAGCTGGCTGGTACTAATGAGGTGAATTGGGCTGTTCGCATTGCATTTGACAAGCAATTCCCCTTATTTGCCAACTCACCGCTTGGCTTGCCACTTGTGAAAAGCATAAAAGATGGCACCAGATGTTCCTGACATCGAGGGAGCCCACACTGGTCTTCTCACCTGATTCTGCCACGAATACCACCATGACACACATCACTGCGAGCAGATTTCCACCCCAGATTTACAACTCTAATTTGTGCATCTTGCTATCCACCTTGTCTTTGCTTGTCTGGCTCTTTTAAAAAGAGTTAAGAGGCTACATTTGAGTAGGTAAGTGATAGAAGTAGAAATAATCAGTGGCAGAGATTGATAGTCAACGTCACACACTGAAGATGAGATAGGAGGTCATGTGGTGCAAAAAATCCCTATTCCAGGCCTGAAACTCTGGATTCGAGTGCCACCTCAGTGTGATTTGTCTGTGGAAAGTGTGTTCATAATGTGGCTGTTGATTCTCAGCCTGTAAATCCTTTCAGGATGCCTGCTGGCAGATGGTTACAGTGAGTGAATCTCCTATTCAGCTATCCTACAGAAAGCAAAGGCAAATCACTGCAGTACTTTCTTCATAAGCAGGGACCAATCCAATGGAAACTCATGGCCTTGGGGGAAACAAAACAGACAGAAGAGATATTATTGCAGGACATGAGGCATTAGTAGAGGCAGTGGAAGTCAACAGAGAGCAACAGCTATTATTGAGAACAATGGACATCATAAACAGGCACTTGGCAAATATTAGAGGACAGATATTAATGAAGATATTAGTAGGGAGCTCTAGAGATTGGAACTTCATGGGGTATGTAGGCTGAATGGGGTAATGAGTGTTTTCTCGTTGTCATTGGGGAGCTAGCCGATTGGAAATAAAATTGGCTGGAATGTAGGAGACACAGGGACGTGATGGAGGGCTGTTCTTCAGACTAGAGGCCTGTGACCACCAGTGTGCCACAAGAATCAAGGCTGGGTTCACTGCTTTTCCTCGTTTGTATAAATGATTTGGGTGTAAACATAGTAGGAATGGCTAGTAAGTTTGCAGATGACACCAAAATAGGTGGTGTAGTGGACAGTGAAGAAGGTTACCTCAGAATATAATGAGACCTAGATCAGATGGGCAAATGGGCTAAGGAATGGCAGATGGAGTTTAATTTAGATAAATGTGAGATGCTGCATTTTGGTAAGGGAAATCAGTTCAGGACTTGTATACTTAATGGTGGGGTCCTAGGGAGTGTTGCTGAACAGTAGCAGGTGCATAGTTTCTTGAAAGTGGAGTCACAGGTACACAGAGTAGTGAAGAAGGCATTTGCTATGCTTGCCTTCATTGGTCACTACATTGAGTATAGGAGTTGAGATGTCATGTTGCGGCCGTACAGGACATTGATTAGGCTACTATTGGGATACTGCATTCATTTCTGCTACCGGAAAGATGCTATTAAACTTGAAAAGGTTCAGAAGAGAATAACAAAATTGTTGCCAGGGTTGGAGGGTTTGATCTGGAGGGAGAAACTGAATAGGCTTGGGCTATTTTCCCTGGAACATCGGAGGCTGAGAGGTAACCTTGTAGAGGTTTATAAAATCATGAGGGGCATGAATAGGGTGTGTAGCCAAGGTCTTTTTGCCAGGCTAGAGGACGTTGGTTTGAGGTTAAAAGGGCAAGACTTAAAAGGGACCTAACGGCAACCTTTCAAACAGATGGTGGTGCATGTATGGAATGAGCTGCCACAGGAAGTGGTTGAGACTGGTACCATTACAACTTTTAAAAAGCGTCTGAATGGATATATGAATAGGAAGGGTTTAGAGAAATATGGCCAAATGCTGACAAATGGGACTAGATTAATTTAGGATATCTGGTGTGCATGAATAAGTTGTATTGAAGGGTCTGTTTCTGTGCTGTACAGCTCCAAGACTCTATAATGGATGAATAAGATTTGGTGTGAATTAAGGCTTGGGGAGCAAAGGTTTTGGTGACATCAAGTTTATAAATTAATGCTACTGATCCCCATATTGAAAGCAGTTATCTTGTAGACATACTATAGAGAGATGGAAGATGTTTTACAGAGTGCCACAAGCAATTCTGAATCACGAGGGGGTATGCGTTGGGTCAACCATGATTCTAAAGCTGGGACAGGAAACTTTAAGGCAGTTGTCTCGGAGACAACTGAAGTATTTTTGCCTTTGGGCAAAATCACATTTTTAATCACATTTGCTTGAATTAAATCATAGCACATAAAGGAATCATTCAAGAATGATTAAAATCAGATTTGAATCAGATGTCCGAACACCGCCCGTGTTGCTCAGAGTCTATCACACTCCTATGAATAGCCTTGAGGAGGTAATACCATGTTACAAAAACAGAAGTTGCTGGAAAATCTCAGTAGGTCTGGCAACATCTGTGAAGAGAAATCAGTCAACAATTCAGGTCCAGCGACCTTCCTCAGAACTAATGGTAGCTAGGAAAAAGTTGGTTTCGATGGAGAAGATAGAGTGGGGGAGAGAGTAAGGAGTAAATGATAGGTGGGGGTAGAGCTATGAAATTGTGTTTTAGAACTGATGAAGGGCAATGTTTTGTTTGTATCTTCTTGACAGAAGAGACAACCAACTTGTATTCATAAACCAACCATAACATTTTTGTACTCAGCAAAGGTCTCAGCTTTCTCCCTCTGTGTCCCCACCTTAATGAATTTCGGGCGCGACATGATGCCAAACTCTTCCGTCGTCTTCACCTCTGTGCCCATTCCTTTGGACAAGAGTTCTCTCCCTGTCCTACAGACCCCTTTGCTTGGCTCCAACACTCTCCCTCCACCTGGACCCCTCTCTTGGGTCTTTTACCTACACTCAATCTGTTCATTGAGAACTTTTGTCATGACATCGATCGCCTCGATTTCTCTGCCCACCCTTCACCAAATCCAACCTGTCTCCCTCCGAACTGACTGCACTCTGTGTGCTTCTATTCAACTCTGACTATGTTATTAAGCCTGCTTATCACACTGCCAAATAAGGGTGGTGCTGTTATAGTCTGGCGTACTGATCTCTGCATTTTAGAGGCTGAGCGCCAACTCTCAGATACCTCACCTACCTTCGCCTGGACTATGACCCCACCATGGAACATCAGGCCATTGTATCAACGATGGTCACTGACCACATTTCATCTGGTGATCTCCCCACCACTGTTTCCAAGCTGATAGTCCTGCACTCCCCCCCGCCACGCCCCCAGCTCGCTTCTGCCTCCTTTCAAAAATCCACAAATACGACTATTCTGCCTGTGCTAGTTGGAAGAACAACACTGCATTTTCTGCTTGGGGACCCTGCAGCCGTCCAGATTCAGTATTGAGTTCAATAATTTTGGGGCTTCAACTCTCCCATGTCCTAACCCTCCACACCACACACCAGGCCTTGTTATCACATGGTCTGCCGTTACACATTACCTATTGTTAGTCAGAGTTAAAACTTACATAAAAACAGGTTACAATTCTTAAACAAATTTAGATTATAAATAAATTTGTTTAAGAACTATCACCTGGTGTGTAATTTTTAACTAAAGTTGTTTAATATATCATTATGACTCCATGACACTGTAACCCTTTTGCTATAAATTCTGTGTCTTATGGTCATGATGAAGAGGTAGCGCCTCGAAAACTAGTGCTTCCAAATAAACCTGGTGTTGAGTGATTTTTAACTTTGTCCACCTCAGTCCAACACCAGCTCCTCCAAATCATTATTGTTAGCCACTAACAGTCTCCATTAACACCTATTCACCCTCCTAGCCACATTGTTATCCACACCTTTGTCTGTCCAACCACTCTTCCCTCTCTTTGAGCTCTACCCCCACCTATCATTTACTCCTTACTCTCTCCCCCACTCTATCTTCTCCATCGAAACCAACTTTTTCCTAGCTACCATTAGTTCTGAGGAAGGTTGCTGGACCTGAATTGTTGACTGATTTCTCTTCACAAATGTTGCCAGACCTACTGAGATTTTCCAGCAACTTCTGTTTTTGTAACATGGTATTACCTCCTCAAGGCTATTCATAGGAGTGTGATAGACTCTGAGCAACACGGGCGGTGTTTGGACAGATGAGAGGGATACTTTAAGGAAGCTCTTACTGGTAAAACGGAGGTGAACAGGCAGAAGGGTGTAAAGGGGAAATTCCAGAATTTTGGACCCAGGGAGCTCAAAGGAAATTAAAAAATAAACTGTCCTCCAAGCAGAGTTTTTCCAATCAGCCTTCATTTGAATACCATCAGGATTTATTTATTTTAAATGGGTTACTTATTAAAGTAAGTAAGATACCCAAGGTGAAATTTTCACCATTACCACTGGGACAAACCAAGCAGAGAGTGTGGTTTAGATGTTCTGTGTAGAACTAGAATATCAGAACTAAGAGCAGGAGTGGGCCATTCAGCCCCTCGTGCTGCTCCACCATGTGATGCAGTCATGGCTGATGTCATCATGGTCTCAACTCCACTTTCCTGCCCAATCCTCCTCACACATTTACCCATTACTAATTAAAAATCTGTTTATCTCCTCCTTAAATTTATTCAGTGTCCTCGTGTCCACCACACTCTGGTCACAGATCCATGAGCCTTTGAGAGAAGTAATTTCTCTTCATCATTGTTTTAAATCTGCTGCCCTTTAACCAAAAACTATGATCTCTTGTTCTAGATCATTGCATATATTTTATCAATCTCCTTTTTCATCTGGGGGATCAGCTGGTTCAGTTGGCTGACTAGTTCGCAATGCAGAGTGACATTGACATCAAGTTGAGATGTAGTGACTCTCAGGTTAAACCACCAAGAGTCATCCCTCTCCAATGAAAAATTAGCCCTATGGTCCTTTGGGACTTTGGTTACTTGAAGTACTTTATTTACATAACCTCATTAAATCTCCTCTCATCCTTCTAAAATCTCATGAAACATGTTGCTCTGAAAAATTATTTTTTGACTTTAAAATCTCAAAAGTAAGACAGAATACTCTTACCGAGAAAGCATTGATAACAATAACATTGGACCAAATTTTAACCAACTAAGTTTTCCTCAAGGTATTTTTCAGTGTATAATTTCAGTTACATCATACTGTAAATTTTTGCAATAAGTTCTGTGCCTTAGAATTGTGTCCTCCACAATCACCTGATGAAGGAGTGGTGCTCTGAAAGCGAGTGTGCTTCCAATTAAACCTGGTGTCGTGTGACTTTTAAGTTTGTACACCCCAGTCCAACACTGGCATCTTCAAATCATAACTTTTCCTCAGCAGTGAAGGTGAAAATTGATGCTCCAAAAAATTTGAGATGATTTTGCATCAATTGTTGTGGAGTTCTTGAGAGCCTCTGGGATGCTTTTATCAATACTTAGCTTCTCTGCAGTCAGCACGTACAACGATAAGCCTTTCACATGGACTAAGCAGCATATGTGATCAAATCATAAGTTACCACAGACTGACAGGTGAATACAGACTGAGAGCACGAGGCCTCTTTACAAAGCTGTAATGTGGTGAGAATTTGTTTCTGGTCAGGCTTATACTGCAGGCTTACCTCAAAGCTGCGTTTGGGTCTGACTGACAGCCAATGTAGGACAGTTGAGACCAGCAATCGATAAGGACTGAAGGATGAATAATCCATCTGTCAGATGCTTCATGTTTCCTTTCTTAAATTCCTTGGGTTGTTTTCCTTGTATTCTATTGTTCTCAAACATGGTGTCATTCAAACAAATCTACGAAACACAGCTGGAGGATTAGAAGCACAAAAGCCCTTGCCATTGTTGTTGCTTATCTCCAGCGACGGGGCCTTGCTGGGAGATGTTGCATCCTAAGCAGCTCACAGTGATTTTATTGATTTGCTGCCTCACAGCATCAGAGCTGAAGTGCTGAAGGACTGGCATCAGTTTGATCCAATGTAAAGGCAACGTACTGGTGTCTTGGGCCAACTGGACTTTAATGTCTTTCAAATTCAACTTTGAGCTCCTGATTAGGCAGTTGCTTGATTTTAAAATTCTCATCCTTGTTTCCAAATCCCTTCCAGGCCTCACCCTGTCCTATCTCTGTCGCCTTCTCCACCCCCACATCCAAGATATCTGTGTCCTCCAACTCTGGCCCCTTGAACACTCCCCGAAAGAGCTGTTCTACTGTTGCTGGTAGGTAAAAACAATAACTGCAGATGCTGGAAACCAGATTCTGGATTAGTGGTGCTGGAAGAGCACAGCAATTCAGGCAGCATCCAACGAGCAGCGAAATCGGCGTTTCGGGCAAAAGCCCTTCATCAGGACTAAAGACAGAGAGCCTGAAGCGTGGAGAGATAAGCTAGGGGAGGGTGGGGGTGGGGAGAAAGTAGCATAGAGTACAATAGGTGAGTGGGGGAGGAGATGAAGGTGATAGGTCAGGGAGGAGAGGGTGGAGTGGATAGGTGGAAAAGGAG
>NC_057718.1:14664344-14728357 GCF_004010195.1 Chiloscyllium plagiosum | reverse complement strand
TCTCCACGCTTCAGGCTCTCTGCCTTTATTCCTGAAGGGCTTTTGCCCGAAACGTCGATTTCGCTGCTCGTTGGATGCTGCCTGAATTGCTGTGCTCTTCCAGCACCACTGATCCAGATGTTGCTGGTAGTGCCCAGGCTCTAGGTTTTGGGATCCTCCCTCACCTTCATTGTTCATTTTAAGCCTATTAAGATAAAGTTTTGTTAGGCAGAGGTATTAAGGGATATGGGCCAAAGACAGGCAAATTGAGTTAGGCCAGACACCAGCCATTAGCTGACAGAGCAGGCTCAAGGGGCTGAATGGCTGACCCTTCTTCCTATGTTTCTATGATCTACCTCACTTTTAGGGGCTCCTTAACCCTGCTTCTTGGTTTAAGGTTTTGGTCACCTACCTCATATCTGTTCCTGTGGTTCAGTGTTAAACTTTGCTTTACAATTCACCTGAGAAAAGGCGTTAGATGAATACAGTTGATGTAGTAAAGTTGCTTCATCAGAGCACTATCAAACCACATTTTACATTGAGAATGATGCCAAACTAACAGCAATTGGTGAACGATTCCAACTCGGAGCCACAGATCCAACTAACAACAGGAAATGCTGGAAGCATCTGTGGAGAGAAAAGCTGAGGGAATGCTTCATGTGGATGATATTTCATAAAGACCAGGAAGAGTGGAGAGTGGGGGAAGATGTGAGGTCAAGGACAAAAACGGGAGGGTGTGATTGGGTGGATAGCAGGAGAGATTCAGTGACAAAGGGACAGTGGTGAAGAGTCATCGAGATCTATCGCACAGAAACAGTCCCTTTGTACCATCAAGTCTGCACCAGTCAGAACAACTACCGAACTGTTCTAATCCCACCTCTCAGCACATCGCTCATAGCCTTGTATACCTTCGCATCACATGGTCACATCTAAATACTTCTTCAATGTTCTGAAGGTTTCTGCCTCCAACCCCCTGACAGGCAAGTGAGTTTCAGATTCCCAATAGCCTCGAGATGAAAAAGTCTTCTCCTCACATCTCCTGTATATCTCCTACCGCTTCCCTTAAAACTATGGGAACCATGACCCCTCCACCAAGGGTCATTGATCCCTCCACCAAGAAGAAATGTTTTTTGATGTCTACCCTCAGGTCCCTGCCCCTCTCGGTTTCCTCTGCTCTCATGAAATCAACCCCAGTCTGTCCAAGCTCTCTTCAAAAACTGAGACTCTCCAGCCCAGGCAACATCCTGGTAAATCTCCTCTACACCCACTGTCCCATCCCTCCTATAATGTGGTTTCTGGAACTGCACACAATACTCTAGCGGTGGCATAACCAATGATTTATACAGTTCCAGCATCACCTTTCTCCCCTTAACATCTATGTGTTAGCAAATAAAGGCTACTATTCCAAATGTTGTCTTAACCACTTTATCTGCCTGTTGTGTTACATTAAGGGTAGACAGGCAGGAGGCTGGAAGAACAGAGCACACCAGGAAGTGCAGAAGTCAACGTTTTGGGTGTAACCCTTCCTCAGGATTGGGGGTCGGTATAGGGTAAGCTGCAGATAAAGGAGGTAGTGGGGGCATGGTGGTGATGTGGTGACAGGTGAAGACAGGTAGAGGGGTACGACCTGGTTGGTCAATGGGAGGAATGAATCCGGTTGGTGGCAGGGAGCAGTGGAAGGAAGGGGGAGGGGCTGGAAGGGGACTTGGGAGATGGGGAGGGAGGTTAATTGAAATTGGAGAACTCAATGTTGAGTCTTCCGGGCTGTAGGCTGCTCAGGTGGATGATACGGTGTTGTTCCTCCAGTAGGAGTTGTGGTTTGTTTAGACAATGGAGGAGGCCAAGGATGATCATGTTGGAAAGGAAGTGGTTGGAGGAATTAAAATGAACGATGACTGGGGAGGCTGTTTGGCCCCTATGGGCCTGGCTGCGATGCTCGGTGAATCATTCCTTAACAGTTGTAAACTAGGTTGGAAGAGAGGCGGGTGAACCTCTGTCTCAGCTGGAAGGACTGTTTGGGGACCTGGATGGAGGTGAGGGGTATGGTGTACTGGCAGGTTTTGCATTTTTTCCGGTTGCAGGGGAAGGTGCTTGGGGGTTGGTGGCAGGGGTGGCGTGAACCAAGGACTGTCGGAGGGAATGCTCCCTGCGTAAGGCAGAAAGGGGGGAGGGGGGAGAGATATTCGATGCTTGGGAGTGGAATGTCTCCTTGTCTGAGGAGATGTGGTGGAGGCAGAGGAATTGGGAGAACGGGATGGAGTTCTTGCAGGATATTGGGTGGGAGGAGGTGTAGTCCAGGTAGTTATGGGAATCTGTGGGTTTGTAGTAAATGTCTCTCTGGAGACTGTCACCGGAGATGATAATGGTGAGGTCAAGAAAGGGGAGGAAGGTGTCTGAGATGGACCAAGTGAATTTGAGGACGGGGTGGAAGTTGTGGTCCAAGTCAATGAACTGCTCCAGTTCAGCCTGGGTGCAGAACGCTGCACCCATGCAGTCATCGATGTAGTGGTGGAAGAGTTGGGTCACAGTGCCTGTGTAGGTACAGTTCGGCATCGCTGACAAAGAGGCAGGCGTATCTGGGGCCCATTCACGTACTCATGGCCACCCCTTTGATTTGGAGGAAATGTGAGGAGTTAAAGGAAACGTTAATGAGGATGAAGACCAGTTCAGTGAGGTGAGGGAGGGTACTGATGGAGGGGGACAGGATGGGTCTATTGGAGAGGAAGAAGTGGAGGGCCTGGAGGCCATCCTTGTGGGTGTTGATGTGTATAAGGACTGCACGTCCATAGGAAAGAGGAAGTGCTGTGGGCTGGGGAGCTGGAAGTTGCTGAAGATATGGAGAGTGTGGTTGGAGTCACAGATGTAGATGGGAAGTGCCTGAACTAAGGGCTAGGGAATGGTAGGATGAGATGAGTTTGGTCCTGAACTAAGGGGGAGAGGGCTCAACATTGAGTTTTCCAATTTCAATTAACCTCCCTCCCCATCCCCGACTCCCTTCCCAGCCCCTCCCCCTCCTCCCACTGCTCCCAGCCACTTACCACATTCATTCCTCCCATTGACCAACCAGGTTGTACCTGTCTTCACCGATCCCAATTTCACCACCCTGCCCCCATCACCCCCTTTATCTGCAGTTCCCCCACACTCACCCCCAGTCCTGAAGGAGAGTTACACCTTGAAATTGCTGCATTCTTCCAGCCTTCTGCCTGTCCACTTTGGATTCCAGCATCTGCAGCTTTATTTTAATCTCGAACCAAGTGTGTTACATTAGATTAGATTACGTTACATTACATTACAGCATGGAAACAGGCCCTTCGGCCCAACAAGTCCACACCGACCCGCCGAAGTGCAACCCACCCATGCCCCTACATTTACCCTTTACCTAACACTACGGGCAATTTAGCATGGCCAATTCACCTGACCTGCACATCTTTGGACTGTGGGAGGAAACCGGAGCACCCGGAGGAAACCCACGCAGACACAGGGAGAATGTGCAAACTCCACACAGTCAGTTGCCTGAGGCGGGAATTGAACCCGGGTCTCAGGCGCTGTGAGGCAGCAGTGCTAACCACTGTGCCACCGTGCCGCCCACTTTTTTTTTAACAAAAGGTTGGCTCGAGGGACGACTTTCAATAGATCGCAGCGAGGTAGCTGCTCTGCTACTTACGAAACCCTGAGCTAGAATCAGGTCATCTACAAATGATTTAGCACCAGGTTCCCCATGAACATGAGGTGCAAGTAAAGGAGAGAGGCGGCGCCCATACCGCCGCACTCCAGACCAGAATCGAATGGCGATACGCACCGACCGGAGTCGGTTATCCTAGGCCAACCAGTGATCCACGGCGCTAGGGTATCGTTACATTTAGGCAGGATTCTGACTTAGAGGCGTTCAGTCATAATCCCACAGATGGTAGCTTCGCACCATTGGCTCCTCAGCCAAGCACATACACCAAATGTCTGAATCTGCAGTTCCTCTCGTACTGAGCAGGATTACTATTGCAACAACACAACATCAGTTGGGTAAAACTAACCAGTCTCACGACGGTCTAATCCCAGCTCACGTTCCCTATTAGTGGGTGAACAATCCAACGTTTGGTGAATTCGGCTTCATAATGATAGGAAGGGACCAGCACATGCACATCAAGATCCCTCAGAACTCTGCTTCTGCCTTATTTGTCCTGTCCAAGTGCATCCCTTCTCATTTATCCGAACTGCATTCCATTTGCCACTGATCAGCCCGTCTAACCAGCTTATCTATGTCTTCCTGTAATCTAAAGCTATCCTCCTAACCATTTACATTCCCACAGTTTTCATATCATCCATGAATTTACTGATCAACCCTCCTACATTCAAGTCTGAAGCATTCATATATACCACCAACAGCAAAGGGCCCAACACTGATCCCTTCAGAGCCCCACTGGACACAGGCTTCCAGTCACAAAAGCATCCCTCAACTCTTTGCTTCCTGCCACAGCCAATTCTGGATTCGATTTGCCAAGTTTCTTTTGATCCGACGGCTCTTCCCTTCACAATCAGTCTCCTATGCATGGCTTTATCAAAAGCTCGTTGGTTGGTCAGACCTTGGTCAATGAGGCATTGTGTGCCTGCTTGAGCTTTCTTCCTGTTCTCGTGTCTTTGACCTTGAGATGCTGTTAAACTGGGAAAAGGGCAGAGGAGGTTGGGCTAAGGTGTGAGCTAGGGAGTAGTGGGTGATGATTTAAAAGTCCATTTGGTTTGTGCATAGCCCTGTCTCTCTCTCTCTCTCTCTGCACTTCTCTTTCCAAAATACTGAGGACTTATGAGCATGGAAGGAACAATGCAGCAACAGTTTCAATACAAGTCAGGGGGGCTGCAGCTGAGAAAACCGACTGACGATCAATCCTGAGTGAATGGAGTGAAAGTGCCCAAAACGGAGTTTTGGCCTCTTGGTTGGCAGTGCTGGTTTAGTTGGCAGCGCTATCAGCTCCTGGCAGACATTGTGGGGTTCAAGCCACACTCACCGAAGGTGGTGCACAGAATCTCGGCTGGCCTTGCAAAACCCTGAGAGGAAATTTCAGAGATGCTCTTTTTCACATCCAATGTTAATTCGTTACCCTCTTTGTCCGATAGAAGTCCCACAATTGAGGTGTAGTGGGAGGAGTTATTGCCGGTGCCCTGACCAATACTTACTTCCCAATATTACAAAAGCACAATATATTGCTACTTGTGGGAGCTTTCTATGCACAAACTAGCTGCTACTTTCTCTAAATTACGACACTAACCGCACTTCCAAGAGTCCTTCACTGGCTGTAAAGTGCTGTGGCAAGGTGTGAAAGGTTCTATATAAATGCATGCGTTTTCCCTCCTTGTGTGTCTTCAATGCACCTCTCTTTGTGATATTTCCAGCAACCAAGGGAGGGAGCTGTTTTCTTACAGAAGTCACACATTTCCCACTTTCTTGCCCTGACAGTTTTGTAGCTAGGCTTGACACCTCTTGATAATTCCAAACCTTTGGATAGTTCACACTGAGGGTATGGAGTGAGGAGGAGGTGGTCATGTGGTGTTTTATTAATCTGTGGATTTCCTGGAACCACGATGTTTAGTGATTTTGCGCCAAGCAAGTAGGATCTCGACCAGAGGAGATTATTGACTGCTTCAGGATCTTTGAGGGTTTTGTTGGGCTGAGCTGTGAGAAAGGGGATTTATTCTGGATCTGAGGCTGATGGGAAGGGTGGGCAGTGGGGAGAAGCACCTGGATGGGTCAGCACCTTCCTGAGGCTCAGAGGGCTGTCAGTGTTCAGAATGAGAGAGTTCAGGGTGGCTGATAATTCCCATTACTTCCTGGGGCCTGCTGGATGCAGATGCTCCGATCACCCAATACATCGCTGTGTTTCTGAGTTTTGTTTCCTGAACAAAATGACCAGATTGCCAGAAGAACAATTGCAGCAATCGCCTGTCACTGTGTGGTTGTAACCCACCCATTCCTGCTTCTCAGTCCTGAGCTTTGCAAAAGCCGGTCGCTTATGTTTTGTTGGTTTGATAACTTAATTGCCAACCCCAAAGGAAACAGGCTTTCAAAGAGAAAATTGTACCCTGGCTGAGTTTCAGTCATCGCTCTGTACTGAGGTCAAGGCACTTCAGAAACCTGAGCTTCAACAGGGCTATACTTGTGAAGTCACAGATGAGGAGATGTGTCAACTGGAACAGAAAGATAATCACAACAAGGGAGCTAATATCGAGCTTTATGTGCAGAGGTGCAGAAGTCGAGGTTAATTTGAGTGTTTCTTTGTGTGTTCTGCAAGGTCAGAGCAGACAAGTGATCAGGAGACGGACAGTGTAACTGGACAGCGGCTTGATATGTTTGCAGACTTGTATTAGGGGGCTAAGTATATTAATCACAGAACATGGCCCAAGCAGCCAACACTGCGGATGAGGGGAATCTGAAATGAAAGCAGAAAACGGACAACATCACAATAGGAGAAAGTGAGGACTGCAGATGCTGGAGATCGGAGCTTAAAAATATGTTACTGGAAAAGCGCAGCAGGTCAGGCAGCATCAAAGGAACAGGAGAATCGATGTTTCGGGCATAAGCCCTTCTTCAGCCCTTTTCCAGCAACACATTTTTAAGCAACATCTCAACAGGTCAGGGAGAGAAAGAGAAACAGAGTTGTCTTTTCAGATCAATGTCTTTTTATCAGAATCTGGACTAAGTTTCTGGCTTCTATGAAACCAAAAAGTGATCAGATAATGCAACAAAGAAAGGGTCATTTACATGGGGTTGGCACTCTCAGAGTAAAACTCCAGTCACAGCTTTGAGAGTGATGTCTCTGGGGAATTAAAAGAAAAAGTGTAACATTTAATGGCCCATGCTGATGTTAATTGTATTGGTGTTAATTGTCTCCCAAACCTGGATGAGATGGTGTTTGTTCTTTGGAAAACCTTCCATTATAAATAAAAGCCCCAAAGCATTCTCACTCAAATCCCATAGAACTTGTTGTTGTATGCAGTAATGGTCTGAAAGGGTTAATGCTGGGGAGTATGTTAAGCTCCACCCAATCTGAAGAATCTGCTATATTCTCTGTCACCATGTCCTCTCTCTCTCTCCCTCACTCCAGTGGGAGTATCTGTTCTTTCCGGTCCGGGAGTTAAACACAGCATTGTTGTGCTATTCTCACATTCCGATCATTTAGTCCGAACTATCAACATCCTTTCTCACCCAGCGCTCCAACCACCCACCCCAAACTATTGCATAAATACTGTTCCCTCCACACTTCACCAGCTCTGAGGAGGAGGTGTCGAGACTCAAAGCGTTAGCTTGCTTTCTCTCCATGGATGCTGCCTGACTTGCGGTGATCTCCAGCATTTGTTGTTTTCAGTCCAGATGCCAGCATCTGCAGTAATTTGCTCCGTCCTTTGTTCGAACCTATTTTGTTTCACTCATCAGGACAACTCACGAGAGAAAACAATATTTATACTGTATGAAAGGAGGGTGCGGAATGGTTGACAGGTGGACCTGAACTGGTAGAAGCATTTCCATGGTGAACACAACAGTTAATGATGACTAACAGCTAACTGCCAAACTTGCCTGGATAACTGGTAACAATATGTACTATTTGCAAGAGGCACTGCATCAACTTATCAAGGCTCCTGTGACAGCAGCTTTCAAGCCTGCAACCTCTATCGAGTAGGAAGACAAAGGTAACAGACACGTGGAAACACCATCATCTGCAATTTCCCCTCCAAACCACTCATCATTCTGACTTAATTGCTGTTCCTTCATTGTTACTGGGTCAAAATACTGGAAGAACTGCAGTGATTCAAGACCACCCCTTCACCAGGCCACTTAGGGCTGGGTCACAAATCAGTATGAACAAAGAAAGTAAATTCCACCAGTTCACCATTTTCCCACATTATTCTCCCATCCACTGATATCTTTAATATTTTTCTCTGTCTTGAACATACTCAATGATTGATATTCTACAGCTCTCTTGAGGTGGAGAATTCTAAAAATTCACTACCTCTGAGTGAAAAAACTCCCCCTCTTCTTCACTGCTTCAGTCTCCGAGGAGTTGTGCCTGGTGCCAAACATGTAGCACTCATCAGCAAACATCTGCACTTCTGACTTTAGGTTAGAGGTAAGGTCATTCATGGAGCAGTTGAAGATGGTTGGGCCTCAGACGCTAGGAGAAAGTGAGGACTGCAGATGCTGGAGATCAGAGTCAAGAGTGTAGTGCTGGAAAAGCACAGCAGGTCAGGCAGCACCCGAGGCTGGAGATCAGAATCGAGAGTATGGTGCTAGATTTCTACTCTGAAGAACTGTACATTCCATGCATTAAGATGTTTGACTCCAACAACCACAACTGTTTTACTTTGTGCCAGGTATGACTCCAACCAATAGAGAGTTCTCCTCCAATCCTGTTTGACTCCAGTGTTGCTCAGGGTCTTCAGTGCCAGACTTGGTCAAAACTGGCTTTGATGTCAAGGGCAGTCACTCGCCTCACTTCTTGAGTTCAGCTCTTTTGTCCAGGTTTAGGGCAAGGCTGTTATGAGGTGAGAAGCTGAGTGATGCTGATAGAACCTAAAGTGAGCGTTCAGTTAGCAGGTCATTTGGTTGCGATGACTTGGCAGATTGTGGGCGGTCGCTGTTCATGAATTAGCTGTCATGTTTCTGACATCACAATAGTGACTGCACTTCAAAAACAAAACTTA
The DNA here is from genome assembly GCF_004010195.1 of Chiloscyllium plagiosum. NCBI lineage: Eukaryota > Metazoa > Chordata > Chondrichthyes > Orectolobiformes > Hemiscylliidae > Chiloscyllium > Chiloscyllium plagiosum. The sequence goes on along the minus strand of NC_057718.1, from coordinate 14,719,693 downwards.
GTTGGATGCAAACTGTTTGGGACATCCGATGTCTGTGGAAAGTGCTATGTAAATGGAAGTCTTTTTCTTTTCATTACATTAAAGGGTTTTGCACATTGAGGTGGATTGGTAGAGAGAGCCACTCCTGGGCTCACTGTATGCACTGCAAGCACTCACTAACTGCAGTGCCAAGATGCAAGAAATGACTGCATTCTCCTCAATTTTAAATTTGTCCTGTTGATCAGCTTTTATGGTTAGCCTGTTTGATCTGTATCTGAACCACACACGACAGTTTACCAGTTAGCAACGGGAAAGGAATGGGAGTCCTCAACATTGGCTATGGATCCCATGAAGTCTCATGGCTTCAGGATAAACATAGACTTGGAAACCTCCTGCTGATTACCAGGTACCGTCCTCTCTCAGCTGATAAATCAGTATTTCTCTACGTTGAACAACATTGAGGCTGACAAGGGCACAAAATATACTCTGGGTGGGGAATTTCAATGTCCATCACCAAGAGTGGTTCAGCAACAGCACTACTGATCAAGCTGTTCAGGTCCTCAAGGACATAGCTGCTAGAGTGAGTCTGTGGCAGGTGGTGAGGAAACCAATAAGAGGGAGAAACATACTTGACCTCATCCTTACCAATCTGCCAACTGCAGATGCATCTGTCTATGACGATACTATAAGAGTGACCACCGCACAGTCCTTGTGGAGACAAAGTCCCGTCTTCACATTGCGAATAACCTCCATTGTGTTATGTGGCACCATCACTGTGCTAAATTGGACCAACTTAGAACAAATTTATCAACTCAAGACTGGGCATCCATATGGTGGTGTTAATGGAGAGCGCAGGAAGGCATGCTTGGAGCAGCACCAGGCATACCTGTAGACAAGGTGTCAACCTGGTGAAGCTACCAAACAGGACTACATGCATGCCAAACAATACAAGCAACAAGCGATAGACAGAGCTAAGAAATCACACAACAGACAGATCAGGTTTAAATTCTGCAGTCCTGCCGCATCTAGTTGTGAACAGTGGTGAACAATTAAACAGTTCACAGGAGAAGGAGATTCCACAGCTATCCCCATCCTCAGTGATGGAAGAGCCCAGCTCATCAGTGCAAAAGATAAGGCTGAAGTTTTTGTCGAAATCTTCAGCCAGAAGTGCAGAGTGAATAATCCATCTTGACCTCTTCCAATGGTCCCAGTATTACACGTGCCAGTCTTCAGCCAATTCAATTCACTCCACGTGTTATCAAATGGTGAGAGGCACTGGATACTGCGTTGGCTAGGTGCCCTGACAACATTCCAGCAATGGTACTGAAGGCATGTGCTCCAGAACCTACAGTTCCCCTAACCCCTATTCCAGAATAGGTATGACACTAATATCTACCAGACAATGTAGAAAATTGCCCAGGTATGTCCTATACAGAAAAAGCCGGACAAATCCAACCCAGCCACTTACTGCCCCATCGATCTACTCTCGATCATCAGAGGGAAGGGGTCATTACAGTGCTATCCAGCAGCACCTGCTCAGCAATAACCTGCTCAGTTACGCCCAGTTTGGATTCTGCCTGAGCCACTCAGCTCCTGACCTCATTACAGCCTTGGTTCAAACATGGAGGAAAGAACTGAATTCCAGAGGTGAGGGGAGGTGAGAGTGACAGCCATTGATATCAAGGCTACATTTGACCAAGTGTGGCATCAAGGAGCCCGAGCAAAACCAGAATTAATGGGTATCAGAGGAAAACTCTCTGGTGGTTAGTCATACCTGACACGGAGGAAGTTGGTTGTGGCTGTTGAGGTCAGTCATCTCAACTCCAGGACGTCTCTGCAGGAGTTCATCCGGGTTGGGTCCTCGCCCCAAGCATCTTAGCTGCTTCGTCAACTACCTTCCTTCCATTATAATGTCAGAAGTGGGGATAGTCCCCAATGATTGCACGATGTTCAGCAGCATTTAGAACTCCTCAGCCTAGTGGCATTATTGCTGGACTGTTAATCCAGAGACCCAGGTAATGTTCTAGTGACCCAGGCTTGAATCGCATCACCAAAATTGTGGAATTTGCATGTAATTTTAAAAATCTGGAATTAAGAATCGATTGATGATCATGAATTCATTGTCAGTTGTTGGAAAAACCCATCTGCTTCACTAATGTCCTTTAGGGAAGGAAATCTGCCATCCTTACATGATCTGGCCTACGTGTGACTCCAGACCCATAGCAAAGTGATTGATTGTTATGTGATTGGATGGGAAATAAATGCCTGGCCGGCGATGCCATCGTCCCATGAATGAATAAAAACAATTTAACTATAGTGCCTACAAGAGCAGGTCAGAGGCTAGGAATACTGCAGCAAGTAACTCCCCTCGTGATTCTCCAAAGCCTGTTCATCATCTACAAGGCACAAGTCAGGAGTGTGATAGAGTACTTCACCCTTGCCTGGATGGGTGGAACTCCAACAAGGGCTTGAGACCATCCAGGATAAAGCAGCCCACTTAACTGGCATCCACAAATATCCACTCCCTCCACCACCAACGTTTAGTGGCAGCATGTGTACTGTCCACAAGATGCATTGCAGAAATTCACCAAAGATCCTTAGGCAGCATCTTCCAGACTCTCAACCACTTCTATCTAGAAGACAAGGGCAGCAGATACTTGGGAACGCCACCCCCTTCAATATCACTTCCAATCCACTCAGCTTCCTGACTTGCAGGTATATCACCATTGCTTCACTGTGGCTGGTACAAAATCCTGGAATTCCCGCGTTGAGGGCAGTGTGGGTCTACCTAGAGCACATGGACCACAATGGTTCAAGAAGGCAGCTCACCATCACCTTCTCAAGGGCAATAAATGCTGGCCAGCCAGTGACCCCCACATCTCACAAGCAAATTTTAAAAAACGATGCGCAGCAGCATCTCACCAAGGCTCCTTCAACAGCACCTTCCAAACCCAGCACCTCTCCTACCCAGAAGGACAAGGGCAGCAGATACACCAGAAGACCACTCGCTTGAAGGTATCCTCCAAACCACACATCATCCTGATGTGGATATCATTCCTTTATTGTTGCTGGGTCAAATTCTCAGACATCTCTCTCTCTAACAGCACTATGGGGTGTACTGACAGCAGCGGTACAAGTAGGTGGTATACCCCCACCTTTTTGAGGGGATTATGAAGAGAGCGTGATTTCTGGTCTTGTCAGCGACGCTCACATTCCAATAGCAACACAATGAAATCCAGTCCTAATGGTGCAGGAATACAGACCTGTGTGAATATTGAGAGCTCCTTGCTAATTCTCTACAGTAACTGGTTGTCAGGTAGGAGCCTGGATGGCTGAGAGGAGCAGTGGGATATGTCACAGCTAAGGCTGCTGCCCTCACCGGATACACTCATGCAGTGATTACAGTTTCTAGCAACATTCAGAGGAGAGCTATCTTCAGCATTGATTCCAACCCAGGAGTTTTTTTCCAGTCCCTGAGGATACAGATTCTTGGGAATGCCTGTGGCCAGCATTCCTACTAGGGCAAGGGAGCCCTAGATGTTGTTTCTTTTTGTTTCTCCAATTAACAAATGTCATTCCAGGTTAGACTGCTGGCCACCAATCCAGATTCCTGAAAACAGGGAATGCCATGGGATGTGACAGAGATTAGCTTCTGCCCAAGGAAACTCCTATTTTGAATCAGTTCCACTGCAGTTCAGTGCAAGTAAACAACAATGTGGTTTCCCCCTAATGCCACAGCCAATGTATCACATCCCTCAAGTTGTAACACAGGTCATTCCAATCAGTATAATGCTGCTGTCAGTGGGATCTTACTGTGCACAGATTGGCGACTTTATATCCTAGGTTGCAATGATGGTGACTCTTCAAGAATACCTTATTGCCTGTGAACAGCTTTGGGACATGCTGAGGTCGTGATAGTTGCTGAGTTGGACAGATTTTAGTCAGTAAGGATAACGGGGAAAAGACAGGAAAGTGGAGTTCAAGGTTATCAGATGAGCCATGATCTCGTTGAATGGCAGAGCAGGCTCGATGGGCTGAATGGGCTGCTTCTGCCCTGACATGTTACGGTCTTTTACATAGATGGGAGCATTTTCTTTAAACATGTTTGATATTTGTGGGAAAACTAATCATAGATTTAACAAGGTTCGAGAGAGACGTACGAGGAGACCCCATGAAACAAAATGCAGTTGCACACTGAATAGAGATGTGTTCTTTGTAGACTAAAGACTTCTCGCCTTCTTTGTTTTGGACGGACAAGCTCCACTAAGAATTGAACACAGCACAAAGTGAGGAGCATGGACTGTAACATAAGCGACTGAGGTCAAGGGGCGAGGTTTTATGCTCCCAGGACAATGGTAAATCTGACTGCGGACCAAGGAAGCAGGGTTCGGACTTCAAAGGTGGGAATTTAAGGGCTTCTCTCCAAATTGCCAACACACACGACACTTTGTAACGTTAAACTGCGGTTATCAGCTGCCTCCACGCACCACAAACAACCTGCTCACTTCAAAGCTCAGAGGGAGGTCAGTGAGTGAAAGAGGGAGGCGGGGACGTCGATGCTTTTCCGCTTGGTAATGAATGAGATGACAAATGTGACACATGTTGTGGGATCCCGGCAGACAGCCAGCAGAAAGGACCCTTCTGTGCGCTGCCAAGTTTCCCTTGAAGGATGGCAAAGTGCCACGTCTGTTAACCCTGAGCTCTCAGGGAACCACAGAGGTACCCAGTTCATTGACTGCCCTTTTTGATGTCTTGCCGTCAGGGTCAAGGGGGTTAACAGTGTGACAAAAGGGTCAGGAGGTGAGATTCTGGGCAAGCAAAGATGAAGTGAGGTGTAGCAGGTGGTCTACTTCTGCACCGTCTGGTTCGAGGTCCTGGCTAACGGTGATACTCCTGAAAGAAAATGAAAATATGTTTAGAAACAGGCTGAAACCGAGGCGAGGTGATGAGGTAATCCTGGGGTCACAACAGGGACTGTGAGACTTGCATCGTGTCCCAGTGACGCCTTTGTGAATCTCACTTCACTTTCACGTGAAATGGAAGTCAAGTCTTCCACAGTGAGAGTATGTTCCTGAGTCTGTAGCACCTCTCATGCAAGGAAACATCGCAAGGCACATTGCAGGAGTATTACAAATGAAACTATGATATTGAGTTGCCTTAGTGAAGATAAGAGGTCATGTGACCAAAGACTTCGGTGGGGGGGGGGGGGCACGGTGGCTCAGTGGTTAGCACTGCTGCCTCATAGCACCAGAGGACCCAGCTTCAATTCCAGCCTCGGGTGACTGTCTGTGTGGAGTTTGCACATTCTCCTCGTGTCTGTGTGGGTTTCCTCTGGGTGCCTAGTTTCCTTCCACAGTCCAAAGATATGCAGGGTAGATGAATTGGCCATGCTAAATTGCCCATAGTGTTCAGGGATGTGTAGGTTAGGTGCATTAGTCAAGGGGAAATGTAGAGTCATAGAGGAGTGAATCTGGGTGGGTTACTGTTCAGAGGGTCAGCGTGTACTTGCTGGGCCGAAGGACCTGTTTTCACACTGTGGGGATTCTAATACTTGACCAAAGGGGTCACTTTTAAAGGGGAACAGAGAGGTTTGGCGAAGGGATTCCAAGGCCCAGGCAGCTGAAGGCATGGCCACCAATTACGAAGAGCTAAAATCAGGGGGGCTCAAATGGTCAGAATAACTTGGCCGTTGCGGGGTTGGAGGAGGTTACAAGAAATAGGTAGGGAACTGGGCCATGGTGGGTGTTGAAAACGAGGGTGGGAATTTTAAAATCAACATTCTCATGGTCTGGATTTGACAGATTTTTAAACAGCAATTGACAAACAAATCCCATGGTTCTCTGATTTGTATCGGGGGAGTGTGCAGGAATACCGCCTGACATCAGCAGAGGATCTTTATAGTTTCAGTTTGTGAAATTTTGTGAAATTTTCTCCCGAAGAGTGCACAGTCTTTTGCTACTGTTACAATGTGAATTGCTGTTTCCACCAATCCTGCCTTGCACAGTTAGCATTGCCCTTCAGAAATAAGGTCATGGGATTGTTAGGAATAAGTTGATAACTGCAGGGAATCTCTGGGAACAGATGAGCCAGTTCTATTAGATTCAGTTCATTGTCTGTTTCTCGCCATTTGTTGTATTCATTAGTTCATAAAACAGGGCTATTCAGCCCATCCAATGTGATCATGGCTGATGTGATAATCCCCAACTCCATCTTCCTGCCTTTTTTCCATCACCCTCGATTCCCTGACTGATTAAAAAACTGTCTATCTCAGCCACGAATATACACTCTCCCTCATGTCTCTCTCTTTCCTAATATCTCGACCCATCTTACTCTCACCCTCACTCTCTCTCACTTTCCACCTCTCCCCGTCCCTACTCCTCTCTTTCCCTCATTCTTTCATCCAGCCTTTCTCTGGCAAACAGCTGGCCTCCCTCACCTTCCCATTCCCTGTCTTGCTCACTCATCACTGTCACTCATCATTCTCACTCTCACTCCCTCACCCAACCCCTCTCTCTTCCTCAGTACTCACAGGCCCTTGCACTCTGTCGCCTGCCCTCATAGTCTCATTGTGTTTCCCTGGAGTCTTCCACATTGGCTGTCATCCCTCCACTTTCTCTGCACTCCCTGACAGTCACTCGCTCAAGCATGTGCTGTCTGTCCCTCTCCCCCCACCTCTCTCTCTCTCTCTCTGTCCCCTCTTGGTATTCCTCACGTAGAACATTCCAATTGATACATGTCACTTCTGATTGAATTGAGTCACAGGCCAGGTGCGCATAAGACTGCACGAAATCTGTGACTTGTTGTTGGTCTGAAACACATTTTTCTTAATCCCCGCTCATACTAGGACTACATCCCTGAACTAATGATCCCTGGCCCAGTCATGTTCTGCTGAAATATATTAAGTCACCAAATGTACAAGCTTTAAGACATTGCCAAGGATTACAGTGGGACTTCCTTGACCTTCCAGAATGGGGGTGGACCCCTCTGTGTGGAAAATGAAAATTGCCAAGCACTTGAGACAATTGAAATCTCTTGTACAACACAGAAACACCACAGGAGATGAATACAAATAGCCAAAGATACATGATGTACTTTCATTCACTAAGAAAAACAAAGTCAAAAGCAAATCACACAAAAGGAAATGTCTCATTAGGCTGCTGTTTGCGCAAGTTCTGATGGATAATGTAGGTTAAACTGTCTTTTGAACTATATCCGTTCCTGTTAATTTTAAAGAACATTGTTTGAATATTAAATCCCATTTTTGATGGGGAGCTGGGGCTGTTTTGTTCTCTGATCCCATCTTTTATTGCATGGGGCAAGTGGGGGCAGTGTGTCCTTCTGTCCAAAGGGAAGGCTGCAGTTTCCCTGAATCAAGATTAGAGTGTGCTGGAAAAGCACAGCAGGTCAGGTAGCATCCGAGGTGCAGGAAAATCGACGTTTCGGGCAAAAGCCCCCCTTCATCTCCAGCATCTGCAGTACTCACTCTCATACGTTTTCTCTGACTCTGCTCAACCTTACACTATTGGGAGGAAGAGCTCACAGTGTCACTGAATATACCTTGGTTTTTCATTGGTTTTGTAAAGTTTTATTCATTCAGGGTATATAGACATTGCTACTTGAGTCAGCAATTATTACCCATCTCTAGTTGACCTTGAGGAGGCGGTTGTGAGCTACCTTCTTGAATCACTTGAGGCAAGTACATATGAGGGAATTCCAGGATCTTGACCCAGTGACTGATCAGGAACGGCGATACCTTTCTAAGGTAGGGTGGTGGGTGGCTTGGAGGGGAACTTGCAGGTGATGGCGTTCCTGTGCATCTGCTGCCCTTGTCCGTCTCGATGATAGCAGGAGGGTCATGCATTTGGAAGGTGCTGGCTGAGGAGCCTTGGTGATATGCTGCAGTGCATCTTGTTGATGGTAAACGTCGCTGTGACTGAGCATTGTGGGCGAGAGAATGAATGTCGAGGGTAGGGGATGGGGTGCCGATGGCGTTGGTCACTTTGTTTTGGACCTGTCAAGATTCTTGTGTGTTGCTGGAGCCACACTTGTCTGAGGCAGCGGTGAGTAACCTTTTGCGCCTGTTAATGGCCGAGATTTTCTGCAATCACTGTCTCCCCATTGGAAGACCTGCACCACAGTTTTCCTAATCTCACCGCTGAGTATCCAAAAGCAAATCTGATGTCCAAGAATTTGGAACCAATGTGATCCACATGTTAAGGGTACTCCTGTTTCATTGTATTTTTCTGCTCATTGTTTGTTCAAGGGGAGGTGCTTACTGTAAGTTTTATGGTCATCCACCCTGTACTAACACAGGATTCAATTCCCAACAGCTGCTGAAATGAATGTAAATAAAACTATAAACTGCATTATTCCCATCTCAAAATGCAGGAAATAAGCATGTCTAATGTGCCTTTGATTACAAGGCAGTATCACCTTGATAACAGCTTCCATATAATTTACACTTAACACAGTTGACTGCTGTTACCTCAAACACCACAGCATCTGGAGCAGTGTCAAGTTGCTTTCTCTCTTCTATTCTAAGTTAGACAACATGCCCCAGTATGTCACTCACCTAATCTTTTCTTCCTGCATCAGCGCCGACTTTTAAAGTTGGCACCCTGAGCTGCACCAAGAATAGCCCCGCAGCAGGGCCATGTGACCCATTGTGTGGGAGTGTTATTTTGTTTAGCGAGTGCAAATCTCTGAAGCCAAGCATTAGCCTCCTCATTTGCTGATGTTAAGTTTTAATCTGCCGCATGGTCTGTGGAAGCCACACTCATTGGTGTTGTGTTGTGTTGTTTGTGGCTCCCTCCACACGTGTGTCAGAGGTTTGTGCTGAGTTCACAGCACTTTGGGGTACAATTCTGATTCTGTTGCTCCTTTAGGAGGTAAGTCTTTCACTTCGCAGCATGAGACCCCAGTTGAAACAGAACCAAGCTCCTGGTCCACAGAAGCCTCCAGCTTTAGGCATGCCCTCAACTGCAGTACTGACTAAATACTTCAGAGGGCGCTTCAACAAGAAGGGGCATGCCTGGGCCATTTTCTGAAAAATATAAATTCCAAATTTATATTTGGGGCAGCACGGTGGCTCAGTGGTTAGCACTGTTGCCTCACAGAGCCTGGGACCCGGGTTTGATTCCTGTCTCGGTGACTGTCTGTGTGGATTTCATCCGGGTGCTCCGGTTTCCTCCCACATCCAAGGATATGCAGGTTAGGGTGAATTGGCCATACTAAATTGCCCATAGTGTTCAGGGATGTGTAGGTTAGGTGTATTAGTCAGGGATAAATGTAGAGTAACAGTGTAGGGGACTGGATCTGGGTGGGTTACCTTTTGGAGAGTCGATGTGGACTTGTTGGGCAGAGGGCCTGTTTCCACACTGTAGGGATTCTTTTCTTTGTATATCAAATCCCAAAAAGCATCAGCTTGGTTGCAATGGTGGTGGTTGGGGATGCTCTATTGTGGGAAAACAGAGGAGGGACACCTAAACAGCCGGCCAAGAGGGTTCTGGAAATGGAGCTGCCTTTGACAATTTGGGGAAATTGGAAAATCCCTGACAGCTTCCTTAACTTATCTTTAACAAGGCCATTGACAGGTCTAATTACTTGCCGCACCTCATAGAAGCAAGGGGTTGTGGAGAAAGGTCCAGGCCTCAGAGTGGCCAATGTCAGGAATGGGGTCAGGAAGTCAACGTATCTGAAGGCCTAGTGGTTTCCAGGTCCCATTCCAGGTCCTGAAAATTCAGCCGGGGCTATTGAAATGATAAAGCAGATTTTTAATTAAAAGAGTGACTGCAGAGAAACTGGTTTGTCTGTTCAATTCTGTTGGGACACAATCTTAAAACCATTCAGGAGTAAATTCAGGAAATTCAGTAAATTTCATCGCATACATGGTCAAGTCAGGTGAATGGCTTTAAGAAATCCAGATAGCCTTAAGGCATGACCTCATCCTGAAACAATAGAAAAAAAGAGTTGGGAAAGGACTGTGGAGAAGTAGGAAGTGAGAGTGAGAGTCCACGCTAGAAAGTAATCCCTATTGTTGTCTTGCAGCTAAAGAGACAGCTGTCCTGAATGGTTCTCAATGGGTTACTTAACCTGCAGTCAATTTTGAGAGTCTGATATCTGTGCTTGATTTATCAAAAATCCTGAATGTGGAGTCAAAGCAAAATAAACAGACACCACAGAAGCTGGACAAGCATGAGTCGTCAGAATGGACGGAGACATTTTGTGTTTGGAGAGATATTTTAAAATTCTCGCAACTCAATCTGTTATGCTTTAGAAGTGAGTGTCATCTCTGCATTACTCTGAGATATATAAACTAAACATCACCGTAGGCAAGTGCTATTAAACTCTGATCAGTTTCTCTGAGGATACAGTGATTTGTAGCAATGGGAAGGCTACTTCAGCTCAACTTCCACTGTATTTTGGCACCTTTTTGCTACATTGTGCGCATATTTGGGACAGACTTGGCGTAAGGCAACATCAGATAGAGGCAACGAAATTGCTAGAGAAACTCAGCAGGTCCGGCAGCATCTGTAGGGAGAAAACAGTGTTAATATTTCAAGTCCAATGACCTTTGCAGCGTCTGCAGTTCTTTGTTTTATTTCATCAGGTATAGACAGTCCAATTCAGCTGGATTTTATTCCCCTTTTGAAAATGATGAACTAGTTCTGGTCCTAGTATTAACATGATGAAGTTATTGGCATTTCAGACCCAGAGATGCTAAAACTGAACAGTTTCCAGAGGTGCTATCTTAATCACTCTTTATTATATCCCAAGAAGGCATTGGATTACCTGGCCATTTGTGATATTGGACTATATTTATATTGGATCAATGTATTTTCTTGGCAGGGCCTGGGTATAGCAGTTATCCTGCACCCGTGCCAACTCCTTGAAATCTTTATAAGAAATCGTGCTGCCAGGCTGGGAGCCAGCAAGCTGAAAGCACTCTTCTCCATGTAACCTGTCTCATTGAGAATGTAATCCTTGTTTAATTGACTGTACTAACTGGCAGCCATGACCCTCTGACCAACCAGCTCCAGTAGCAAAGACTCCCACATCAGCACTGCAGAACGATACCTGCATGAGAGTGTCCACTGACACCATGACTTTGCAGCTCTAACTTAAAGTCAAGAGCATTCTTTTAACACTCTTAGCACAGATTTGAAACTCAACTATTTTCTTATTTTAAAAAAAAGCAACGATGTTAGCTTTAGCAAAATAGCTACCAATCTCCTCGGCTCTGAATTGGTGACCTTTGACCTGGGTATGTAATCGCTCCAAGCCATGCATCACCACTCCCAGCCTTGCCATTGCACAAAGCCTCCAGCCCATATCCAGGCACTTCCCCTCAATAGTATAGGAAATGGTGGTGTGATGGTAATGTCACTGAGCTAATAACCCAGAGGCCTGGCCAAATGCTCAAGGGATATGGGTTCAAATCCCTTCATGACAGCTGGTGGGATTTAAATTTAAATAATTTTTAGACAAAGCTAATCTCAGTAATGATAAACACAACAACTTTGGTAAAAGCTGTCTGGTTCCCTAATGTACTTTAGGGAGGTAAATTGCCATCTATACCTGATCTGGCCAACATGTGATTCCACACTGAAATAGAGTCATAGAGATGTACAGCATGGAAACAGACCCTTCAGTCCAACTCATCCTTGCTGACCAGATATCCTAAATTAATCTAGTCCTGAATGAGGTTGACTATGAAAGGGATGAGCAAGTTACTCAGTTCAAAGGCAATTCGGGATGAGCAACAATTGCCAGTTTTGGCTGTGATGCCCACATCCCAAATAGAAATGAAGAAATCTAAAAAGAGGAGGGGAATTCAGGCCTCCAAGCTAGTCCAGAGTCTAAACACTTTGGGAGCAGGTTACCCACCCTGTTCCCTTAGTGTAGTAGAGGTCCTTTCCATCCAATAGGTCGATGCTTCACACAAAGAACACAGGACATTACAGCGCAGAACAGGCCCTTTGCCCTTGATGTTGTGCCGACCTGTGAAACCAATCTGAAGCCCATCTAACCTACACTATTCCATTCTCATCCATATCTCTATCCAGTGACCATTTAAATGCCCTTAAAGTTGACGAGTCAACTACTGTTGCAGGCAGTGCATTCCACGCCCCTACTACTCTGAGTAAAGAAACTAACTCTAACATCAGTCGTATATCTATCACCCCTCAATTTAAAGCTCGGTCCCCTCATGCTAGCCATTACCATCTGAGGAAAAAGGCTCTCACTGTCCAACCTATCTAACCCTCTGATTATCTTACATGTCTCAATTAAGTCACCTCTCAACCTTCTTCTCGAGAACGAAAACAGCCTCAAGTCCCTCAGCTTGTCCTCCTAAGACCTTCCCTCCATACTAGGCAACATCCTCGTAAATCTCCTCTGAATCCTTTCCAAAACTTCCACATCCTTCCTATAATGCATTGATCAGAACTGTACGCAATAATCCAAGTGTGGCCACACCAGAGTTTTGTGTAGCTGCAGCATGATCTCATGGTTCCAAATCCCTCTATCAATAAAAGATAACACACCGTATGCCCACATAACAACCCTATCAGCATGGGTGGCAACTTTCAAGGATTTATGTACATGGGCACTGAGATCTCTCTATTCATCTACACTACCAAGAATCTTACCATTAGCCCAGTACTCTGCATTCCTGTTACTCCTTCTAAAGTGAATTACCTCTCACTTTTCCACATTAAACTCCATTTGCCACCTCTCAGCCCAGCTCTGCAGCTTATCTATGTCTCTCTGTAACCTACAACATCCTTCGTCTCTATGCACATCTCCACCGACCTTAGTATCATCTGCAAATTTACTAACCCATCCTTCTATCCCCTCATCCAGGTCATTTATAAAAATGACAAACAACAGTGGACCCAAAACAGATCCTTGCTGTACCCACTAGTAACTGAACTCCAGGATGAATATTTCCCATCAACCACCACCCTCTGTCTTCTTTCAGCTAGCCAATTTCTGATCCAAACCACTAAATCACCCTCAATCCCATGCTTCCGTATTTTATGCAATAGCCTGCAGTGGGGAACCATATCAAACACCTTACTGAAATCCATAAACACCACATCAATCGCTTTACCCTCATCCACCTGTTTGATCACCTTCTCAAAGAATTCAATAAGACTTGTGAGGCACGACCTACCCTTCACAAACTATCCCTAATCAACTTATTCCTTTCTAGATGATTATAAATCCTATCTCTTATAACCTATTTCAACACTTTCCCCACAAACAAAGTAAGGCTCACTGGTCTATAATTACCAGGATTGTCTCTACTCCCCTTCTTGAGCAAGGGGACAACATTTGCTATCCTCCAGTCTTCTGGCACTATTCCTGTTACAATGACGACATAAAGATAAAAGCCAAAGGCTCTGCAATCTCCTTCCTGGCTTCCCAGAGAATCCTAGGATAAATCTTATCTCAGGGGACTTAGCTATTTTCACACTTTGCAGAATTGCTAACACTTCTGCCCTTGCGAACGTCAATCCATCTACTCTAGTAGCCTGTACCTCAGCATTCTGCATGACCACATTGTCTTCTTCTAGTGTGAATGCTGATGAAAAGTATTCATTAACACTTCTCCTATCTCCTTTGACTCTACGCACAACTTCTCACTGCTATACTTGATTGACCCTAATGTTACTCTAGTCATTCTTTTCTTCTTGGTAAGGTGTAGAAAGCCTTGGGGTTTTCCTTGATCCTAAATGCCAATGACTTCTCATGTCCCTTCCTGGCTCTTCTTAGATCTCTCTTTGGGTCTTTCCTGGCTAACTTGTAACTCTCAAGTGCCCTAACTGAGCCATCACATCTCATCCTAACACAAGCCTTCTTCTTCCCCTTGACAAGAGATGCAACTTCCTTAGTAAACCACAGCTCTCTCACTTGACCACTTCCTCCCTGCCTGACAGTTCCATACTTAAAAAGGGGGACAAGCAGTGGCTGTTCCTTGAATAAGCTCCACATTTCAACTGTGCCCATCCCCTGCAGTTTCCTTCCCCATCCTATGCATCCTAAATTTTGCCTAATTGCATTGACTTCAATTTCCTTTCCCCCCGCTATAACTCTTCCCCTGCGGTATATACTTATCCCTTTCCATCACTAAAGTAAACATAACCGAATCGTAGTCACTATTACCGAGGTGCTCACCTACCTCCAAATCTAACACTTGGCTGGCCTTGCCTCTTGTTGGCCTGTCTACATACTGTGTCAGGAAACCCTCCTCACACATTGGACAAAAACTGGCCCATCTAAAGTACTTGAACTTGAAAGTATTCCCAGTCAATATTTGGAAAATTAAAGTCCCCCATAACAACTACTCTGTCACTCTCGCTCCTATCGAAGATAATCTTTGCTATTCTTTCCTCTACATCTCTAGAACTATTTGGGACCTATAGAAAACTCCCAACAGGGTAACCTCTCCTTTCCAGTTTCTAATCTCAGCCCATACTACCTCAGTAGACAAGTCCTCAAATGTCCTTTCTGCAACCGTAATACTGTCTTTGACTAACAGTGCCACACCACCCCCTCTTTTACCATTTTCTCTGTTCTTACTGAAACATCTAAATCCTGGAACCTGCAATAACCATTCCTGTCCCTGCTCTAGCCATGTCTCTGAAATGGCCACAACATCGAAATCCCAGGTACTAACCCATGCTGCAAGTGCACTCACCTTATTCTGAACGCTCCTGGCGTTGAAGTAGACACACTTCAAACCAACTTCTTGCCTGCCAGTGTCTTCTTGCGAACTTGAAATCTTAGTTCTGACCTCACTACTCTCATCCTCCTGTATACTCGAACTACAATTTCGGTTCTCATCCCCCTGCTGAATTAGATTAAATCCACCCAAAGAACATCAGCAAATTTCCCCCCAAGGATATTGGAACCCCTCTGGTTCAGGTGTACATCCTGTTTGTAGAGGTCCCACCTACCCCAGAATGAACCCCAATTATCCAGGAATCCAAAACCCTCCTTCCTGCACCATCCCTGTAACCACATGTTCAACCCCTCTCTCTCCCAATTCCTCGCATCGTTAGCATTTGGCACAGGCAACAAACCAGAGACATCAACTCTGTGTGTTCTAGCTCTAAATTTCCACCCTAGCTCCCTGAATTTCTGCCATCTCTCTTTCTACCTGTGTCATTGGTGCCTATGTGAATCACGACTTGGGATGCTCCCCCTCCCCCTTAAGGATCCTGAAAACACAATCGGAGACATGGCACCTGCGAGGCAATACACCAACCGTGAGTCTCTCTCATTCCAACAGAACCTCCTATCTGTCCCCCTAACAATGGAGTCCCCATCGACTAATGCTCTGTCCCTCTTCCCCCTTCCCTTCTGAGCAACAGGGACAGACTCTGTGCCAGAGACCTGTGCCCCATTGCTTATCCCTGGTAAGACATCCCCCCCAACAGTATCCAAGGGAGTATACTTGTTGTTGAGGGGAACGGCCACAGGGGATCCCTGCACTGCCTGCCAGTTTATATTTAACATAATGTTTATATTTCCCAAAGACTCTTCCTATTCTACTTCATCTCACGCACTCATTCATCTTCTACCTCGTCAACTTCAATAGCTTTCCCTCAAACACACCTACACTGGTTACCTCGATTTCTCCTTGTCAAAGTGAGTTCTACCTTCTAACCACTCTCGGCTTCTGAATGTTTCTTGAACTTTCCTGAAAAGTGGGACCTGTTGCTGAAGCTTTGGCCTGTGCACTCATCAGGGTGAATGCTGCTTCATTGTGACTGAGCGAGTCATCTACCTCAAACCCCTGAATAGATTTAGGGCCAGTGATTAAGAAGTTGGAGTTCAAGTCAACTTTTCAAGTAAAATATGAACTTTGTTTTACAACATTTTGGTCACCCCCTCAGGTTTTCTCAGTTTAACAACTTGGACTATTTGTTCCCCTTTTGACAGTGAATGTGGGCAATGATGTCACAAACATCTGAGCTGACCCAGTTGAGTCATTGATGTAGTACTGTGGCGTAAAAGTTAATGTTTCAGCAACGTGTCAGGACTTAATTAACTCATCCAGTTCTTCAGTCCCGGGTCTGCCTTCAATCGGTGACGAAGATAGATTATGCCACAGCACTGCATGTTGGACTGAGTTGAGGACATTGATGTGGTAATTATATTTTTCACATCTGCATTCACATGAAGCAGCTGCACTGGTTTCGTGAATATGGTTCCAGTTTGTGGCATCGTGTGTGCAATTTGTGGGGACGCTTCTGGTTTCTGGTTTCCCACAGCACCACCACCTGTCCTCGCTACAGCCCCTGAGACATGCTGGCAAATAACTAGTGATTTCTCGGCCTTGCCTGTAACCTGGGCTGAACCGCAGTGGAAGGAATA
The DNA here is from genome assembly GCF_004010195.1 of Chiloscyllium plagiosum. NCBI lineage: Eukaryota > Metazoa > Chordata > Chondrichthyes > Orectolobiformes > Hemiscylliidae > Chiloscyllium > Chiloscyllium plagiosum. Next base: position 14,703,328 of record NC_057718.1, on the reverse strand, counting down.
GGAAATTGGTCTCCCCCCGCCCCCCGCCCCTCCCTAGATTCACATCAGTTGTTGTGTCTAGAGACAACCGAAATCCCTGTGGCACCATTAACGAGGTTGAATGCCCGAAAGCGTTTGGACAGGATCTGTATCTGATAGAAATCAAAAAGACAACAGTTGAAGAGGAGAAATTGGGACTCATCAACAAAGGCTTAGCCAAAGAGGGAGGCTTTCAGGAGCATCTGTAAAGAGGCAGAGAATTGTTGAGATCAGAGCCAAGCAAACAGAGGCATAATGACGTAGTGACTGGAATCAGGGAATTGGCAGAATTGGAGGGTTGTGGGGTTCAATGGGGTTTCAGAGCTGGGGTGGGAGAGAGAAAGGCCGTGAAAACAAGGATTTTCTTCCGAAGTGAGTTTGAGAACGTTGGGCCTGTACTCACTAGGGTTTAGAAGAATAAGCTGAAAATGTGTTGCTGGAAAAGCGCAGCAGGTCAGGCAGCATCCAGAGAACAGGAGAATCGACGTTTCGGGCATAAGCCCTTCTTCAGGAATCATTCCTGAAGAAGGGCTTATGCCTGAAACGTCGATTCTCCTGTTCCCTGGATGCTGCCTGACCTGCTGCGCTTTTCCAGCAACACATTTTCAGCTCTGATCTCCAGCATCTGCAGACCTCACTTTCTCCTTTAGAAGAATAAGCAGTGACTTATTTGAATCGTGCACAATTCTCAGGGGCCTTCTTAACAGTTGTTTCCCTTCTGGGAATGTCTTGGACCAGACAAATCCCAGAGCATTAGGGGTCACCTAGTTCGGGTCAGAGATGAACAGGAATTTCTTCACGCAGAGGGTAATGAATCAATGGAATTCTTTACCACAGGATCCTGTCGAGTGTCAGTCATAAAGAAAATCCAAAACTGGGGTTAACAAACTTTTAATCAGGAAGGGTATCAAAGTTCACAGAGAAAAGGCAGGAAAATGGATTATCAGATCAGACACGATCACATTGAATGATAGAGCAGACTTAATGGGCTGAATGGCCTACTTCTGCTTTGAAACAATGAGCATTTTGAAAATAAACCATATGCCAAACAGGGACTGAGTGTAGGTCAGTTGAGTGCAGGGTTACTGAGATATGTTGGGAAACTCCTTTACATCTCTCCCTGCTGGATTTTAAGAAGAAAATCAGCTGAATTGACTCCCAATTAGGTTGTTTATTGTTTAAGGCCATATTTGGTTTGGTTGCCCCTGCTTTTCCTGGGTGCGTGTTCATCCTGTGTGTTCAGCAGCACAACTTTCGAGATAACCCTACCATCCACTTCTCAAATGCCATCCTAATTATTTTCTCCAAACTCTGTCCTCATTTCCTTTAAGGGTTGATCCCGTATTCCTACAGGATATGCTTGTTGCATCACGATTTAGAGAACCACTCGATCCTTTCCAAATGTGTCTTTATTTCTTTGCACCTTTTAGCTACTTTGATGTCTGATTAATACGGGTTCAATTGCTACAAATATATGTTGTTTCCAGGCACATTGTGGCAAAACCCGACTGCCAATGTAATATGTGACTGGACAGCTATCTGCATTCACTCAGAGGCAATGTGAGTGGGACACTGTTAAATCATTATACAGACAAATTGGGAAGGAATGGAGAGAGCCACAGTGAACAAGGACAAAAATCTTCCTTATTAATTTTCCTAAATTATTTTTGTCTGAAATATATATCAATTCAGTAAGTTTGGTGCGAGTTGGGGGAGGGGGGTGGTGGGTTTGGCTGGGAAATATGTGGGATTGTGCAAAACGGTGTCCTTTTTCATGAATACATTGTATATTGGGCCACAAGATAAGAGCAATGTAGTACTCAAACACAATGGGTAGCTCAGTTCAAAATTGCTCCCAATGTCTCTCAGTGTGCTGCAATGTATGAAGTTATTTATTAAAGGAAACAAAGTTGCATTTGTCCAATAATTTATATGATCATTGGATGTCTCGATGTGCTTTAAAGAAAATGAAGTTCATTTGATGTATGGTCACTGCAGGAATGCAATGTCGGAAACACTGCAATCAATTTGCACACGGCAAGCTAATGTAAATAACAACGTGATAGTGACCAGATAGTCAATTGTTCTTGTCAACTTAGTTGAGAGATAAGTATTGGATGGAACACCAGAGATAACTCCCCAGCTCTTCTTCAAATTAGTGTCATGGGATCTTTATCATTTATTCGAGAAGGAAATTGTTTTTATTCTTTCATGGGATGTCGGCATCACTGGGGAGACCAGATTTATTACAACAAGAGAGGCTGGTAGTGAGCTAACTTCTTGAATCACTGCAGTCCATGTGATGTGGTTATACCCACAGTGCTATTAGGGAGAGAATTCCAGGATTTTGGCCGAGCGACTGTAAGTTCCAAGTCAAGATGGAGAATGGCATGGAGGAGATCTTGCAAATGGTGATGTTCCCATGTCTCTGCTGCCCTTCCATGTAGGAGAGGCCCCAAATTTGACAAGTGGTATCAATGGAACATTAGCAAGTTGCTGCAACGCTTCTTCTTTATGTGTGTCAGTGGGGGAGACAATAAATATTTAAGGTGGTGGATAGAGTCCTGATGAAAAGGGCAAGAGGTTGTTGATTGGATAAGAGCCATTGCTGCTGTTTCAGTGCCACCACACCCCAGCAGATATTTAAAGGGGTAGCGGTTGGTCCTCTCTGGAGACTCTGTGCCATCAGAACTGCCATGACTTGAGTGAGAAATGACTGATAAACATGTGCCATGGCAGTGATAGCCGTGTGTAAGACTTTCAGATGATACATAGCTGCTGATGAAATCAATGCAAGGATCGAAGCACAGGGTCATAGAGATGTACAGCACAAAAACAGACCCTTCAGTCCAACTTGGCCATGCCGACCAGATATCCTAAACTAATGTAGACTCATTTGCCAGCATTTGGCCCATATCACTCTAAACCCTTCCTATCCATGTACCCATTCAGATGCCTTTCAAACATTGCAATTGTATCCACCTCCACCACTTCCTCTGGCAGCTCATTCCATACATGCACCATACAGGTTCCTTTTAAATCTTTCACCTTTTCTCTTAAACATATGCGCTGTAGTTTTGGACTCCCCCCACCCCTGGGAAAAAGACCTTGGCTATTCACCCTATCCATGCCTTTCATGATTTTATAAACCTCTATAAGGTCACCCCTCAGCTCCAGAGAAAACAGCCCCAGCCCATTCAGCCTCTCCCTCTAACTCAACCCCTCCAACCTCCTCCAGCGGTTGAGTGCAAAATGAGAGATTACAGAGGTTGAGGCAGAAAGATTTTGAGATTATATGTTGCCTGTGGAAGAAGTAAGTGCTTGTTACTACTAGAGACATATGATGTAATTGTATCGACTATTTAAAGTGAAATTTAGCTTTTCATTTGAAATTTCCATTGCTTTTTAATTGATATTCGAATTCTGCTGATTTAATTAGTTTTAGAAAATGAATGCAAGTCCAGCAGTTTCCTTTTTTATAAGTAGGTATCAGTCTCTATAGAGATTAGAGTATTGATGAGCAGAATCATACTGTGTTTAATGGTGTCTGAGGCTGACCTCAATGAGATAATGCATTAGAAATCTATGTGATTACTGTGACCTTGATTCTGTGACAGATACCTGCAGCTTTACCAATTCCTATCTGAGCCTGTGCCTCAGGATAGAATTAATGTGACGCTTCTATTAATGAGTTATGTTTGTCGCCGTTCGTCTTGAATAGGGGCTCCCATGAGCAGTCTGCTTGGCGATTTGGCCATTGTGTCTTCAAAGCACCACCAAAGTGGATTTAATTAAAGATTTATTAATGTCGAGTAGAGTTACATCTTATCTGCTGGAACATTGCCTTGTAAGATTATCACAAAGAAAATTAAAGGGGCAGCTTGAAGACTTGGATTAAACGGCTCTGAACATGATGATCGACTGTTGGAACTCATTGTAGGAAGTGTTCTGTGGAGAGGACATGGTTAGAGGTGAATATTCATTGCCAAGAGTGACTCAGTAGATGGCAATCTCACCCTTGATTGAGAAGGCTAAGCGAGTGTTGTACTGTCCAAGCTGCTGTTTTGCTGATGAGGCATATTTTTTAAAATGTTCATTCATGGTATGTGGATGTCACTGGCTAGACCAACATTTATTGTCCATGGTGATTGTTCAAATGTCAGTGAACCACATGACTGTGGATTCACATTGGACTAGACCAGGTGAGGAAAGCAGATTTCCACCAATGAACCAGGTGAAATTTTTCAATAATTAACATTGGTTACCTGGTCACAATTCAGCCAGCTTTAACTCAAGGCCCCCTTGATCCTCACAGCAGTAGAAATAAAAGATCCACTGGCAATATCTTGAAGATCAGAGGGTTTGTTCCCTGACGTCCTCTTCCGTGTCTATTCCCCAGTCAACAGGCAAAACAGATTTTCGTGTAAGTTTATCACATTTCCATTTGTCAAACCTTGCTTAGTGCAATTTCGATTCCCCGTCACGTGCATTACAACAGTGGGTCCTCTTCCAGTGTGCTTCATTGGCTGTCAGCTGCTTTGATGAGTCCTGAGGTCAGGAAAGGTGCTGTGTAAATGCAGCTCCTTCAAATCCAATTGAGTATCAATGGGGGGAATACTCCAAGTTGGTGAATCCAAGGACCAATATTCAAGGACCTCTCCAAATCTGAAGGGAACAGATCTTTTGATGGCATTTCTAACGGCAATCAGTCAACCCATACAGAGTGTTTAGTAATGCAGAAACTCTAAAATCAGGGTGTTAATAAACATGAGGAAACCATACCGCTAAGCAGTCTTGGAGCACCTCGATAAATCAGCACCCAATGGAAACCAATAGGCCAACGAGAAGTGAACTTTCCTCAGAGATGTTGTTGCAAAGTTGTTCATTTTTGAAGGGAGACCAAAAGGATAGAGTATCATTTAAATGAGGGAGAATTGCAAAAAGCTGCAACACAAAGGGACATGGGGCATTTGCGCATGAGACACAGAAAGCTAGCACCTGATAATCAGGAAGGCGAATTGAATGTTGGTCCCTATTTCAAGGGGATTGGAGTATAACAGTAGGGAAGTCTTACAGCAACTGTGCAAGGAGCTGGTGTAACCACATCAGGAGTGCTGTGAGCATTTTTAGCCCCCTTATTTAAGTAAAGATATTTTTCATTGAAGCTACTTCAGAGAAGATTCACTAGGATGATCCCTGATATGGAGGGATTGACTTATGAGCAAAGGCTAACCAGGTTAGAACTCTACTCGTTGAAGTTTAAAAGAATGAGAGGTGATCTCATTGAAACATATAGGATTTCTCAGGGGTTTTACACAGTAAATGCTGAGAGGATGTTCCTCTGCCTTCCCCTGCCCCCCGCAATGGAGAGTCATGGATTAGAGGGCAAACTCTCAGAATAAAGCAGTGCCAATTCAAGACTGTGATGAGAAGGAACCTCTTCTCTCAGAAGATTGAGAGTCTTTGGAACTCCTTGCCAAAGAACTGTGGGGATAGAGGTCTTGTGTCTGTTTAAGGTTGAGATAGATAAGTTCTTGATCACTCAGGGAATCAAGGGTTACAGGGAAAGGGCAGGAATGTCGAATCAGCCATGATCCTATTGAATGGCAGGGCAGGTTTAAAGGGCTGACCAGCCTACTCCTGTTCACATTTGTTATGGTCTTAAAGAGCTCTATGTGGATGATTGTTTTGAGCTGCTCATTTTAACTGAGCTGTCAACACTGGGGAGAATGTAGCAATGAGAATGATATTTAATACTGACAGACTTGGCCCCTGAGTTACTCGAGCGCTAGCTATTGTACTGTGTGAAATCCTCAGCAGACCAACTTCCACAGACTAATAACTGGGACTGTACTTCTTCAATTGTGAAGCCCACTGAAGAATTCTGACAGATCATATCAATGTGAGTTATTTTAATAGTGGCCTGACGTTTTGGTACTTCAATGGACCTGTATGATTCTTGCCTCCATGGATTAAGCCTTGTGGAATTAAACAGTGATTCAGCCTTGTTCTATTCTAGAAAACCAGTTGGTGTAAGATAAACCTGGAGCCAATCTTCAAACACTTTTTTAAACATTTCTTTACAGTGATACAAATTACAAATGTAAACGCCCTAACCCAACAACTAGTTATAGAGTCATACAGCACAGAAACAGGCCCTTTGGCCCAATTCATCCATGCCAACCAGGTTTGCTCAACTGAACTCGCCCAACTTGCCTGTGTTTAGCCCAAATCCCTCTAAACCCTTCCTGTCCATGGAACTGTCCAAATGATTTTTAAATATTGTAATTGTACCCATCTCAAGCACTTCTTCTGGCAGCTCGTTTCATATATGCACCATATTCTGCGTGAAAACGTTGCCCATTTGTGTCTAAGATGGTGCCGTAATCGACGATGTGTGAATTTTTCATTGTACTCATGTGAGTACATGTGACAGTAAAGCTAGTTCTAATTCTAAGTCCTATATTCTCATCTAAATCGGTTATATAAATGACAAGCATAGTAGACACAGCACCGATCCTTGCGGCACACTACTGGTCACAGGCTTCCATCAGCATAACAGCCCTCTACCACACCCTCTGTCTCTTATTGTCAAGTTAGTTGACTAGCTCTCCCTGGGTCCCATGTGATCTTACCTTGCTAACAATTCCACCATGCAAAACTTTGTCATAGACCTTGGGACACTCGCACCAACCAACCCAACCGCCCCGTGGCTGAACACTTTAACTCCCCCTCCCACTCCGCCAAGGACATGCAGGTCCTTGGCCTCCTCCATCGCCAGACCATGGCAACACGACGCCTGGAGGAAGAGCGCCTCATCTTCCGCCAAGGAACCCTCCAACCACAAGGGATGAATGCAGATTTCTCCAGCTTCCTCATTTCCCCTCCCCCCACCTTTTCTCAGTCCCAACCCTCGGACTCAGCACCGCCTTCTTGACCTGTAATCTTCTTCCCGACCTCTCCGCCCCCACCCCCTCTCCGGCCTATCACCCTCACCTTAACCTCCTTCCACCTATCGCATTCCCAACGCCCCTCCCCCAAGTCCCTCCTCCCTCCAGCCTGCTTGGCACACCTTCATCATTCCTGAAGAAGGGCTTATGCCTGAATCGACGATTCTCCTGCTCCTTGGATGCTGCCTGACCTGCTGCGCTTTTCCTGCAACACATTTTTCAGCTCTGATCTCCAGCATCTGCAGTCCTCACTTTCTCCTGCCTGCAATTTCTTCCCTAGCTTCCCATAATTCCCTGGGATTTACTTGATAAGGTCCTTTTCAAGACATTTCTGTTTATTTCCCCAAGTTCCGTAGCTTCCACGTCTTTCTCCATGGTAAATACTAATGAGAAATATTCATTTAGGGTCTCACCACCAACAGTGGTACCATACACAGACAACCTTGTTGATCTTTAAGGGGCTCTATTCTTTCCCTAGTTACTATTTTGCCCTTAATGTATTTGTAGAGTCTCTTTAGATTCTCCTTTGCCTTATCTGCCAAAACTATCGAATGCCCCCTTTTTGCCCTCCTGATTTCCTTCTTCAGTGTACTCCTTCATCCCCACATCCCTCAATAGATTCACTTGAGCCCAGCTACCTATACCTGACATATGCCTCCTTATTCTTGACCAGAACCCCAATATCTCTAGTCATCCAGTGTACCCTATCCCTATCAGCCTTGCCCTTTACATTAACAGGAACATGCTGGCCCTGAATTCTTTTTAATCTCACTTTGAAAGCCTCTCATTTGCCAGATGTCCTTTTACCTGTGAACAGCCTCCCCCAGTCAACTTTTGGAAGTTTTTTTTTGATTAGATTAGATTCCCCTACATTTACCCCTTACCTAACACTACGGGCAATTTAGTATGGCCAATTCACCTGGCCCTGCACATCTTTGTGACTGTGGGAGGAAACCGGAGCACCCGGAGGAAACCCACGCAGACACGGGGAGAACGAGCAAACTCCACACAGACAGTCGCCTGAAGCGGGAATTGAACCCGGGTCTCAGGGGCTGTGAGGCAGCAGTGCTAACCACTGTGCCACCGTGCCACCGTTCCTGTCTAATACATTCAAAATTGGCCTTGATGCAGTTTAGGACTTTAACCTGTGGACCAGACCTATCCTTATCCATAATTATTTTAAAACTAATAGAATTGTTGTCACTGGCCCCAAAGTACTCCTCCACGAGCACCTCAGTCACTTGCCCTGCCTTATTTCCCAGGAGGAGATTGAGTTTTGCCCCTTCTCTAGTAGGGTCATCTACATATTGATTGAGAGAGATTTCCTGAACACCCTTAACAAAATTCACCCCATCCAAGCCTTAACACTCTGGTAGTCCCGGTTTCAACATGTTTCAGTGTGCATTTATAGATAGGAGCACAAGTCAATCCCCAGCCAGGTGACGCAATGGCCTCATGGTGTTATCATGGATGAGTAATCCAGCGACCCTGGTAATATTCTGGGGACCTGGTTTTGGTGGAATTTGAATTCAATAAAAATCTGGAATTAGGGGGTCTAATGATGACCATGAAACAATTGCTGATTAATGGAAACCCCATCTTGTTCAATAATGTCCTTTAGGGAAGGAAACTGCCATCCTTACCTGGACTGGCCTATATGAGATTCCAGACCTACAGCAATGTGGTTGACTCTGAACTGCCCTCTGGGCTATTAAAGCTGGGCAATAAACACTGCCTAGCCAGAGATGTCCACATCTTGGGAATTAGTAAAAGAAAGCCTTTCACTTGCGAATAATTAAGCAGAATTAATAGATACAGCTCAAGCTCAATCAGTCATCTTGAAATTTACATTCCATTGTATCCTTCCTCATGTAACTATTTCAATTTAACCCACTCTTCCCTCTCCACCAGCTTAACTGGCTACGTTATGGGTGTGAAGTGATAAACAGCCACAGCTTTCCATGATTGTACTGAAGTGTCAGTGAGAGATGACACTATTTTTCCACAGTGAAGAACTACACAGTTCCATGTAATAGTTTACAAAGACCTCCACGTGGACCAACTCCAGCTAGGGCATCAAGGGGTGCACAAACTAATGCAGTGGAGAGACAGTAAAGAAGAAAGCAACAACTTGCAAGAGACACTTTATAAATACATCCTCCGCACACCTCAAACTTTATCCGGCCAATGAATTTCTTTCAAAGTGCAGTATATTGATTCAGCACAAGGTAATATGGAAACCAATTTGTATACAACAAGATTGCACAAACATAAATGAGACCCAGGACCAATGGGCCTGTTTTAATTTTGGTTGCAGGGTCAATATTGACCAGGACAACAGGTTATAACTCAGATGGTGTTATAGTATCTTCTCCATCCGTGTGATAGAATGGACAAGGTGTCAGTTTAATATTGCATTTTTTTTGCAGTGCAGCACATTCCAAATGCTGCATGGGAGTATCAACAAGATGACATTAATGATTAAAGATTTTGTTGCAGCCAGAGCACAAACTATGTGGTCTGTCTCTGGCTCCCCAGACTTAGAGGTTTGTTTGGGTGAAGCAGGCTCCATTGGTATTAACTAGATCATTCAAAAGACTGTTTCGATCCACCCACTTAAGCCCCAGTGTGATTCCAATTTAGGTTCAGCACACTTGGAGAGGCCGGTGAGAGCTCTGTGTCAGATGCCTCATTAACATCATTATCCAATACATTGTCCAAGAGTTTGTCACAGCAATACTCAGCCTTTGTAAATTCAGTGCCCTGAATACTGTGGGCGGCACGGTGGTGCAATGGTTAGCACTGCTGCCTCACAGCGCCAGAGACCAGAGTTCAATTCCCGCCTTAGGCGACTCTCTGTGTGGAGTTTGCACATTCTCCCCGTGTCTGCGTGGGTTTCCTCCGGGTGCTCCGGTTTCCTCCCACAATCCAAAAATGTGCAGGTTAGGTGAATTGGCCATGCTAAATTGTTCGTAGTGTTAGGGGGAGGGGTAAATGTAGGGGAATGGGTCTGGGTGGGTTGCGCTTCGGCGGGTCGGTGTGGACTTGTTGGGCTAAAGGGCCTGTTTCCACGCTGTAAGTAATCTAATACTGAAAAGTGAAAAACTTGTCAATGTGTGGAGAAAGATAGTGGCCCTTCACCAGGAGGGCTGTGAATTCTCTGTGATGAAGGGCTTATGCCCTGAAACGTTGACTCTCCCTACTCCTCGGATGCTGCCTGAACTGCTGTGCTTTTTCAGCGCCACATTCTCAACTGTGAATTCTCTGTTTGTCTACTTTCCCCATCTGTTGATAAATGGAACACATATTGAATGAGGTACAAAAGGCTTCTTTCACTTTGAAAAATGTTTATATTCCTCAAATAAGGAACAGCAGAAATTATTTTGTCACTTTTTGAAGAAGGCAAGGTTGGTTTTCAGGAGAATGATTTCCCAAGGATCGAACTGCATTGGGCTGAAGTGTTTGGACTTGTTACAGGCAGTGATGGTGAGACCATAATGAAAGAATGTCAGCCCAACTCAGAGCTTAGATCCACATAGACCACAGACTGCACAGAGTTGTGCAATCCTTGACATTAAATCTCACTTGGGGAAGTCACATTGATAACTAGTGAGGGAAGTGGAAAAATCGTACTGATGTGGTAGGAAGTACTTTTCTGAGTTTATGAATTAGACCCAAAGGGATAAGATTTACCCCATAAACTCGAGCAGAATTGGAACCACATTAATAAAAAAAAAAGGTTTATGTGGCTCTTTACACACACACACACAAACAAAGGAATGACTTGGCTGCTTCAGTCAGGGAGTGAACAGAGTCAAAGTTAGCTCTCTCCATCGCTCTCTTTTCATGTTTATTAGGTGAAGGACTGCTTGCTATTGGAAACTAAATTTTAGTTATGTGTCAGCATCAAACATTACCAAATCAGCTGCAACGTAAGGTCAGAATAGTCAGAAAACCAATTTGCCAGCATGAACCATTTGTCTGCTGCGACAATGGTCTACCAATCCACAACCTCATTACTTCCTATTTTTAACTGAAGCTTCTCGTAATTGTAAATTTTTGAACACACACCTTGTGAGTCCATAAGGACTTTATTGGCTACTGAATCAAATAGAAACTACTTTCCATTAGCTTTTCCTGCTTGCTAATCCAGTGGCTTTCCTAGTCTTCAGGCAGGCATAGTGAACAGTGAAGCAGTTTATCTCAGAGGACAACAGGACCTTGATCAGGTGAGCCAATGGGCCAAGGGGTGGCAGACGGAGTTTAGTTATTGATAAAGATGGGATGTTGCATTTTGCTAAGGCAAATCAGGGCAGGACTTATACAGGTAATGGTAGGGCCCTGGGGAGTGTTGCCAAACAATGGGACTTAGGTGTGCAAGTGCACAGTTCCTTGAAAGTGGAGTGGAAAGTAGACAGGGTGGTAAAGAAGGCATTTAGTACGCTTGCCTCCATTGGTGAGTGCATTAAGAATTGGAGTTGGGATGTCATGTTGCAGCCGAACAGGACATTGGCAAGGTCACCTTGAGAATACTGCGTTCAATTCTGGTCTCCCTGCCATAACAAAAATGTTGTCAAACTTGAGAAGGTTCAGAAAAGATCTACAAGGATGTTGCTGGGGTTGGAGAGTTTGAGCTATGGAAGAGGCTGAATAAGCTGGGGTTATTTTTACTGAAGCGTCAGAGGCTGAGGACTGACCTGATAGAAGTTTATAAAATCATGAAAGGCATGGATAGAGTGAAGAGACAAGGTCTTTTTTTCCCAGAGTAGGGGAGTCCAGAACTAGAGGAGATGCGTTTCAGGTGAAAGGGAAGATTTAAAAGAGACCGAACGGGCAACTTCTTAACACAGAGACTGGTGCATGAATGGAATGAGCTGCCAGAGGAAGTGAAGGCTGGTACAATTACAGCATTTAATGAGTATATGAATAGGAAAGGTTTACAGAGATATGGGCCAAAAACTGGCAAATGGGACTAGATCAGTTTAGGATATCTAGTCTGCGCGAACGAGTTGGACTTAAGGGTCTGTTTCTGTGCTGTACACCTCTATCACTCTATTTGGATCCACAGTTCTAAGTTAACTTAATGTTTCCTTCAATAAAGCTAGTTTCACATATGTCTTAGATTAAATCGGGAAAGACATCCGATAACAATCCCCTTGCTCATAAAGGAGAAGTACGAGGGATACACTAATGATGAATAGTTGGTATCAGTCCAGAAACAAATTGTTCTGTTGGTGAAGTATTAGATGAAGAGATTTCGGATTACTGACAAGCATAGTGTCATTGTTTTTGGTGGGGAGGGGAACAGTGAGATTTTGGAGGTTTTGGAGAGTGAGAGTGAGCTCGTTAATTCAAAATGTACTGTTGTAATATTTATTACTTTAGACGTTACTGCCTACTCCCAGCTTAAGTCATTAGGAGTACCCTGGTATTGTCCAGAGGGAAAGTCTCTCATTCTAAACTCAACATCAGTTTTGCCGTCTAACCCTGAAAGCAGAGAAGTTATCTTTTCATAGCAACTAGTACCTCGCAAAGCACTCAGCAGCCAATAATATTACTATTGTTTAAAGGCAAATGTATTTGTCAGTTTTTGGACAGTGAGGTTCCACAAACAGAAAGTGATCCATTAATCGAATTTAGAAAGGGATCAATGCTGATGAGGACACCAGGATTTTTCTCCTGTCATGATTCAAAAGATATTTGTGGGATTATTGTCGTCAATGTGAACAGTCAGATGGGATCTCAGATTACCTGAAAGGTGGCAACTCAATAGTTATCCCTGAGGGCCACATCACTAAAGCTCAGAATATTTAGTCATTTCTTCTGTTGCTAATACTGGGATCTTGCAAATTGGCCGCTGTGTTTCCTATGTTACAATGGAGGTGACACTTTGGGTAGGAACATGTACTTGGCTTAAAGCATTTTGAAATGTTCCTGGGCTGTGAAAGGCACTTTTTTCTTCGTTGTAGGATGTGGGCCTTGCTGGCTGGACTGCCATTTGTTGCCTGTCCCTAATTACCCCTCGAGAAGGTGCAGGTGAGCTGCCTTCTTGACCTGCTGCAGCCCTTGGATTGTCGGAATACTCCCAGTGCTGTTAAAGAGAGAGAGAGAAAAAGTGTCCCACAATTTTGATCCAGCATTCCCCTTATGGGAGACTCCAGGACCAGAAGACATCATCTCAGAATAAGAGATCGCCCATTAGTGACAGAGATGAGGAGGAACTTCTTCTCTCAGAGGGTCATGAATCTGTGAATTTGTTACTGCAGAGGGCTGGGTCATTAAATAAGTTTCAGGATGACATAGATTTTTAATCAGGAGGGGAATCAAGGATTATGGGGAAAAGGCAGGAAAATGGAGTTGAAAATCATCAGAGCAGCCGTGATTTTATTGAATAGCGGAACAGTCTTGATGGGCTGAATGGCCTACTTTTGCTCCTCCATCCTGTGGTTTTAAATTGGGATACTTACATTTAAAACCTGGACTTGGATGTGAATCTAGAACCTTGTGCTTTGGATGGCTCACTGCCCAACTTTACCGCAGCTGATGGTAACTACTGCTGCCAGTGGTGGAGCTGGTGGAGGTGCCAATCAAGTAAGTTACGTTGTCCCAGCTCCTTCAGTGTTGTTGGAGCAACATAATTTCTGTCCTGAATCAAAGCACCATTTATTTAAAAGTGAGAAGGGATGACTATGGCCTGTAAAAATGCTCATCCCTTCTGCAGTGTGGACTTGCCTTTGACTGTATTCCCTCAGTACACAAATGCCTATCATCCAATAGACCATCACTAGACTGTGGCTTCATATTTCACTTCTTTGTGCTGTCAAGTATTTTGTGTTTGAGAGCAATCACCTGTTGGTTGATGGACTGATAAGTCTATTAACACATTCTGAGGCAGTTGTTGCATGGCTTCAGGCACTAAATAGGTAATGAATGTGGTCGGATACAGGGAAACACAAATGCACAGGTCCCGTTAGGTCACTTGGCTGCCTGCAGCTCCAAGAGTAAGAATCGAAACGTGAGTGCAAAGTTATCTCGCACTTTCAAAAGGAATTCAGAGCTGAAAAGCAGGGAAGAAGCACCACTGAATTAAATAATTCTGTACTAAATTGAATCTTCCAACAGTGCTTTCTCATCATGAAACATGCCAATCAGCATCACCCACGCCCTCTGCAACACAAGCTATCTGCTCTCTTTCCTTTCCATCAATTATCTCAAAGCAACTTTATCTTATTAAACATATTGCAGTGGTGATGATTGACAGCATCAATATGAGTTTAATGCTGGGTGGATTGCAAGAAGTTTTCCGGCCATTTCAAACTGCTAAAGTCATTTGTTGTCAATACAATTATGAATCAATTGTGGCACACTTTTGTGTACATGGTCCTGTGTTGTTTTTCCAACAAGAATGAAAATTCCCTTTGTTCAGAAGGAGTTGCTCATCAATTCCTGAATCCACATGACCTCACCCTGACCAGTTCCAGTCAGGACAGGATCAGTAGGATGCTGAAAATAAAATAAAGAATTGCAGATGCTGGAAATATGAAATGAAAACAGAAATTACTGCAGAAACTCAACATGCAGCATCTGTGGAGAGAAAGCAGAGTTATGTTTTGAGTCCAGTGACTCTTCTGCAGAAGAGAGCAATTTCTATTCTTATTTCAGTCAGATGATGACCTCACAGACATGGTGAAGCTGAAGTCCTGTCACCACATTGAGGATCCCTTCCATTGTAATGTGTGATGCTATCACTGTGCTAAATGGGACAGACTTCAAACACATCTAGCAACTCAAGACTGGGCATCCATGAGGTGCTGTGGGCCATTTGCAGCAGAATTACATTCAGTCACATTATACATATTCCTAGCCTGGGATATCCCTCACTGTACCATTGCAAACATGACAGGAGACTAATCCTGGTTCAATGAAGACTGCAGGTGGGCATGCCGATGACAGCACCAGGCATATCAAAGAATGAGGTGACCCTCGGTGAAGCTCCAAAACAGGTCTATTTGCTTGCCAAACGACATAACCAGCATGCAGTAGATAGAGTTACATCACACACTGTCCTGACTTGGAACAATATTCCTTCACTGTCACTGGGTAAAATTCCCTAGAGAAGCAGGCCATTCAGCCCAATAGAGACCACACTGACCCTCTGAAGAGCATCCCGCCCAGACCCACCTTGCTAAACTATCCCTGTAACCCTGCATTTCCCATGGCTAACCCACCTAGCCACAATGGGGCAATTTAGCATAGCCAATCCACCTAACCTGCACATCTTTGGACTATGGGAGGAAACTGGAGCACCCAGAGGAAACCCACGCAGAGACAGGAACAATGTGCAAACTTCATATAGACAGTTGCTCGAGGGTGGAATTGAACACAAGTCCCTGGCGCTGTGAGGCAGCAGTGCTAACCACTGAGCCACCATGCCACCCACAGAGTTCCTTTCCTAACAGCACTGTGGGTCTCCTGACATTCCACAGATTGGAAACGTTCAAGAAGGCAGCTCACTGCTGCCTCCTGTAGGTCTATAAAAAGAGACCTACAAAGTGGCTACCTGATAGATTTCTTTCAATTGCTCTCATCAGACATTTTAAACATAAGAGCAAGAAAGTTAGGTGGCTGCAGGCTCTCCTACAATGAAAACAAAAATGAATAAAATGCCATTCAGGGAATGGGTCGTTAATCCACTTTGGCTGAAGGCTACTGGGAAAGCCATGGAGCTTTGCTTGCAAGTGCCCCTTTCGGTCAGCTCTTGGAGCAGTTCCTGCGTACCTCAATCTTACAAAGGGCTCCAACATTTTCAGAACATAACAACACAAGAGAAAATGTAGGCCATTTGGTTCCTGAAGCTTCCCATGCCATTCAACAGGATCACAGTTGATCTGCCTCAGGCCCCAGTTCCTCTTTCAAGCCAGCTTCTCATAACCCTCGATTCTCCAATGTTTCAAAAGATCTATCAAACTCCCGTTTAAATTCTTTTAGTGATCTCTCTGGGATAGAGAATTCCAGCCATCCACTACCCTCTAGGCAAAAAAATTCCTTTGCATTTCATTTTTAAATGAGTGTCCTCTTGTTCTGTAACCATGCCTCCTGGTTCAAGATTTATCCACTTGTGGAAACATTTTCTCAACGTCCACCCTGTCAAGCCCCTTCAGAATCTTGCATGTTTCAATTAGATCAGCCCTCATTTTTCTAGACCTGAATGAACAAACACGTAACCTGTTTAGCTATACTTGATAAGTTGACCCCTTCATTCTAGGAATCAGTCTGGTGAATCTCTTTTGAATTGTCTCCAGTGCCAGTCTATCCTTTCTTTGCTATGGGGACCGAAACTCCATGCAGACCTGCAGATGTGGGCTCACCCACACACTGTACAGTTGTATCTTAAACTCCAACTCCCTAGCAAAAAAGGCAAAAAAATTCAATTTGCCTTCTTAATTACTTGCTGTACCTGCCTGCTAACTTCTTGTGTTTCAAGCTCAAGATGTGCTGCATTTTATTGGTGTCTTTTTCCATTTAACTAATGGTCTAGATTTTGATCTTTCCTGCCAACTTAAATGAAAGGAATGCAAGTTCAGCAGAGAAGGAAGGATCAGTTGTGACGATACTATGGTTTTAAAAGTTGAACTTTGTCCTGGCTTTCTTTATGAAGAAAGGTTGTTACAGAGGGTGGCATGGTGGCTCAGAGGGTAGCACTGCTGTCTCACAGCCTCAGGTGAATGTCTGGAGTTTGCACATTCCCCCCCGTGTCTGCGTGGGTTTTCTCCCACAGTCCAACGATATGCAGATCAGGTGGATTGCCCATAGTGTTCGGTGCATTACTCAGAGGGAAGTGGGTCAGTGTGGACTTGTTGGGCCAAATGGCCAGTTTCCACACTATAGGGAATCTAATCAAAAGGTGCTGGGTGGTCTGCTCCAATAAAATAAAAGCTTGGGTGGCTTTTTTGAAAAGTTGAAACAATAGAAGCAGCCTGAATGGGTGGGGTCAAGCTCTCTCAGAGCCAGGATTTTTAGTTTTAGTTTTTCAGAAGCAGTTGCTGGAATTTGAAGCTGGGTTTGGAAGCTGCAGTACATCTCTCCCTGCTACTCTGTCTCTCAGAGTTTTCTCTTGATGTTTTTCTTCTCTGACTGGAGAATTGCCTGTGAGACTATCTGTTTTACTGAACTTGCCTTTTACCAATGGAGTGTTTATGGGATATTACTATATTGCAACAGTTATTGTTTAGTAGTCATAGAGGCATAGAGATGTACAGCATGGAAACAGACCCTTCAGTCCAACCCGTCCATGCCAACCAGATATGCCAATCCAATCTAGTCCCACCTGCCAGCACCCGGCATATATCCCTCCAAACCCTTCCTATTCATATACCTGTCCAAATCCCTTTTAAACGTTGCAATTGTACCAGCCACCACCACTTCCTCTGGCAGCTCATTCCATACACCCTCTGCGTGAAAAAGTTGCCCCTTGGGTCTCTTTTATATCTTTCCCCTCCCACCCTAAACATATGCCGTCTAGTTCTGGACTCCCCCACCCCAGGGAAAAGACTTTGTCTATTTATCCTATCCATGCCCCTCATGATTTGAGAAACCTCTATAAGGCCACCCCTCAGCTTCCAATGCTCCAGGGAAAACAGCCCCAGCCTGTTCAGCCTCTCCCTATAACTCAAATCCTACAACCTTGGCAGTATCCTTGTAAATCTTTTCTGAACCCTTTCAAGTTTCACAACTTTCCGATAGGAAGGAGACCAGAATTGTACGCATTATTCCAACAGTGGCCTAACCAATGTCCTGTACAGCTGCAACATGACCTCCCAACTCCTGTATTCAATACTCTGACCAATAAAGAAAAGCATAACAACTGCCTTCTTCACTATCCTATCTACCTGCGACTCTACTTTCAAGGAGCTATGAACCTGCACTCCAAGGTCTCTTCATTCAGTAACACTCCCTAGGACCTTTAGTAGAGTTGTTATTCCAATTTCTTCTTTCTTTTGTTGTAGTTTAGCTATAGTGTATGAGTAAAGTATGTTTTACTTCAGGACTGGTAATTTGACCAATCGAATTGCATGTGGAATGCAATACCTGGCACTTGTCTTTAAAGTAAGAAAATGTTGGGGTCCAGACTGTCTCCTTAATATATTTTGAGGAGGTTTGCTCTAGTCCACAACACAGTGAATGAGTATACCAGGACAATATTACAGAGAGAGACTTAGATATGAGGGACAGAATTAAGATCTCAGGATGTCCTATTGCACTTTGAAGCCAATGGAAGATCTTGTGAACTATAATCACCATTCTGTTGGAAACTGCCAATCTGTGAGACTCCTTAAAGAGTGATGAAAGAAATTAGCAACTTTTGATGGTTGAGGTTGGGGAAGTACTTACCTGCTGGAATAGAATCCCCACAGTGTGGAAACAGGCCATTCAGCCCAACAAGTCAACATCAACCCTCTGAAGAGTAACCTACCCAGACCCATTCCCCTGCATTTACCCCTGACTAATGCACCCAACCTACATATCCCTGAACACTATAGGCAATTTAGCACGGCCATTTCACCTAACCTGCGCATCTTTGGATTGTGGGAGGAAACCCACGCAGACACGGGGAGAATGTGCAAACTCCACACAGACAGTTGCCCGAGGCTGGAATCAAACCCAGGTCCCTGGCGCTCTGAGGCAGCAGTGGCGTTCTTCAAAACATTGCCCAGGGTCTTTTACTTCACCTGCATGGGCAGTGGGACATCCAGTGAATGTCTCATCTGAGAAGTGACATCTCTGACAATGCCGCAGTTGTGCAAAGCTCCCATTCAACCCTTTTGCCTCCCCTGTGGGATAATGCTCACAGTTCTGGAAATGACTTCTTAAATTATGAAGTTATAATTGACTTTTGCAACAATATGACGTGATCTGATTAGGACCGAAGTCAATGCACGGCTGAAAGAGAAAGATAACTGATTTATAGAGCAAAAAAAAAAATTGGTTTTCAAATGTCGAACTTGGTAATTACTGTCTTGCAACATCCCTGAGGGGAAAGTCCAGGAACTGGACCTGGAATTTTGCCAAAAGTGATTGTAATAATTAATCAGACTTTGAAAGAATAGGGAATGAAGATTCCTATGCACACAGAATTCAAAGAACCATGAGTGTTTATTTTTAATAATTGAAGGTGCAACAGTAACTTTTTGCTTTAGCTTACTATTCTTCAATGATTTTCTTTTGTGGGGTTGCAGGTTCACAGTTGCCTTCAGGCAAGTGACCAAGGTAATGAGCATTGACAGTCAATTCACCGTCAGTGGTCACATTGCTGACTTCAGACTTATGCTGTTTTCACTTAGCGTCCTTACACCCTGACTTCCATTAGGGACTGCAGGATAGTCACCAGGAGCCGGAATCCCAAACCAATTAGTTGTTGCTTTGTGCAATGGCAAATTGAAAATGGCAACTAGAAGGGAGGGAACCTGTGGAAGGGGAGATGGGAGCAGTAATAGGCCATTTGGCCCCTCGAGCCTGCTCTGTGATTAAATAAAATCGTGACAGATCTAAACTTGGCCTCACTCTCCTGCCTAATGCCCACAACCCCTGATTTCACTATAGTTCAAGCACCTATTTATCTCAGCCTTGAATGATCCCTGTTCCCTATGGTAGAGAGCGCCAAAGATTCACAATTCTGTAAGGAAAGAAATTCTTCCTCATTTCTGTTTTGAGCGAGAGGCCCTTTATTCTGAAACTGTGCTCCCCTCCCCCCCGCCGACTGCTTTAGATTCTCCCGCGAGGGGAGACATCCTATCAGCATTTTCCCTGTCAATATATGTTTCAATAAGATCACCTCTTGTTCTTCTAAACACAAATGAGTGTCAAGCCCAACGTAGAGTCATAGAGTCATAAAGCACGGAAACAGATCCTTCGGTCCAACCAGTCCATGCCAATCATAATCCTAAACTAAACTAGTCCAACCTACCTGCTCCTGGCCCATATCCCTCCAAACCTTTTTTATTTCCGTACTTATCCAACTGTCTTTTAATCATTGTAATTGTACCCACATCCACCACTCCCTCAGAATGTTCATTCCATACGCAAACCACCCTCTATGTAAAAGGTTTGCCACTCATGACTTTTTAAAATCTCTCTCCTCTCACCTTAAAATGTGCCCCTTCGTCATGAAATTCCCCCACCCTAGAGAAAAGACAATTATCATTAAACCTATCTGTACCTCTCATTATTTTATAAACTTCTATAAGGTCACCACTCAACCTCCTACACTCCAGAAAAAAAAGTCCCAATCTATCCAGCCTTTCAATCTTTCAATCTAACTCAAACCTTCCATACCCAGCTAACATCCTGGTAAATCTCTCCAGAACCTTCTCCAGCTTAATAATATCCTTCATGTAATAGGACAACCAGAACTGGACACAATACTCCTGAAGAGGACTCAGCAACATCCTGTACAACCTCAACATGACTTCCCAATCCTGCATGCTCCACTATTCTTCATTCAACAACTGCTTCATCCTCACACCAACCAGTGAGGTCCCTCCTTGTCTTATCAAGCCTTAGCTCATCTCTGTAAACTGAAAGAAAAGGAATCATTGGACTGAATGAGCATCTTACATTTATGTAGTGCCTTACACAACCTCCAGAAGTCCCAAAGCATGTTACAGGATCATAGAATTATTGCATTAAAATGAGGCCATGAGTTCTATTGTGTCACCACTAGTTCTCCAAATTAGTTGTTCATTTAATTCCATGCTCTTGCTGTACAGTGAACGAAGTATTTTTTTCAGTGTATGACTGTGGTCATGTAGAAAACAAGGTAACCAACACCCACACAGCAATCTTCCATGAACAGCAGTGTGATATTGTTTTAGGATGATTTTCAGGGCTAACTGATGGCCATCCTGCAGGGATTGGTGGAGGAGGGAGGGAGGAACTTAGAAACAGATGGATTATATTTTTATCTCTGTGGGGAAGAATTTATTTTCCCTTTCTACAGCCTATGTGATGCTCCCAGGCGCCCTATCATTCTTTCATTCATCTTTTATTTCACTACAGGCAAGCACCATCAGAAATAGTCTGGTGCTGTATTTGGACTCTATCTGCAGCCCATTTAATTTTTTAGAGTGCTCATTTCCCACATTACTGCAGCAATGTGTGACAGTGTGGTTAATGGCTGGCCAGTCACTCATTTTCTCAATAATGGTTGAGAATCCATTGCTTAATGTAATCCCATCCCTCAGTATTTTCCTACATTTGTGGGCGGCACGGTGGCACAGTGGTTAGCACTGCTGCCTCACAGCGTCAGAGACCCGGGTCCAATTCCCGACTCAGGCGACTGACTGTGTGGAGTTTGCACATTCTCTCCATGTCTGCGTGGGTTTCCTCCGGGTGCTCCGGTTTCCTCCCACAGTCCAAAGATGTGCAGGTCAGGTGAATTGGCCATGCTAAATTGCCCGTAGTGTTACGTTAAAAGGGGTAAATGTAGGGGTATGGGTGGGTTGCGCTTCGGCGGGTCGGTGTGGACTTGTTGGGCCGAAGGGCCTGTTTCCACACTGTAAGTAATCTAATCTAATCTACATTCATTGTGATGTTCAAAGAATCTAGAACACGAGGTATAGTCATCGGAGAAAGGTTGATTGTCTTGGACTGAATTGTGGACTTATTATTTCACTCAAGTGGTTGTGAATCATTGGAATTGTCTTATCCCAGAGAGCTATTGATGCTCTGATGTTGAGTATAAACACTCAAAGTTATGATAGGAATTGGTAAGATAGAAGTCGGGAGGTTGTCTCCACTGGTGAGTGAAACTACAACGAAGGGGCATAGCCTCAGAATAAAGGAAAGCAGATTTAGGACCGAGTTGAGGAGGAACTTCTTTACCCAACGCGTTGTGAATCTGTGGAATTCCCTGCTCAGTGAAGCAGTTGAGGCTACCTCACTGAATGTTCTTAAGGCAAAAAGAGATTGAGTTTTGAACAGTAAAGGAATTAAGAGCTATGATGAGCTGGTCGGTAAGTGGAGCTGATTCCGCAAGGAGAAAACCATGGGACAGTAGGCTCGATGGGCCAGATGGCCTAGTCTTGCTTCTACTTCTACGTTCTTCTGAATACATTTAAGGCTGGATAGATAGAGTTAGGTCTCTGGGGGAGTCAAGGGTTATAAGGATTGGAGTTGAAGCCCAAGAGCAGACACCATCATATTGAAAGGCAGAACCTTTTTTTTTGCTCCATCATGTGCCCTCTGTTCCTGTGGAGAACCAGTAGGTATGTTATAATTGGACTTCCAGTGGGCATTCAGCAAGGTACCTCACAACTGATTAAGTCATAAGATAAGAGCCCACAGTGTTGTGGGTAGTATATTGACATGGATAGACAATTGCTAATACAGGAAACGCCATGTGGAGATAAGGCATTCTTTTTCAGGTTGGAAACCTGTGATCAGTGAGGTTCCAGTGGGATCTGTGCTGGGACTGCTACTGTTTACAATAAATATTAATGACTTGGATGAACGAAGTGAATGTACTGTAGCAAAGTTTGCAGATGACATAAAACTAGGTGAAAGGGCAGGTTCTGAGTAGGCTGCAAAGAGTTTACAGAGATATTGATAGGTTAAGTAAATGGACAAACGTTGGCAAGTGGAATATACAGTTGGAAAATGTGAAGTTGTTTATTTTGGAAGGGAGGATGGACAAATAATATTTTGAAAGTGAAGAACAGCTGCAGAAAGCTGCAACACAAAGGGACGTGAGGGGACTTGTGCACAAAACACAGAAAGCTAACATACAGTTGCAGCAGGTAATCAAGAACCCTAACAGAATATTGGTCCTTATTTCAAGGAGGTTGGAGTATAAGAGTAGGGCAGTCTTACTGCAACTGTACGAGTTGCTGGTTCAGACCACATCTGGAGTACAGTGAGCAGCTTTGTCCCTGATTTAAGGAAAGATTGGAGGCAGATCAGAGAAGACACACTAGGATGATCCCTGCTATGGAGGGATTGTCTTATGAGAAAAGGTTAAACTGGTTGTGACTGTACTCACTGGAGTTTAAAAGAACAAGAGGTGATCACCGTAAATAAGTGTTCTAATTTTCCTGATCCTTCCACCAGTGAGATCTATTCTGTCCAGGTTCCTCATGATTTTGAACACCTTGCTGTATAAATAGTTCTGAAGAGCTTAATGGTCATTTAGTTTGGCATCACCCATTCCGCTGATGTCACACATAGTCTGGAAGCAAGAAGCTCCTCATTAGCTTTTGGAGAGAGCAGCAGTATCTGTGCTAGATCTTTAATGAAGCCTGACCAAACTAAACTTAGTTTACCTAATGCAATGATGCAATGAACCTTCTTTGATAACAAAGATCCTTCTGTAGATATTATATGGTAGTGTATCCTCTACCATTGTTCACTTGATAGGCTCAAGTCATAGCAAAGACAATGGAAGATTGGTGGTAGTTTAACCACCTCAAACAGCCCTTGTCCAGTACTATATACTGGTAGAGATGGCAATTCCCAACATGGTGCCAGGAGCAGTCACGAGGAAAATACCTCATATTTCTAACAAATCCCTTCTCAATCTCATGTTCAGCACCAGCTTCTCCAATCCTTTCAGGTTCCTTGTGCCTGCAGTCAATCTTATGAATTTTTACACCTGGTCTAATGGCTTTCTTAAATGCAGTGTCCAGAATTGCAGTTATTTGCATTGTCAGGAGCACTGTCCTTGCTTTGAAACATTGACCCAGATTTCATTGGGAGAAAGTGAGGACTGCAGATGCTGGAGATCAGAGCTGAAAAATGTGTTGCTGGAAAAGTGCAGCAGGTCAGGCAGCATCCAAGGAGCAGGAGAATCGACGTTTCGGGCATAAGCCCTTCTTCAGGAAAGGGCTTATGCCCGAAATGTCGATTCTCCTGCTCCTTGGATGCTGCCTGACCTGCTGCGCTTTTTCAGCAACACACCTTTCAGCTAGATTTCATTGGAGCAGGCCATTCTGATAGCAGCACCCTTATGGTCATGTGTAATTACTCCTGGAAGAATGACCTGATAATGATGCAGTGAGGGCAACTGGCCATCTTAGCGAAAAACAGGCCCAGCAGATTATCACCTTAATCAAAGAGATGTAAAGATTGAGAAGGGAACAAAGCAGCATTGACCTGGAAAATTATTGTGAGCACTGGCCTGTTACCTTGGAGCTTTTTACGTGCACTCATTAGGACAAATACAAGAGTACCAAATTTCACATCATCCATAGGGGAAGTGGGGGCCTGATTGATTGGCACATTGACTCAGTTTGAACAAGTTGTTGCTATGGAGAAAGCAGCAGGTATCTTTGGGCACCCTTTCCCCTGTGGTATAAATTGTTGTGGCCATTTGAAATTTTGCATTCTAGCATTTGACCTGAACAATGCAAGATGAAAAGCTTCAGCAACACATGAAAGAAAGGAGAAACAGGGAAATTAATGTCAGTGACTGTCATGGAGTTATAGAATGATGTGTATTATAGAATTAAGATAAGATAGAATTAAAACAAAGAAGGAAATTTTAAAGAAAGTGAGAAATGGGTTGAGAGAGGGCATAAAGAGTCAAAAAACATTAACGACATTAAGAAATTTGTTTTATGTCCAGAATAAAATTCATCAGTTTGAGTTGTTCTCTTTCTTGCTCAAAGAAGTTGGTGGACATTGTGTTACCAGTAATAGTCAAAGCAGAGATTGATAAATTCCTGATCTCGCAAGGAATTAAGGTCTACGGGGAGAGTGTGGGTAAGTGGAGTTGAAATGCTCATCAGCCATGATTGAATGGCGGAGTGGACTCGATGGGTCGAATGGCCTTCCTTCCACTCCTATGTCTTATGGTCTTATAATGCCATTGGAAGAGTGCTTACAGTGTTAAATATAAGGCCTAATTCTATGTGCCAAGGTGAATGGGGAATTAATGTGCAAATCTATTCAAGTCTTTAAAAAGTAACAGGGAGATTGAAGTGAGCTGCCGTTTGGGCTGGGAGAGTTGAATTGCAACCGGAAACAGTTGTTTACTCAGCCAAAGATTTTAGAAGAATAATTGTGTTAACGAAGCATGTTAACGAAGCATGCGGTAATTAATGTACAAATTGACTAGCAAGTTCTGGAGGCTCCTACTCCACTGTGCACATTGTAAACCAGCTGCTGATTCCAGAGATCTGAGAAGGATCCACTGAAGAGCTCGCAGATCTCCCGGTCTCCTAGCCAAAAAGATCCCACTAATGATAAATGACAATTAATACTTGTGCTGCCAGATAATGATCATCTACAACAATAAGGCAGCACAATGGCTCAGTGGTTAGCACTGCTGCCTCACAGCACCAAGGACTCTGGTTCGATTCCACCCTCAGGCTGAGTGGAGTTTGCACATTCTCCCCATTTCTGCGTGGGTTTCTTCTGGGTGCTCTGGTTCACTCCCACAGTCCACAGATGTGCCGATTAGGTGGATTGGCCATGCTAAATTGCCCATAGTGTCCAGGGATTTGCAGGCTAGGTGGATTTTCCATGGGAAGTAAAGGGTTACCAGGATAGTGTGGAGTGCTGTTTGGAGGGTGGTATGGGCTGAATGACCTTCTTCCACACTGTAGGGATTCTATAAACATGGGAGAATCTAACCATGTCATTATGTCAATATGATATTACCAGAGCTGAATTCTCCACTATCAATATCCTGGCGGGTTACTGTTGACCAGAAGCTGAACTGGACTCACCATGTAAAATTGTGGATACAAGAGCAGTCAGAGGCTCGGAATTCTGCAGTGGGTAACTCACACCCTGCCTCCCTGCTGCCTAGCATCTGAAAGGCAGAAGTCAGGAGAGGTTTGGCATCCTCTTCACATGCCTGGATCGGTGTACCTCCAACAAAATGCAAGGAGTGTGTTTGATCAGCAACTGATCCACCATTTCAAACGTTCACTCCCTCTATCACTGCAGCACATTGGCAGCAGTATTTCCAATCAGCAACTCTCCAAGGCTCCTTAAACAGCACCCTCCAAGCACAAGCCATTTACTCTCTGGAAGAACAAGGGCTAGCGGAACATCACCACTTGCCAGTTCCCCTCTGAGCTACAAACCATGCTGAGTTAGAACACTATCACTGTTCATTAACTGTCACTGGGTAAACATCCTAGAACTTCTTCCTTAAAACCCACTGAGGGTGTACCTACTGCCACCCACGGCAATAGTTTAAGAAGACAGCTCTCCAGTGCAATTAGGGATGGGCAATAAATGCTGGTCTAACAAGTGATACCCACATCCTGCAAATACATTTTAAAAATGTGAGCATCACCAAGCAACAGATTGACTAGTTATTCATCTCACCTGCAGTTTCTGGAATTTTCCTGTGTACAAAATGTGCATAAATCTGTGCCCTCCAGAGACATCTATTCAATGTGATGTGCTTTGAGATGTTTGATGAGGTGCATATCTCACACATATCGTCCTCTCTCTATCTCAACAAAGATATTTTTCTCTTTCCCAAACATTGAAGTAAAATTCTTTCATCATAGCTGGGTAATTGTCAAACTGGAATGTTTGTAGGAAATAAAATACTTTGAATTCCTATAAGGGTCTTTTGAGCTGCCACACTGCAGTGTCTCAGTAGTTATCTGCACAGAATGGGAACTCCAATGTCCTTTTTTTTTGCATCTAATTGTCCCTGTCCTATTTAATGATTTACAGCATCTGCCTCCAGTTGCTGGAGATCCAAAAACGTCAAATGCTTCAGAACTCGGTCTTACCTGGGGCTGACTAAAAAGGGATTTGTGTCCCAGGTTTAACACTGGGAATGGTGGGTTGTGTCATGGATTTGTTGAAATTGAGCTCTTGAACCTGAAGCACTGTTTTTCCCCCATGACAGGTTCCTTTACATTTGAGATGATCCACATTTGCACAGATTGTTTGGCGTGCCAATGTGGGAGAGCAGGAGAAGTGGGAGAGGTGGCTTTGTGTTATCATACCAGCTTGAAAATTAGTGTTTGCAATGCTCTGTAAAGATGAGAGTGTTTTAGGTCATTAAGAAACAAACTGTTCATTTTGTTTGATTGGCTTTTAGTTGAAATCCCATTCAGCTCCAAACCAGTCCAGGAGTTTTGGAGCTCCTCACCAGACTGATGTTCCAGTGCGATACTGAGGGAGTGCTGCACTGTCACGAGTGTCATCCTTCAGATGAGACATCAAACTGAGGCCCCATCACTGATCTCTCAGGAGGACAGAGAGAATCTCATGGCACTATTTCGAGGTGAGGATAGGTTCATGCCACACAAACGTTAGGCAATGGCCTTCTCCAAAAAGAGACAATTTAACCACCACCCCTTGACATTCAACATTGTTACCATCACTGAATTCTGGCTATCAACATCCTGGGCGCTACCGTTGACCAGAAGCTCAATTGGACTCGCCACATGAACACAGCGGCTACAAGGGCAGGTCAGAGGCTTTGAACACTGCAGCAAGTAACTCACCTCCTGACTGAGCTCCACCCCACTCTCCCCCAGGACATTCAGAATCACGTACTTCGAGTGATTATGAGGAGAGACCCTCACCAGATTTCTCTTTTCACTGGTTTTGTCCTTCTCCAGAAGCCAGTAAAACTGGTAAATGGAACATACTGGTCTGACTCATCTTGTATGGTTCAGAATGGAGGTCCAGAATGGCCAATGCACTCATTTCCTACTATGACTGGGTTTAACTGGTCCTCTGTGACTTGTCATACCTGGGATCTTCCTGCTTTCCACATGATCCATCAGTATCTAAGCCAGAACAGTGATGAAGTGAATGTACCTTGTCACCATTTCAAGCAAAGATTGAGGGGGGTGTCATGTGGTGCGGTTGGTTACATGTCTGCCTCAGTTCCAGATGCTCAGGATTCAAGGCCTACACCCAGTTTTACTTGACTATGAAAGTTGCATTTGTAGGCAATCCAACAGATTGATTGTCAGCCTGTGAATCCTTCAGTAGGCCCGATGACAGGCAATGGGAGTGGGAGAGCCTTCAATTTAGCCCGGCCTGATGCAGAATGGCACTCGTCCAGCTGTAGCCACTGCCGAGAGGCTAGCAATCTACCCTAGGACCAGTGAACAACAGAAAAAAGATGGAAACATGTGCATCGTCAGAAGCCCCCACTTCTCCAGGCACAGAAAGACTTCTAAATCTCAACGATTTGATTTTGGTCAAGATAAGCTCACAATCCAAAGATGTGCAGGTGAGGTGAATTGGCCATGCTAAATTGCCCACAGTGTTCAGGGATGCATAAGTTAGGTGTATTAGTCAGGGATAAATGTAGGATAATAGGGGAGGGGAATGGGTTTGGGTGGCTTATTCTTTGGAGGGTCAGTGTGGACCTGTTGGGCCAAAGAGCCTGTTTCCACACTGTCGGGATTCTGTTCTATTTCTCTTTAAACTTATACAGTTTGAAGGCAGAGGTGTGGAGCAGTATATTGAAGCTCATAGATTAACTTGTGAATGCACCCATGATACGCAGCTCAGAAGTGGGAATATTTACCTTATTTCTTTGCGTCCTTGCCCCATTTATTTGCATCTCTTCCTGCTTGCAACCAATGCTCAAAAATATATATTTTTTGCCAGATCTCCCCAGTATAGAGAACAGAATTTGAGGACTCCGGAGACATGATTGGATTGACCAACGTTCTGGTAGTCAGAAATCTTTCTCCCCTCACGATGCAGAAACAAGCTGAATTGAATGGCCTTGATGTTTAGTTTGCATTCCTAAAATCGCGATGCAAAGGAGGTCTTGACAGCCACAGCTGTTATATCTGACCATTGCAGGTCTCCAGACACCAGGAATAGGCACTGTAAATATTTTCAAGAAACTAATCTCTCTCCTGGAACTACCTCCTCCACCCGACCACTGCCCACTTGATTTATTTTTCTGTTTGTTATGGAGGGGAATGCACACAAAGGAATCTGCTTGCCAGATCAGACCCGGCGAATATCTGGCTTCCGACCCAGCTATTATGGTTTGAATCCTCTTTGTCAGTACTCCCTCATCACCCTCCAGTTTAAAGAGGCAATTGCCTTTACAAAGACAGTGTTTAGGCTCAGGAGTGGGAGAAGAAGCTGAATCTGTCCCTCTGAAGGGAACGCAGAACATCCCACTGCACTATTTCAAGGAAAATAGGGAGCTTTGCCCAACATCTGGTCATTAGCATCATGTAGTTTGTAGGATCTGTGTGGAATTTGCTTTTTGTTATCCATTCACGGGATAAAGGCATCACTGGCTAGGCTGACATTTAATGCCCACCCCTAACTGTACAGAGACTGTTCAGATCAACTCGGTGAAAGTGAGGACTGCAGATGCTGGAGATCAGAGCCAAGACTAGAGTGGTGCTGGAAAAGCACAGCAGGTCAGGTAGCATCTGAGGAGCAGGAAAATCGACGTTTCAGGCCAAAGCTCATGCTTTTGCCCGAAATGTTGATTTTCCTGTTCCACGGATGCTGCTTGACCTGCTGTGCTTTTCCAGCACCACTCCAATCAGAGACTGTTAAGAGTCAACCATATTGCAGTGGGTTTGGAGTCACAAGTAGGCCAGACCAGGTAAGGTTAGCAGGTTCCTTCCCTCAAGGGCATTAGTAAACCAGATGGGCTTTTCCAAAAATTGACAATGGGTGCGTGGTCATCATAAGGCTCTTAATTTTCTGAATTCAAATTCCACCATCTGTCTTGGCAGGATTTGAACCCGCCATGTTGGCACCTTAAAGAAATGGCCATCATGGCTTTCTGTCAGTTTGTGATAAAAACGTTATTGCTGGATGACATGCTCCTTTGGAATCCTGGTCACGAAACCCTGTTTAGCGATGGGCCCCATGCTCTCATTTCTTCATGGGGAATGAGTCCCCTTTAACCTAAGTCGAGCACTGCACCTCCTCTGCCATTTTGATCAGATGGCTTCGATTTGGGAGTAAGCACCCACTCATGTCAATTCCCTGACATAAGAAAAGGATGTAAATGTGTCAGTATAGGATTTGTCAGCTCCTCCTTCAATCTGTCTCACCTCTGACCTTCCAGGCAGGGAGCTCTGAGCATTCTCAAAAGCCTGAATACTGGACTTCTGCCCATTAACATGCTCTCCTCCATTGGTAGCCCCTGTCAGGATGTGGCCTGTGGTGGAGACCATTTGGCCCTCATCCTCCAATTACAAGTGTACCCCACCCCCTCGCCTGCCCAGTGTTCCTTTCTGAGCCTTACAGTGTTGAGAAGATGGGTACGGTTCTTCCTCATCTACCCAGGCAGCCACCTGTAATCCTTGGCCCTTAAACGCTCAATGACTGGCCTTAGATTTGACGTTAAATTTGACACCTGCATCCCTTTGTCGCATCAGAGGACTTTGTAACTGTAAACTACTTACCAAGATGTTTATATGCTGTCCCTATTTCTCTGAGTTCTCATGTCCACCTGTCTGTGTGCTAATTGATGACTGACACTCATACGCACAAACTCATAAGCACTTACAAATACTTATGCGCGCACATGCACACACACAAACGCGGGCACATACCTACCCATACGTGCGCACATGCACACACAAGCACACGAACACACATATATACGTACACATATGCATACACACAATACTAATTGGTTGACAAACAGAAGAGGTTGAAATGTTGGTGTGACAGAATCCAGGCATATGCTTTTCTGGTTAGTATTTGCTTTCAACTCTCAAACCATCAAGACACACTCCAGTAATTGCTTGCTGCCCATATTTATATAAGTAAATATCTCATTGTCACCCAATTACCCTCATGCAACATATCCCCATCACCTGTTCTCTGATTCCACTCGGTCTCAGGCATTTCTGCCGGACCCGACTAGATAATAACATTGCTTTCTTATCAGTGTAACTTTGCTTGATAAATACAACAGCCGAGTCTGTTTAAGTTTAATTTTACACTCACACTTACCTTGGCCAATACACTTGAACATCAAAAGCAGCAACAGCAGCCGTCTAATGAGACATCCTTCAAAAGTGGTAGCGAAGGTCAGATATGAAATTTCTGATCAAGGAGAGTCTGGGAGATTTTAAACTCGTTTAAACGTATGAGCTGAGTTTTATTTTTAGAGCGATATCTTAAGACAGTTTAGCTAACAGGCCATGGCAGTTGCTCAGCAGACAATGGCAATCAGGCAGAGTTTAAATACACAGTGGATTGTGTATGGTGCTTGGTTAAAAACTTACAGTCATGTTGTAGAATGGTTATAGCATAGAAGGAGGCCATTCTCTCCATTGTGACCATGCCAGCTTTATACTAGAACATTAGACATGTCCTACTACCCTGTATCTTTCCTGTAACCCTGCAGTTTCTGCTGCAAATTATTTCAGTGAATGTAATCAACTTCTTTCTTAATCATTCGATATGTGGGTATCGCTGGCTAGGTCAGCATTGATTGCCATCCCAAATTGTCCAGAGGGCAGTTAAGTGTCAACCACATTGCTGTGAGTTTGGAGTAACATGTAGGCCAGACCCAGGTAAGGATGGCAGTTCTCTTCTGGCTGTTCTGAGGAAGGGTCATTGGGCCCGAAATGTTCAACTTTGATTTCTCTTCACCGATGATTGCCAGACCTGCTGAGCTTTTCCAGCAACTTCTGTTTTTGTTAAGAATGGCAGTTTCCTTCCCTAAAGGGCATTACTAAAACCAGATGGGTTTTTCCGACAATCGGCAATGGCTTCATGGCCAAACTTAGACTCTTAATTCCAGACCTTTTTGAAATTAAATTCAAATTCCACCATATACCAAGGTGGGATTTGAACCCAGGCCTCTAGAACATTACTTGGGTCTCTGGATTAACAGTCTAGTGAAAATACCACTAGGCCATCACCTCCTTCAAGTGATTAGCTGAGATACAGAGCATGGAAGTTGACAGTAAATAAAGGTAAAAGATACATTTGAAGACAGAAATGAGCTTAATCTTTCAGGCCTGGCTTACTTGAAAATTCACTTTCTGAAGTGAAGGTTTTGAAATCACAATCTGTAACTGTGATGGCTTCTATAGTTCAATACTTTGGGGAATGTTCCTGAAGCTGAACTGAGCAGAACAGGCCCTAAGAGTGAGGGAGGGCTTCCTATCTTTGCTTTAACAGTGGTGCTGGCTTTTGGTAAGTTTGGTCCTTTGATTCCTCCCTCTGTCTCCCTGTGAATGTTCAGGAAACTCACCTGAGATCTCTGCAATAGACAATAGGTGCAGGAGTAGGCCATTCTGCCCTTCGAGCTGGAAGTTTGAATAGTACCGATTCTTTCACGGTTTTGGTGAGTTATGAGGAACTATTTATCCTTCAAGGAAGCCACTTTCAGTCAGCTTCTGTTGATCCTTGGATGTGTCCATTGCATTCCAATAGGCCTGGCTTGATCATTCTTGATCAGTAAGGGATGGGGTCATTTTGAGCTGCTCCTTGTATTCGTTTTAAAGACCAATTAGTTTTCCACTGTGGAATACAATTCTCCTCTCGCTGCTATAGGAAAGATGTTAAACTTAAGATGGTGTAGAAAAGATTCACAAGGATGTTGCCAGGGTTGGAGGGTTTGAGCTACAGGAAGAGGCTGAGCAGGCTGGGGCTATTTTCCCTGAAATCTCAGAGGCTGAGGGGTGACCTTATAGAGGTTTATAAAATCATGAGGGGTATGGATAGGATGAATAGCCAAGGTCTTTTTTCCAGGCTAGGGGAGTCCAGAACTAGAGTGCATAGGTTTAGGGCGAGATGGGAAAGATATAAAAGGGACCTAATGGGCAACTTTTTCACAGGGAGGGTGGTGCGTGTATGGAATGAGCTGCCAAACGAAGTGGTGGAGGCTGGTACAATTGCAACATTTAAAAGGCATCTGGATGGGTACATGAATAGGAAGAGTTTAGAGGGTTATGGGCTAAGTGCTCGCATATGGGACTAGATTAGGTTAGGATATCTGGTCAGCATGGATGAGTTGGACTGAAGGGTCTGTTTCTGTGCTGTACATCTGTGACTCTTCAAGAGGAGAAAATACTTTTTCTGAAAACCACTTTTAGTTTAGCCTGAATTTTCAAATTGCTTAGAGGGGGATTCATACTAATGAAAAGAATGGGACCAATCACAAATCTATTTAAAGTTGGAGCTGCATTTATTTGTTAAGAATTGACAAGAAAATGTATGACTTGGGAGCAGGAGTAAGCCATTCGGCCCCTTTAGCCAGGTACACTATTTGATGCAATCATTGCTGACCGGTTGCAGCCTTAACTCTACTCCCCTCTTTTCCCTGTATAATCTTTGACTCCTTGATCAGTCAGGAATCTATTAGACTCTAGCCCAAAAATATTCAATGACTCACCACCCCCACCACTCTCTGATTGATTTCCTGTGGTGATGTCCCATGCCTTCCCATCCACCCTGTGCTACCACATCCCCCCAATAAAATTACCTTGTCCTCATCTCTCTCGCACTTAGGGAAGCATTTTCTCAGCATCCATCCCAACATTTCCGCTGAAGTTCTTCCAAATGTCCAAAAGATCACTTCCCATTCTTCTAACCCACTGATGCTATAGGCCCAGCTTGTCCAAGCTGATCCCAGTTGGCTGGGTGAGGTGGAGTGTAGTTGTTGGTCAGGGTATCTGGACAGAACCACCCCCCCCCCCCCCCCCCAATCCAATATTGCCATGTGATCATTCATTTCCAACACCGCTGAATGCACAGTAGGAAGGGTGTATAGGCCGGATCAGTTTTGGGGGCACGAGTTAACAGCGCCTGAAAATGACGACACAGGCTGATGTGCTGGTTTCACTCACCCCAGTCCTGGTGTCAACTACTCCTAGAGGGATGTGGGCCAAGTGCTGGCAAATGGGACTAGATTAGGCTAGGATGTCTGGGTGGCATGGATGAGTTAGACCGAAGGGTCTGTTTCTGTGCTGTATATGTCTACGACGGGATATAGGTTTGCTCGCTGAGTTGGAAGGTTCATTTTCAGACGTGTCGCTACCATACTAGGTAACGTCATCAGTTGATAGATTTATCAACAAACACGTTGACCTGGATCCCATTTACCACCCCCTAAGAAAAAGAGCAGGAAATGACATCACCACAGGAGATGACATCACAACAGGAAATAAAATCACCAACCCAAGGAAACCAAAACACATAAATAAAAAGCGGGCAATGCCACCAGCGCTTCATCCGGAGCTCACCGGTGATGTTACCTAGTATGGTGATGAAACGTCTGAACACGAACCTTCCAGCTCAGCGAGCAAACCTACACCAGAACCTCAACCTGAGCTACAAATCTTCTCAAAGCTCGCTAATGTCTATGATCTATGACTTCAGCCCAGATGGATCTCAATGGTGTCAGCTCCCATAAGGCATGGAGCCAATTATAAATGTGAAGTGAACATTAAAGATAGAAACTAGAGATGGTCTGACTTTTCCCAGTTGGCCTGTATTTTCCAGACTCAACAGGGGTGTAGTTCAGTGACCTGGTGAGGGGGATGATGGTGAAGAGCATGCCTGGCATGAGGGGGAGCTGTGCCCCTCCAGCCCCTCCCTGCCTTCTGGTTGAGTTTTCAACCAATGGTTCTCCTTTAGAGGGATTCACTGAGGGAACCTGGCTGCCTCGGACGTTTGCTGTTTTTTATTTTTAAAGACAGCAGCTGAGATGGCGCCTCCTTTGCAAAACGCCCACACCTCCCTTTTACCTCTCATGGGTGGCTGCCAGTTCCTCCGTGGCTGAAAGATCCATTAGTGGGCCTCCAGTTTTGAGGCCCACTCTAGTGCCCAGAATCAGGTCGGGTACCTGCCCTCATCTCCATTAACAGGGCACCCCAGGTGAGTGGCTGCTCCCAGCGCCCTCCCCAACAGCCCCAGTCTGGGACCCAAAAACTGTCAAATTTCCCACCTCCAACAATCCAGCAGTCTCAGTTAATGCCTCATCCAATAGATGGCATGGCGTTTGTACTACTCTGCACTGAAATGACCACCCGGCTGACGTAAATCCCGGTCAGGTGAGGTGAAAGGTCACGTCTCCTAGTTATGGAGCACCAGTGACTGTAGAGATAGCTCTGGAGTGAACCTATTTATTTCCTCTCACTGCTGATCATGAGGCCTTCTTGATGAAACACCTTGTGATGGAATTCAGATCTCACTGTCTAATATTCGCAATACATGCATGTGTCCATTCCCTCACCTGCTGTCTTCCCAAAGGAGAGAAAGCTTTGTTAAAGGAGGTGACAGGTTCTTCCGAAATGTGTTATGGCAGAATATGATTAATGTTCTCGTGGCTGAAGATGAGTTGTCACTGTGAGAGATTCAGTTTTATTTTTGCACACAAGTGTTGAAAGGCTAATTCTGAATTATTTGTCAGCGAGTGACATTGATATCAAAATTAGAATGAGTCTCCACACTAAGTTGGTGAATTCAGGTGATTCAGCGTTCTTTGTCCTAATCGGAATTTCTGTAGTTTTGCAATCAGCTTATTTTCTAATCTCACTTCTTCTTTAACTTTTTTAAAATTCTTTCTTCATCCCTTCAACAACAGATGTATTATCACTTTTCAAATCTCTGTCAGGTATTCGGATGACAATAACATCCATTTATAAGGCACTTGTAATACATCAAGTCCTCCCAAGGTGCTTGACAGAGCATAATCAAATGCCAAGCTATTTAAGGGGAATATCAGTGAAGGGTGAAGGGTCAGTCTTTTCCATTAGCATCTCAGAATGAGGAGAGATGAGAAAGGAGGAGATTGGGGCCCTGGAGCTGAAAGCAGAGCCACCATTGGTGGAGGGAAGAAAATCTCACAAGATAGGAGAATTGGCAGAACATCTTGGGAAGGTGTGAGGTTCCAGAGCCGAGAAGGCTAAAGATATTTGAAAGCAAGGTTCATACCTTGATGCCTGAGGCATTGCCAGACGGGGGAGGCACTGATTAGTGTGAGTTAGGACACCGACAGCAACAGTTTGGATGAACTCAGATTCACGGTAGGTGCAGGCTCGTGAGCAGGCAGGGAGACATTGGAATTGTCGAGGCTGGAGGTTACAGGGATGTGGACTTTTTGCACCAGAGAATACTGCTATTCCACCTACTGAGGCTGAGTGTCATCATTGAGTCTTTCGCTCTGAAAGTCTTGGACTTTCAGTCACTGATCTACAGGTTCATGACCCAAACCCACCTGGCAGATTCTTGCATGATTAATTCCGTACATCTGTTAGCAAACCGTCATGTGGCATTGAAGAGGAAGATATTATCCACTGATTTTTGCCCATTAACAGTACTCATACCATGGCCTGGGGGACTAGTTAGGCAGATTACTGACAAACACAACAAATCAATCCCAAATGCTTTTATTCCTTCCACCTCACTGGAGTGCTGGTAATAAATACCATCTTACCAGCCTTGGGCTAAACTTTTATAAACTCCTATTATTATTGCTTCTGAAATGAGTTCAACTCTTTACAAGGCACGGGGTCTGGGAAATATTAGCATGCATATAGCCTCTGTTGGTGCACGTTACACAGACTTCCATTCAACATTCAAAAAGATTTGGACAACTGGCCCTATCACATGACATGCTTGTGTTAGGAACTTCCTGTTTCCCCCTTTACTAGGAAAGGTGGCAAAATGAATTCGACTGCTTTTGTGGAAAGGAATGAGGAATGCAAACTTGATTCTTCATAAAGATCACTCTCCTTTCACCTCAATCATATTGGTGCTATGATGGCTCACCAATGCCACATGACAATTTAATTTTATATTTAGGCAAAATCTAAACCAGGCTGTTAGAGCTTCCAAGTGTTGAAGTGCTGTCCTGCCCTAAAATTCACCACTGGCCTCTCCACATGAAATGTCTGTGTATGTGTGCACAAACATCTTCCAGCAAATTATCCTGTGGTTTCATTTACCACTAAGTTATGCCTGTCAGACCTTCGCATTTGTTCGTACTTAATATTTCTTCCTCGCTCTCTTATTTCATCTCTCTCTCTCTCTCTCACACCCTTTTCCTCTTTCTCTCTATCTTTCTCTCAGGTTTTCCTAGCACAACACTTGCAACCAATAACAGAAAATAATATTGTTGCCCTGCATTCTGCTGCTTTGAACTCAGTCTTGTTCCTGTCTTCCTCTGCATCACTGCCTCCTCATACTTTCCGGTTCCAAATTAAGGTTAATGAACAGTTTCAGAATTTGACAGTGGGCCTCATGTAACTCAGGACAGGCCAGAGCCTGCTAAGGTTCACTGCAAGAGTTTGGAATGACCGCAGAAAGGAGCAGACGCCTCCTCATCAACTCAGAAGGTTGCATTTTGTCAAACTGACTACATCACACTGGCATCAAAATGGAAGATACTTGCTGTAAACCAGCAGTAGCATAGGAGACTATTAAGTATGCTGAGCTCAGGGCAGGGGCTTGGTAATAGGGTAAAAACAATGACTGCAGATGCTGGAAAC
The DNA here is from genome assembly GCF_004010195.1 of Chiloscyllium plagiosum. Lineage (NCBI taxonomy): Eukaryota > Metazoa > Chordata > Chondrichthyes > Orectolobiformes > Hemiscylliidae > Chiloscyllium > Chiloscyllium plagiosum. The sequence goes on along the minus strand of NC_057718.1, from coordinate 14,665,932 downwards.
CAGATTCTGGATCAGTGGTGCTGGAAGAGCACAGCAGTTCAGGCAGCATCCGACGAGCAGCAAAATCGACGTTTCGGGCAAAAGCCCTTCATCAGGAATAAAGGAGCTGTTGAAAGCAAAGCAGCTTTGACATTTCTCGTTTCTGCTTTGAAACGATCTGAAATGGTCCTAATTGTCAGGTTGTTGTGCAGAATCAGAGGAGAGGTGCGTTTGGGATCAGAGGGACGGGGTGGGAGGTAGAAAATGATTAGATCAGAGTCCTCCAGCAGGAACCTGACTAACTTCTAACATTCTCCTGCTCTTTCCAATTGTTCTCCATCGTGCTTTCACATGTCTGCACGAAGGATGTTTTAAAAGGTATCTGGTCAAGCCTGGCCTGCAGGTAATTTGGACTGACAGCTTGTTATATAGACTTGAATGTTTTTGGTTGCCATTTTCAAAGTGAGGTAGTCAGTGATTTTCAGCGTCTTTATCCCTGTATTATATACGGCAGGTCTACTGCACTTCCTTTAATGATTAAGCTGCTCCGGTGCACCAACTGTAGATAAGGTGACAGCAGGTCCCATTACCTGCAGACAGACGTGTCACGTAGATCTGAGGTGACTGCTATTTCACTCAGATTCAGAGGTAATTTAAACGCTGTTTCTACTGAAAGTGCAATGCCCCAGTTCTCCATTTCTTACAAACGAGTCAGGATATGAGTGCTCCTTTTAATAACATTGCTTTTGGAAAAGCAAAGCACTTCCTGATTACCATAACCTCCATCAGAGCTGGGCTTGAATCTGAAGCACATATATTGTTTCCCACCCCAACCTCCCCTGGAATTTCTGGGAGAAAAAAGGCATATATTTATAATCATCAAATGGTTACAACACAGAAAGAGGCTATTCAGCCATTTCATCAATGCTATCCAAGAGCAACTTAGCTAGTCCCATTATGTCATCTATTCCCTATGATCTAGTCATTATTTCTGTTATGAAAACCACAATTTCACTTACATTCACCACACTCATAGAGATGTACAGCACGGAAACAGACCCTTCGGTCCAACTCGTCCTTGCCAACCAGATATCCCAACACAATCGAGTCCCACCTGCCAGCACCCATCCCTCCAAACCCTTCCTATTCATATACCCATCCAAATGCCTTTTGAATGTTGCAATTATACCAGCCTCCACCACTTCCTCTGGCAGCTCATTCCTTACACGTACCACCCTCTGTGTGAAAAGGTTGCCCCATCGGTCTCTTTTATATCTTTCCCCTCTCACCCTAAACCTATGCCCTCTAGTTCCCCAAACCCAGGGAAAATACTTTGTCTATTTATCCTATCCATGCCCCTCATGATTTGAGAAACATCAATAAGGTCACCCCTCAGCCTTCGATGCTCCAGGAAAAACAGCCCCAGCCTGTTCAGCCTCTCCCTATAGCTCAAATCCTCCAACCCGGGCAACATCCTTGTAAATCTTTTCTGAACCCTTTCAAGTTTCACAACATCTTTCCGATAGGAAGGAGTCCAGAACTGCACGCAATATTCCAACAGTGGCCTAACCAGTGTCCTGTACAGCCGCAACATGACCTCCCAACTCCT
>NC_057718.1:14652275-14663689 GCF_004010195.1 Chiloscyllium plagiosum | reverse complement strand
CCTCCAGTCTTCCGGCACCTCACCTGTGACTATCGATGATACAAATATCTCAGCAAGAGGCCCAGCAATCCCTTCTCTAGCTTCCCACAGAGGTCTAGGGTACACTTGATCAGGTCCTGGGGATTTATCCACCTTTATGCGTTTCAAGACATCCAGCACTTCTTCCTCTGTAATATGGACATTTTGCAAGGTGTCACCATCTATTTCCCTACATTTTATATCTTCCATATCCTTTTCCACAGTAAACACTGATGTGAAATACTCGTTTAGTATCTCCCCCATTTTCTGTGGCTCCACACAAAGGCCGTATCTCCCCCATTTTCTGTGGCTCCACACAAAGGCCGCCTTGCTGATCTTTGAGGGGAAAGTGAGAACTGCAGATGCTGGAGATCAGAGCTGAAAATGTGTTGCTGGATTCCTGAAGAAGGGCTCATGCCTGAAACGTCGATTCTCCTGTTCCTTGGATGCTGCCTGACCTGCTGCGCTTTTCCAGCAACACATTTTCAGCTCTGATCTTTGAGGGGCCCTATTCTCTCCCTGGTTACCCTTTTGTCCTTAATGTAGTTGTAAAAACTCTTTGGATTCTCGTTAATTCTATTTGCCAAAGAATACAATGCATTTCAAATCCTAACCTTGCTCAGTGAAATAGATTTTTCCTCATGTCACCATTGCTTCTTTTCCAGTCACTTTAAACTGGGCTCTCTAGTTCCTGAACTTTCTGTCACAGGGAGCAGTTTCTCTCCGCCCTGCCCAATCACCTCAGATTCTGGAAGGGGTGATGCAGAGTTGCGGGGAAATGGGTCGCACCAGGGTGAGGGCCCTAGGTTTGCAGTAATCAATAAGAGAGAGTATCCCGATCCTGCTGGCGGATTGTATGAAACAGGGTATACCTCACGCTGTTCACAGTACACAAGGTACTGACTGAAACCTGCTCATAACTCCGTGGCCAGTATTAGAGGTGTGATTCTGCAACTGGACAGCATTTGCTAGATAACACCGAGTGCGTTAGTTACGCTTGCAGCATGGAGCATTTGCATGCATCAGAAGTTACAAATATTAATACTCATGGCTCTGTACCTTGCGGGCAGAGAGAACACCTACATGCACTGTGTCTATTTTAACTCAACTAAATAGATAACAGCTGTTTGCTGGTTCTTTTCTCAGGCTAAATCCCTGACCAATCAGAGTGAAACTGCCTGGTTTAAATTGTACTGAATGCCCAACAATTAACTGTCAATCCTTAAAAATGAGTGCATTTCCCTGTGACAACACCCAACCTATCAGAGTTCACTCGCCATCCAATCAGGCCTCACCTCTCATGCAGTGTCAATGTCAGGTTTACTCTTCTTCTTGCAAGTTGTCCTAATGAGTGCAGGACAAAAAGCTTCAACAAAATGGGTCATTTCTTACAACTCAAGTTCTGTATGACCAAATGACTATTTACAAACCAAATTCAGCCACTCCAGCTGACTGCAGCCTGGTAAAGAGGTACTGTAACCAAGGTCAAATTGGCAAGAAAATCCAGGAAGTTATCCATCAACATATCACTTCTGCTCTGCAGCAGCCCAAGCTTATCCCAAATGGCAGTGGTGTGTTACAATTCACCCTGGGGATCATACACTGCCGTCACCACATACACTGTGAAACTTGAAAGGGTTCAGAAAAGATTCACAAGGATGTTGCCAGGGTTGGAGGATTTGAGCTATAGGGAGAGGCTGAGCAGGCTGGGGCTGTTTTCCCTGGAGCATCGGAGGCTGAGGGGTGACCTTATTGAGGTTTATAAAATCATGAAGGGCAAGGATAGGATAAATAGACAAAGTCTTTTCCCTGGGGTCGGGGCGTCCAGAACTAAAGGGCATAGGTATAGGGTGAGAGGGGAAAGATATAAAAGAGACTTAAGGGGGGACTTTTTCACACAGAGGGTGGTACGTGTATGGAATGAGCTGCCAGAGGAAGTGGTGAAGGTTGGTACAATTGCAACATTTAAGAGACATTTGGATGGGTATATGAATAGGAAGGGTTTGGAGGGATATGGGCCGGGTGCTGGCAGGTGGGACTCGATTGGTTGGGACATCTGGTTGGCATGGACAGGTTGGACCGAAGGGTCTGTTTCTGTGCTGTACATCTCTATGACTCTATGGCTTCTCCATGCCTGTTGCAACTTGGAACTATGGGTAGTAATGGCAGAGTGGCTAACTAGGACTCTCACTCATTCTTACCACCTGCCAGTGGTGAGTCATGTAAGGACTGTAAGGATTGATACTCATGACCCTGTTGTTTCATGTCTGAATACACCTTCCTGGAGTGGGACTGGAGTCCTTAGCTTCTGCCTCAGAGGCTGGGAGGCTATTGCTGACATCATACAACCTCTTCATTCTCTGCTCCACCTACCTACATTTTAGCAGACGGTTGTACAATTCCTGAGTGGAATAGTTAACTGGATGTGACCTTTCTCTAACTAACCACAGCCCACATAAGCTACAGCTCTAATCTTCAGCTTCCCCTCACTCCCATCTCCAGCCCTGAACCGCTCTCTGCCAATTGTCTCCAGATGAAATTTGAAGATTTATACACGGGTTAAATTTGTCTCTTGGAAGAATGCGAGGGCAGCTTGGCTGGTGACTGTCAGAATAAATTATTCAAATTAATGCCTTTTCGCTTTATCAAAATAATTGGTTTGCAGCTTCATCACTATTTCCAAGAAATCTGTGACATTTTCTATTCCCTCTGCATCATTGAATGTAACTTGAATAAAGATCTTCAAAAAAAAAACATGAAGTCCTTGGGACTGAGCTGAGCTGCTTCAGGAATGATGGTGCTATTAAATGCTTCAAGTAATCAAGAAACATTCCAGTAAAAGCTGGGATTTGTTCCGGTCTTTGATAGGTCAGAAGCCCAGAGGGAGTGTCACCTGACTATATTTAGTTATCACAGACATCATTTTGAGTAAGGCAAGCTTGACCCTTGCCTGTCTCCTTCAGTCTGTATCCCACCCAAGGGGTGTTACCATGGGTTCCGGTGATAGCTCAGAAATGGGGAAGGGATGCTGAGTTATATGCATCAAAGAGTTTACTGAGCCAGCAAGTCAACACGGCTATTGAAAGGCTCGGTGGAGAAAGTTACAATTTGCCTCAGTACCTCTGAGTTTGGGTTAGAAAGACCATTTTTTAAAACTTATTTGACTGGAAGCGGGCATCCCTATTTAGAACAGTATTTATCATCCATCCCTAACTGCCATTAACAAGATGATGGTGAGCTGCCCTCTTGAACCACTGAATAGGCTGGGGCTATTTTCCCTGGAGTATTGGAGGCTGAGGGATGACTTTAGAAAATCATGAGGGGCATGGATGGGGTGAATTGCCAACATCTTTACCCCAGGGTGGGGGAGTCTAAAACGAGAGGGCATAGGTTTAAGGTGAGAGGGGAAAGGTTTAAAAAGAACCCTAAGGGGCAACGTTTTTATGCAAAGGATGGTGTAAGCTGCCAGAGAAAATGGTGGAAGCTGACACAATTACAACATTTAAAAAGCATCTGGGTGAGTACATGTATAGGAAGGGTTTAGAGGGGTATGGGCCAAATGCTGGCAAATGGAATTAGATAAATTTAGGGTATCTGGTCAGCATGGACAAGGTGGACTGAAGAGTCTGTTTCCGTGCTGTACATCTCCATGAAACTGCTGCCGTTTTGGTACGGGTACACATATGGGACTGTTAGGGAGTAAATTCTAGGAGTTTGGCCCAATATTCGTGAATGAATAGTGATATATTTCCAAATCAGGATGATGTGTATCTTGGAGAGAAACTTGCAGGTGGTGATGTCCTTATGTACCTGCTGCCCTTGTCCTTCTAGAGGGAGAGATTCAGTTTCAGAAGGTACTGTTGAAAGAGCCTTGCTTAACTTCTGCAATACACCTTGTAGATGGTACACATCGCTGCTACTGTGCATCAATGGTGAAGGGAGTGAATGTTGAACTTGGTGGATGGGTTGCCAATCAAGTGTGCTGCTTGATCCCAAATGCTGTTGAGTTCTTGAGTGCTTTTGGACCTACATTGATCCAGGCAAGCAAAACTTATTTCCTCACACTCCGGACATGTGCCGTGTAGATAATATTTGGAGAACCAGGAGGTGAGTTATTTGCCACAGGGTTTCCAATCTCTGGCCTGCTCTCAAAGTCATGGAATGTATATGGCTAGTCCAGTTCAGTTTCTGAGTACTGCTAAATCCCCCGGCTGTTGATATTGTGATATTCAGTAACAATAACATTAAGGGGAGATATGTAGACTTTTTATGTGAAGATTTCACTGGCTGCTACTTTGCAATCTTTGTTCGAAGTGTTCACATGCAGATATGGGTGCAGTCTGGTTTTGATTGCAACACATTGTGTAGCAGACACATCTCGATTATTCTGATGTTGTGTTGGCCAGTTTCCCAGAATCTATCCAATGTAACCTGAATTCAGCAAACCTCAGCTACCTGTATCTATTCCACTCAAGTCGCACACATCCATCTCCTGCTTGGCTCATTGATCCTTTTTGGTTGCAGGTCCCGCAATGTCTCAATCATAAAATCCTTGTTTCCAAACCCCTCCATGGGGTCACCCCATCCCCTTTTTATTTTCTCCTCATCCCTTTCTCTGGGATCCCTCCAGCCCAATTACCCTCAGCTATATTGACTGCTCCTCTGATATGAACGTGCAAACATATAATTGCATTTTTTAATTGGTTGGACCTGGGCATCACTGGCTGGGCCAACATTTATTGCCCATCCCTTGAGAAGCTGGTGGTGAGCTGCTTCCTTGAACCACTGCAGTCCATGTGCTACAGGTCAACCCATAATACTGCGAGGGAGGGAATTCCAGGATATTGACCCAGCGACACTGAAAGAACAGCAATATATTTCTAAGACGGGATGGTGAGTAACTTGGAGGGGTGCTTACAGGTGGTGCTGTTCCATGTATCTCCTGCCCTTGTCCTTCTCGGAAAGAACCGGAAATCAACACTGCGATCGGTGTGCTGACACCAAGCGCTGTGTACGGAACCTTGAAATGACTACATGCCCAGCCACACAGCTTAGAGGGAATGTTGTCGCGGGTGTAGTGCTGGAAAAGCACAGCAGGTCAGACAGCATCCGAGGAGCAGGAATTCCTGATGGAGGGCTTTTGCCCGAAATATCGATTTTTCTGCTCCTCAGATGCTACCTGACCTGCTGTGCTTTTCTAGCACCACACTCTCAACTCTAATCTCCAGCATCTACACTACTCACTTTCGCCTTCGAGAGAATGTTGCAAGTAGGAGTGGTCTTATAGGCCCCCTCATGGTAACCAAAATGTGGGATAAAACATACAGGAAGAAAATAGGGTACATTTAACTGAGAAACTCAGATTGGCAGTGGTAGCCTCAATGAGGAGTTTATTGAATGCTTTTGAGATAGCTTCTTAAACCAGCATGTTTGAAACTGACCAGACAGCAGGTTATATCAGACTTAGCATTTGTATTATGACAGGATTAGTTAACGGCATCAGAGTTAAGGCACCTTAGGTATCAATGTATTATATCCCAGTTTGGAAGAGAGAAGACTGGGTCTAAGACTAACGTTTTAAACTAAGTAAGGACAAATATGTGGGCCCGAGAGTTAAACTTGTCTGGTGAATTGGCTTACCAAGCTAGAAAATAGATCAGTGGATACTGTAGAGGATATTTAAGGGGATATTTTGGAATGCTTGAAACAAGAATATCCCGACAATAAAGAAATATTCTAAAGAGAGGGCCCAGTGTCTGTGGTTAAAAAAAAAGGAGCTTAGAAATGCAACAAACTTGAAGATAAAGGAGATAACATACAAAGACAAGTGACAGGTCAGAATATAAAGAATAGCAGAGAATGACTAACAATTTATTAAAGAGGAAGAAATTAGAGAATGAGGTAAAAAAGAATAGCAAGAATTTCTCCAGGTAGTTAAAAAGGAAAAGACGAAATAAAGTGAGTGTTGATTAGATTACTTACAGTGTGGAAACAGGCCCTTCGACCCAACAAGTCCATACCGACCCTCTGAAGCACAACCCACCCAGACCCATTCCCCTACATCTAACACTACGGGCAATTTAGCATGGCCAATTCACCTAACCTGCACATCTTTGGACTGTGGGAGGAAACCGGAGCACCTGGAGGAAACCCACGCAGACACGGGGAGAATGTGCAAACTCCACACAGACAGTCGCCTGAGGTGGGAATTGAACCCGGGTCTCTGGCACTGTGAGGCAGCAGTGCAAACCACTGTACCACCGTGCTGCCCACGTCACATCCCGTTCTGAAGTGGTTTTGCCACGTCGACGACGATAATTATGTCAATGTTCGCGCCTTGTTGAATCTGCTGTCAAGCTTCCCTCCAACGCAGGACGTCTATGTCAGAAAGCCCAGTCTGGATTGATCAATCAAAGCGTCTGAAAAATTGCTCAACAACAAAATGAAATCTGTCTTCTTCTGGTTCGCCACTGGAGGCGCTGGGTTTTTATTAACCAAGGATTGGCGCTGAAGATGGCACCTTGGGCAAGCAATGGAAATTTTATGAACCCAGTGGAGAGGATCCATCTCCCTGATGACTGCACCACTGGGTATGTCATTGAGGCCGTCCTGGGTGTGAATCCAATCCGCAGCCCACTCTTCCACTCCCACCTCGGGAACCCGCAGTTGGTTTCCAAATCCCACATTCAAAGTTAGGTCACTCTAAGTTATGGAACCTTTGAGAACAAGCAGAACCACAGGCACAGTGGTTAGCACTGCTGCCTCACAGCGCCAGAGACCCGGGTTCAATTCCCGCCTCAGGCGACTGACTGTGTGGAGTTTGCACATTCTCCCCGTGTCTGCGTGGGTTTCCTCCGGGTGCTCCGGTTTCCTCCCACAGTCCAAAGATGTGCAGGTTAGGTGAATTGGCCGTGTTAAATTGCCCGTAGTGTTAGGTGAAGGGGTAAATGTAGGGGAATGGGTCTGGGTGAGAATGGGGAGTTAATAGTAGAATGTAAGGAAATAGTGGATGAAATTAATAAATATTTTGATTCTGCTTTCACTGTAGTGGATACAAAAAACAAGTGCAGTGATAGCTTTAAATCTGGAGGTGGAAGAGAGAATTATAATCATAAGGGAAATGGTATTAACTAATGGAACTGCAAGCTGACAAGTCTTTTGGCCCAGATAGGATCTTAAAAGAGGTGACTAATGAGATAATGGCATTAATTGTCCAGAATTCCCAAGATTCAGGAAAGGTTCCAATGGACTCGGAAGTAACAAATATAACCACGCTATTCAAAAAGGGAGGGAGGCAGAAAGCTATGGACCAGTTAGCTTGACGTTGAGGGGTAGATGTTAGAATTGATCATTAAAGAGATTGTAGCTGCGCAGTTCAAAAACTGCAAGCATGAGTTTGCTCAGGTGCCAAATCAAAGCTTGGTGTAGAGGGTAATGTGTTAGCATGGATCAAAGACTGGCTGGCTTTCAGAAAACAGAGTGTATGCATAAATAGGTCTTTGTCTGATTGGCACGATGTGATGTGCTGAGGCATCAACATTTTACAATTTATTTGAATGATTTAGATAAGGGGAGTGTAGGGATGGGAGCTCCATTTGTAAACAATATCAAGATTTGGCAAGTATGTCATGAAGAAGACTTAAGGAATTTGTAAAGGAAATAAATCAGTTGAGTGAGTGGACAAAAAAATCCAGCAAATGGAATAGGGTGTGGGGAAAGATGAAATTGTTCACTTTGGCAGGAGACTAAAACGCTTAGTATTCCTTAAATGAAGAACAACTGCAGAATTCCGAGGCACAGAAGGTGTACTGCTGCATGAGTGTCAGCATGTAATCAAGAAGGCTAATGAGATACTCTCCTTTATCATGAGAGGAATCAAACCAAAAGTAAGGATGCTTTGCTTCAGTTTTACAGAGCTCTGGAGATACCACATCTCGAATCCAGTGGGATGTTTAAGGAGTGATGTGGAGATGCCGGTGTTGGACTGGGGTGTACAAAGTTAAAAATCACACAAAACCAGGTTATAGTCCAACAGGTTTATTTGGAAGCACAACTAGCTTTCGGAGCGACGCTCCTTCATCAGGTGGTTGTGGAGCAGGACCATAAGAGACAGACTTTATAGCAACAGGATTACAGTGTCTTGGAATTTAATATTTGTTTAATTTGTTTGGTTTGTTTAATTTGTTAAATTTGTTTAACATTAAATTCCAAGACACTGAAATCCTGTTGCTATAAAGTCTGTCTCTTATGATTCTGCTCCACAACCACCTGATGAAGGAGCGTCGCTCTGAAAGCTAGTGTGCTTCCAAATAAACCTGTTGCACTATAACCTGGTGTTGTGTGATTTTTAACTTTGTTTAAGGAAGGATGTGAATGCATCAGAGGTAGTTCAGAGGACGTTTACCAGATTGCTATCTGGAATGTGTGGCCTGTGTTCTGAGGATGGGTGGAAAGGCTGGCCTTTTTTCCACTAGAGTTCAGAAGAGTTGAGGGGTGAAGTATATAAATTCCTGAACGGTCTTGACAAGATGGAGGTGGAAGGGACGTTTCCTCTTGTGGGTCAGCTCAGAACTAGAGGCTGCTATTTTAAAATTAGGATTCAACCTTTCAAGACAAAGGTGAGTAGATTGTTTTTTTTTTCCCTGAAGATTATGTGACTTTGGAACTCTCTGCCTCACGAGTCTGTGTAGGTGGGAGTCAATGAATATTTTTAAGACAGAGGTGGATAGATTGCTGTTAATTGAGGGAAAGAGTTGGAAAGCTTGATTGTCGCCAACAAAGCGGTGTTTGAGGCAGGGTGGGGGGGTCTTTATAAAGTGCTTTTACTGTAATAAGATGGCCCAAGGCACTTTGCAAGATATTAGCAAACCACGTTTGGCACCAAGACACACAAGGAATTAGGACAGACGACCAAAAGACTGGTGGACAAAAGAATCTGGCAAATGGAATGGAGTGTGGGGAAAGATGAAATTGTTCATTTTGGCAGGAAGACTGAAAAGCTGAGTACTTCTTAAATGAAGAACAACTGCAGAATTGTCAAGGTTTATGATTTGGAGATGTCAGTGTTGGACTGGAGTGCATAATTAACTGCAAAGTTAAAAAGGTTAAGGGAGGGAAGTCCACAGGCTGGGGTGGTGGTCAGCTGGAATAATAGCCAGCAGCGGTGTGATTGATGGCTCATCATGGGGTTGCTGTCGAATTGTGATGACAGTACACTGAAAACAAGTCATTATCATTCATCACGTCATTATAAACAATCATTAAAATGACAATCATGTGCAAATTAATAAGAGGATTATATGGTGATAAACATGTAAGTATACAAACAGAAAACACTGAAAATGCAAGTTTTCTTAATTTTAAGGAGCAGAAATGATGGGTTGACCTGCAGTCAGCATTTTGTGTCAGTGTCCTTCGATCACATGCTGTCAAGTCCAGCCCATTAAGTTCCCAGTCACTATCCATGAGTTTTATCAAGCTCGAGATCGGACTCTCTTGTGACCTTTATTTTCTATCTTATTTGTGGAATGCTGTCTCTTGTAATGTGCACAAGGCCAGAATTAGAGGTGTGCCAATATCTTGGAACTTTGTCGAAAGAGGTTATGGAAATTGAGAGGGGTAAAGTCATGGAGGGATTTAAAAGCAAGGATAATAGTTTTAAAATTGAGGGTCGCCCGACTGGGAGCCATTGTAAAGTCAATGTGTACAAGGGATGATGGGTGAGCAGAAGGTTATTCATTGATTCGAGGGCAGGGGTATTGCTAAGGGGTTAAAAACGACCAGAGCAAATGTTGGCTGTATCCCACACCTCCCCACCCGTTTCCCTTTCTCTGGTCTAGTCACTCCCCTTCCTGCCATCATTTACAAATAAAGAAAGATATAGTTAGACCCACAGTCAAGGAGCCATTTGCATTTGAACTAGTGCTTGTTCACCGGTGTGTTTGTGCCTTTCAGATTGCTTCAGTGTGTTCAGTCCAGTTAATTCACTCTCTGAGTTACACTGCTGAGGGAACAGAAAGTGAAAGAAGAACAATCCAGGGCTTGCTGTTCGTGTTTGTTTAATCAGCCTTCATTACCTGAGCTTTCATAGTTATAATAATTCCAAAGGCTAATTAGAAGGAAGTAGTTTTTAAATGGTTTCAGGAAAGCTGTGCTTATATGTCATTTTAGAACATAGAACATTACAGCACAGAACAGGCCCTTCAGCCCACGATGTTGTGCCGACCACTGATCCTCATGATGCACCCTCAAATTTCTGTGACCATATGTATGTCGAGGAGTCTCTTAAATGTCCCCAATGACCCTGCCTCCACAACTGCTGCTGGCAACGCATTTCATGCTCTCACAACTCTCTGTGTAAAGAACCCCCCTCTGACATCCCCTCTATACTCTCCTCCAACCAGCTTCAAAACTATGATCCCTCGTGTTAGTCATTTCTGCCCTGGGAAATTAGTCTCTGGCTATCGACTCTATCTATGCCTCTCATTAACTTGTATACCTCAATTAGGTCCCCTCTTCTCTTCCTTTTCTCCAATGAAAAAAGTCCGAGCTCAGTCAACCTCTCCTTATAAGATAAGCCCTCTTGTCCAGGCAGCATCCTGGTAGACCTCCTCTGAACCTGCTCCAAAGCATCCACATCTTTCTTATAATAGGGTAACCAGAACTGGACGCAGTATTCCAAGTGCGGTCTAACTAAAGTTTTATAGAGCTGCAACAAGATCTCACGACTCTTAAACTCAATACCCTGTTAATGAAAGCCAAAACACCATATGCTTTCTTAACAACCCTGTCCACTTGGGTGGCCATTTTAAGGGATCTATGTACCTGCACCCCAAGATCCCTCTGTTCCTCCACACTACCAAGAATCCTATCCTTAATCCTGTACTCAGCTTTCAAATTCGACCTTTCAAAATGCATCACCTCGCAATTATCCAGGTTGAACTCCATCTGCCACCTCTCAGCCCATCTCTGCATCCTGTCAATGTCCTGCTGCAACCTACAACAGCCCTCTATATTGTCAATGACACCTCCAACCTTTGTGTCATCTGCAAACTTGCTGACCCATCCTTCAATCCCCTTATCCAAGTCATTAATGAAAATTACAAACAATAGAGGCCCAAGGACACGTATGGAGTCAGCTATTACGAGGGGGCATAGCTTTAAATTAAGGGGTGGTAGGTATAGGACAGATGTTAGGGGTAGATTCTTTACTCAGCGAGTCGTGAGTTCATGGAATGCCCTGCCAGTAGCAGTGGTGGACTCTCCCTCATTATGGGCATTTAAGCGGGCATTGGATAGGCATATGGAAGATAGTGGGCTAGTGTAGGTTAGGTGGACTTGGACCGGCGCAACATCGAGGGCCAAAGGGCCTGTACTGCGCTGTAATGTTCTATGTT
>NC_057718.1:14646236-14649630 GCF_004010195.1 Chiloscyllium plagiosum | reverse complement strand
TGTCCACAGGGGATCTCTGCACTGTCTGACTGTCCCCTTTCCTCCCCCTAACTGTAACCCATTTATCCTTGTCCTGAGCCTTAGGAGTGACCAACTGCTGGTAACTCCTCTCAATTACCCCCTCAGCCTCCCGAATGATCCGTAGTTCATCCAGCTCCAGCTCCAATACCCGCCGCCTTGCTGATATATATATGGTCACTGCTTTCCTTCCCGGCTGCCCTTCTGGTCCTCGTCACATCCCCCGCTGCTCCCGCTCCTTCTGTGAAAGGGAAAGCACCGCTGTCCGCTACCGGTAAGTAATTTTTTAAAAAAACTGCCTTACCTTAGCTGCAGTCTCCCGGGTTCATCTTACCCCCGCTGCTGCTCGCACTCAAAATCTGTGGATCCTTCTCATTTTATTACCATCAACAAGGAATAACTGTGAGATGCTGATCCATTCCCCCCTATCATTCACAACTCATTGCAAGGACTGCCTTTTTTTTATCCACCTTTCTCCTCATCGTCCAAGGCCCCTCATGCTCTTTCTGAGCCAATCAGCATTTTACTTGTGCTTCTTTTGATTTATTATGCTGTGTTCACTACTCACCATGTGGTCTTCTCTATGAGAGACCAGTTCCAGTGAAATAAGCCTGAGGAACAGCAGCTCATCCTGCACTTAGAAACGTCACAGCCTTCTGGGCACAACATTGGGTTTCAACAATTTCACACCATAACCTTTATCCTCATCTTTTCGGGCAGTAACAGTGAGTAATGATTCTACCTCCTTCAGACAAATCTTCTGACCATTTTCTTTCGCCATGCACCAATCTCTGTTTTGTCTTTTAATCTCTCTTGTCATCCATCCTATCACATATCTCCCTCCCCTTCCCTTCCTCTGTACTACAGCATTAAGGAATTGCATGACACAAATGGAGGTCGTTCTGTCGGGTGTGTGCAGCTCTCCAAATGGTTCCTTTCCTGTGCCTTCTCCCTGTTCTTTCTTGGTGGTGAACAATCCAGTTCTATCTCGGAAACCTCAGTTGCACCACCCGGCCAAGCAACACACACCACACCTAACTGCTCAATGCATGGAAAGGTTTTCCACTCACACGACCAATGCTTCTTTCATTAATCACCTTAAATCTGTGTCCCTTTGTTCTCAATTCTTCTGTTAATGGGAACAGTTCCCCTATTGCCAGTCCCTAGTTGCCCTTGAGAAGATGGTAGTGAGCTGCCTTCTTGAACCACTGCAGTCTATGTGCTGTAGGTAGACCCACAATACTGCTCGGGAGAGAATTCCAGGATATTGATCCAGCGACAGTGAAGGGACAGCAATAAGTTTCCAAGTCAGGATGGTGAGTGGCTTGGAGGGGAACTTGAAGGTGGTGGTGTGTCCAACTATCTACTGCCCTTGTCATTGGTAGCGATTGTGGGTTTGGAAGGTGCTGTCTCGGGAGTCTTGGTAAATCTCATCGGTGCGTCTTGCAGATGGTACACTCTGCTGCTACTGAGCTTTGGTGGTGCAGTGACTGAATGTTTGTGGATGTGGTTGCTTTGTCCTGGAACGGTGTCAAGCTTCTTGAGTGTTGTTGGAGCCGCACTCATCCAGGCAAGCGGGGAGTCTTCCATCACACTCCTAACTTGTGCCTTGTAGATGGTGGGCAGGCTTTGAGGAATCAAGAGGTGAGTTACTCACTGCAGCATTCCTCGCCTCTAAGCTGCAGTTCAGTTTCTGTTCAATAATAACCCTAAGGGTGGTAATAGTGGGGGATTCACTTTCTCAATTATGCAATTACATCCATTATATCTGTATCATTTCCCAGTTCTGACAACAAGTTATTGACCTGACACATTAACTCTCACTATAGATGTTGCCTGACCTGCTGGTACTTCTAGAATTTTCTGTTCTTATTTCTGATTTCCAATATCAGCAGTATTTTGTTTTTGCAACAGAGAATCACACTGATTCTGACCCTCTGGTAGCATTTGTAATTAATGTATTAACATATTCCAGTCAAATGTCAATTACCCTGCATTAGGTGCTGATTCACAGCAACGAGTTGAACCTGTTAAAAAGGTTGTGTAGCTGTTGTAAATTGTGAAATATGATGAAAAGGGGAAAGCTGTGTAGTTTTAACACAAATAATTAGGACTGATAGTTTCAGCCTTTGCATCCAGTCGCACTGCACAGTGTCGTACTGAAATCTACACTTCAGGACTTAGTCCCTGCACCAAATTAACAGATCTCATTTTGGCCTCCTACTAGAATTAGACTTGGACATATGGATTAGTCAGAAGGGTAGTCCAGGGCCTGATGCTCAACTCCTGAGCTAGGGATTTGCATTTGAATGTTCTTCTGTTTTTGATGTTGATGACATCATTCAGCAGTCACTGGTGCAGGAAGATCCCTCCATAGCCCTGAGCTGGGAAGTTTCAGCCCCAGAGGCAGGGATTTGATGGAAAAATTAAGCTGATACCACAGTGTAATACTGAGGGAGTTCTGCGCTGTCAATGGTGCCATCTTTCTTCAGGTAGGATATTAAACCAATCTCCTCAAATGCGTGTCAAACCTCCATTGCAAAGTGAAAGACAGGACTTCTCCCTGAAACCTGACCAATATTTATCCTTCAGTCAACATCACAAAAACCATTGGCCATTGTCACATTGCTGTTTCTGAGAATTTGCTGTGAGAAAATGGGGGCCGCCTCGCCTACATTTGTCACCACACTTCAAAAATGCTTAATTAGTTGTAGTTGATGGGGGCTTCCTGAATTTCTGAAAGGTGCTATATAAATGCGAGTCACTTGTCAACACTGGTGCAGAACTTGGGAGAGATTATTTTTTCTGAAAGTCAGTCACGACAGTGAGAACATTCTGTAGTGCTATGCCAGACTCACTTTAAGAAACAGGAATAAATGGGAGAACCTGTCCTTAGAATGTACTGGAATGGATTTATGGAGCTGATGACGAAATGGATTGTGTGTAATCTAATCTCGGAGTGGACTTTCCCCAATCTATCCTGTCATGTTTCTGCAAACACTGATCTCATATTTTATTTGCATATGGTAAATCTTCAGACTTTCAAGAGTGGAAAAATTGCTCAGCTCAGCTCAGATTAGAGGGGTGCTGGAAAAGCACAGCAGTTCAGGCAGCATCCAAGGAGCTTCGAAATCGACGTTTCGGGCAAAAGCCCTTCATCAGGAATAAAGGCACTGAGCCTGTAGTGTGGAGAGATAAGCTAGAGGAGGGTGGGGGTGGGGAGAAAGTAGCATAGAGTACAATGGATGAGTGGGGGAGGGGATGAAGGTGATAGGTCAGGGAGGAGAGGGTGGAATGGATAGGTGGAAAAGGAGATAGGCAGATAGGATAAGTCCGGACAAGTCATGGGGACAGTGTGGGAGACTGGGAGATGGAT
>NC_057718.1:14642205-14646019 GCF_004010195.1 Chiloscyllium plagiosum | reverse complement strand
TATCTCCTTTTCCACCTATCCACTCCTCCCTCTCCTCCCTGACCTATCACCTTCATCCCCTCCCCCACTCACCCACTGTACTCTCTGCTACTTTCTCCCCACCCCCACCCTCCTCTAGCTTATCTCTCCACGCTACAGGTTCACTGCCTTTATTCCTGATGAGGGGCTTTTGCCCGAAACGTCGATTTCAAAGCTCCTTGGATGCTGCCTGAACTGCTGTGCTTTTCCAGTACCACTCTAATCTAGACTCTGGTTTCCAGCATCTGCAGTCATTGTTTTTACCTCAACTCAGCTCAGCTAATCAGGGTGTGTGATTGCTTAAAATTTGGCATTCCTGCATTTGTCCTGATGAATGCAAGATGTAAAGCTGAAGAGTGAAGACTTAGAAATGTTATATAAGCTCCTGTTGAAATTATTCTTATTGAAATGTGTCAGCCCAGAAGGTTCACTCTAGTAATTTCCCCCCCACCCGTCTGCCTACCTTCCCAACTTGATCCACATTAAGGTCACTGCTCGTGTAAATTCACTATTAGTGTGTTGGTGTTTCTGGCAAAACAAGCAGTTATGACTTGTCTGTAATATCTGTAAACTGTGTGACTTGCTCAGACATTTCAGACGGCAATAATGAGTCAGCCACTTTGTTGTGGGTCCAGAGTCACAGGTAGGCCAGACCAGGTTAGGATTTCCTTCCTTAAATGGCATCAGTGAACCAGATTACTTTTCGTAACAATTGATGACATTTCAGTCGCCATGACTAGTGTTAGATTTAATTAATTGGATGCTTTGTTTAATTCTACCTGTAGTGGTGTCCACCTGGGTTCCCAGAGCATGAACCCAAGCTTTAGATTTCTAGTCCAGTGACGTTAGCATCCGGGCCAGCATCGCCCTCTGTTGGATGGAGGAACAAGCTCAAGGGGTAGCTGTGATCACTCTTGCCCTGGTTTCTGATGTTTTTGTGAGGGAACAATGGTCTACAATCTGACAAATGGCAGCCTCTATTTGCATTTCCCCACCTGGAAGTCTCAGTTGTTTCATTTCCAGCGTCAATGGTTTGTGAACTTTCCATTTGATTTGGTGTGCTGTGTGGGGACAGCTGCTTTGTATTCTTATTTTGTGTTTAATCTACTACTGAATATTGACTAGAGAAGGGTTTTATGACTCCAATCAGGTTACTCTGGAGAGTTGACTGTAAACAAAACATCCTCAAGTGGCCTCACAGAGACCATAAAACTCTTGTTCTCATTAATAATGTGTTTGTAACAGCTCGTAAGGCTTCATTTTTCTTTCTGTTTCCTGTCGTTATCTTTGCATAGAGAGTATTCTCTGCTGGCCATATGTCCTACCCTCCCCCCCCCCGCCCCTTAAAGAAAGGAGCTCAGAGGAAGTGTGAGAGCTAGCTGCCCGAAGGCGTTATTCTGGCTTGGGTTTTTATCCACATATCGTATTAAATGGTTGCATATCTGAGAAATTTGGCTGTGCTCTCTCTTTGCAACAGTGTCCTGTCCATCAAGAAAATTGAGACTGGTTTCCGTTTGCTGAAACCCAGCAGAAACAGAAAAGGGTCTCAAAGCATCTTGTGGAGATTTACGTGAGGTATGTGTCGATACCTTACAGAGTCATACAGCACGGAACCAGACCCTTTGGTCCAACCAGTCCACACCGACTATCTTCCCAAACTAAACTAGTCCCATCTGCTTGCGCTTGGCCTGTATCTCCAAACCTCTCCTGCTATGGTACTTATCCAAATATCTTTACAATGTTATAACTGTACCAGCATCCACCACGTCTTCTGACAGTTTGTTCCACACATGAATCACTGTCTGTGTAAATACAATTGCCCCATGTCTTTGTTAAATCTTTATTCTCTCACCTTAAAAATATGCCCCCTAGTTTTGAACCCTCCCCCACCCTGGGGAAAAGACCTTGGTCAAGTACTGCAGGAGCTCGCCACTACCTTCTCCTGGTCAATTAGTGATGGCCAAAAAAACTGCTGGCCCAGCCGGTCTTGCCCATATCTTGGGAAAGAATTAAAAAGTTGAGTACTGACATTCCACTTATACAGAACCCACAGGAGTGTTACACATTTGAGTAGTTTCAGATGCTGCACAAGTTTATTGTATTTCCAGGGAAGGAGGGGAGACAAAGGAGTCACCTGATGATGGTTCAGATGTCAAACGTGAAAGAACCATGCACCTCACAAGGTGGAATCTCAATTCCACAAGCCTGGGTCATCAGTTGGGGCTCTCCCTCACCACAGCTCCCAGCCCCTGATAAATTTCTGGTTCAGTCTCATTCGGATGACCTGACATGAGGGAGCCAACATTGGCAGGAAATAAGGAGGCAAGCTGCACTCTGTTAATGGGCACCAGCCTCTGCCCTACTGCTAAAAAAAGCATGTTTTCTTTACTCTTTCTTCTAGAATGTTTACTGACCAACATTTTCCTCTTCCACACCTTTAGACACTGGAGACCTGGAACTGTAAGTGGCCTTGGTATGCAGGATTTCACCAACTCACACTCTGAGATGGTTTTAACCACTCATCATTTGCAAGTCAATTTGAGTGAGCACAACTTGCCCTATGCCTGGCCAATTTGAGTGAGCACAACTTGCAATATCAGATCTGCTTACAGGATTGCAGAATTCATGAGACATACAACACAGAAACAGGCCATTCAGTCCAACTCACCCATGCTAGTGTATAAGTTTCACATCAACCTGTTCCCATCCCAGTTCACTGAATCCAGTCAGTATATCCCCTTCTATTCCATTGACTATATTCCTGTCAGGGTGAAAGGGAAGGCTGGTAGGTATAGGGAATGCTGGATGACTAAAGAAATTGAGGGTTTGGTTAAGAAAAAGAAGGAAATATATGTCAGGTACAGACAGGATAGATCGAGTGAATCCTTAGAAGAGTATAAAGGAAGTAGGAGTATACTTAAGAGGGAAATCTGGAGGGCAAAAAGGGGACATGAGATAGCTTTGCAAATAGAATTAAGGAGAATCCAAAGGGTTTTTACAAATATATTAAGGGCAAAAGTGTAACTAGGGAGAGATTAGGCCCCCTCAAAGATCAGCAAGGCGGCCTTTGTGTGGAGCCACAGAAAATGGGGGAGATACTAAATGAATATTTTGCATCAGTATTTACTGTGGAAAAGAATATGGAAGATGTAGACTGTAGGGAAATAGATGGTGACATCTTGCAAAATTACAGAGGAAGAAGTGCTGGATGTTTTGAAACGGTTAAAGGTGGATAAATCTCCAGGACTTGATCAGGTGTACCCGAGAACTCTGTGGGAAGCTAGAGAAGTGATTGCTGGACCTCTTGCTGAGATATTTGTATCATTGATAGACACAGGTGAGGTGCCGGAAGACTGGAGGTTGGCAAATATGGTGCCACTGTTTAAGAAGGGTGGTAAAGACGAGTCAGGGAACTATAGACCGGTGAGCCTGACCTCGGTGATGGGCAAGTTGTTGGGGGAATCCTGAGGGACAGGATGTACATGTATTTGGAAAGGCAAGGACTGATTCGGGATAGTCAACATGGCTTTGTGTGTGGGAAATCATGTCTCACAAACTTGATTGAGCTTTTTGAAGAAGTAACAAAGAAGATTGATGAGGGCAGAGCAGTAGATGTGATCTATATGGACTTCAGTAAGGCGTTCGACAAGGTTCCCCATGGGAGACTGATTAGCAAGGTTAGATCTCATGGAATACAGGGAGAACTAGCCATTTGGAAACAGAACTGGCTCAAAGGTAGAAGACAGAGGATGGTGGTGGAGGGGTGTTTTTCAAACTGGAGGCCTGTGACCAGTGG
>NC_057718.1:14635467-14641885 GCF_004010195.1 Chiloscyllium plagiosum | reverse complement strand
TCCCTGGAGCGTTGGAGGCTGAGGGGTGACCTTATAGAGGTTTACAAAATTATGAGGGGAATGGATAGGATAAATAGACAAAGTCTTTTCCCTGGGCTCGGGGAGTCCAGAACTAGAGGGCATAGGTTTAGGGTGAGAGGGGAAAGATATAAAAGAGACCTATGGGGCAACGTTTTCACGCAGAGTGTGGTATGTGTATGGAATGAGCTGCCAGAGGATGTGGTGGAGGCTGGTACAATTGCAACATTTAAGAGGCATTTTTTGGGTATATGAATAGGAAGGGTTTGGAGGGATATGGGCCAGGCGCTGGCAGGTGGGACTAGATTGGGTTGGGATATCTGGTCGGCATGGATGGGTTGGACTGAAGGGTCTGTTACCATGCTGTACATCTCTATGACTCTATGACTATGGCTATGCTATTTCTTCCAACTATTCTGCATTTTCGCCCCTCTCTGGCTGAAGACCTTTCTCTTGTATTGTTTTTTTCTTTTATTTCTCTGGCCAAAGGCATTTTGAGCCCACAGTGCTCAACAACTGACCAAAGTGACAAGTCCTGAATCTTCCCCTGCTGGAAGAGTGTTCAAACCCCATATCGACAGTACCAATTTGATCCACACTAGCTATCAGGCCCCCAGGCAGTCTAACCTGCTGAAACAACATGCAGTTACACAAGTGTGATGTATTCTGGATCAATACAGAGTACTGGTAGGGGCTCCAACTTTTTTTCCCTCATGTGGCTGACCAGCATTCTCTCCCAATCTTCCCACCTGCCATTAGTATGTGTTGGAAAGATTTACAAGCTGATACTGAGCCTAGTTGGCTGCATTATGAGCACACATTCCTTGACTATCAACTACAGAGAGTTGTAAACACAGCCTAGTCCACCACACAAGCCAACCTCCCATCCACTGACTCCATCTATACTCCCCACTGCCTCAGAAAGGCAGCCAACATGATCAAAGACCCCTCCTGACTGATTATCATCTCTTCCAACCTTTTCCTTTGGGCAGCAGATACAAACGCTTAAACAGATTCCAGAACAGCTTCTTCCATGTTAATAGACTTCTGAAATTTAATGTTGACCTCTACAGCTGTAACATTGTATTCCTCGCTCTGTTCTATTACCCTAATGCGCTTTCTATCATGTGATGTTGGCAAATGGGACTACATTAATTTAGAATATCTGGTCTGCCTGGACAAGTTGGACTGAAGGGTCTCTCTCTGGGCTGTGTATCTCTATGACTCCGTGGCTCTATAACTGCCTGTGCTGAGCTTTGACGGTGGTTTTGCAACAAAGTTTACTAAATTTCTACAATATTGACAGTGAGTGCAAAGGAAGATATCAAATGACATGAATTCCCAGTGCATCCTGTTTTCTTGGTCAATTAAAGTGCCTCTTACTATGATGTTGATTGCTGTGCGACTCTGCTGGGCTGGAGCCCAGCCTGGAGGGGGTTACAGTCCGGCCTATGGGTACGGTTAAGGGAGGCTGATAAAAGGAGTCCTTAGGCCTCTGCCTTAGGCCCAGTGGCCTGTTATAGAGCTTCAAGCATGTTATCACATATCAGTAGATCTGCTTCCTGTTTCGACTCGGTTTTACACGTGACACAATGGACTAAGCCTCTTGGCAAAATGGCAGCAGCTGCTTGTATTGCTTTGCATCCCTAATGAGCAGCACAACCTCGGAGTAAAGCCTGGGTGAAATGTAGCCTTCCCCACAAACCCCCACCTCCCTCCCTTATCATACTCGGGGAAACATCAATTGCATTGAAGCGAGACCCTTTGTCACACAGTGGAGAAAGGCTCATTAATGATTCTGAAGAAACATACCTTATTTAGCCATGTTAAACGATGGTTTGTGTCAGGGAGATGTGTTAAAACACAGATGAGTCGGATTGAGGCTTGTGATGAATGTTGTTATTATAACAGCTGGTTTTGTATCCCGATATATGATTACAATTAAGTATCTCTTCCAATAAAGTTACACTGCACTTTGTTCCTTGTGCTGCTAAAGTGGTTCGTGCACTGTTATTACGTTTATCCTCTCCCAACCACTGGATGAGACCACAGAGATTGTGCGCCTGTGGGTGGTCCTGCAGCCAGTTAACAGAGAGCCCTTTGGAATATGGCAGGGAGAGGTCCTGTTTAATTCGGATCACGGATCACCTCGTGGAATAAACTATTGGACTTTGTTTTAGATTTTCCGTTCTTGAAACAAAACGGTAATTTTTTAAAAAAAGTGCAATAATTGTACGAAGAATTTGATAAGCCAGCATTAGCACCAGTTAATTAGATCGTGGGTTAGCTTACTCTGAGCTGAATTAATTGTAAAACCCCTTTATCTGAGTAATTCATTTACATGAAAGGATTAAGCTCAAGGAATATGCTTGTTGTAAGATGAGATCGACACTCTTATGAGTGAACAGTAAGAGGCTTTATTGAACAGAACTAAATACAGAGAGGACTTCATACCTGGAGCCTGACAGACCCATGTGATTTGATGAAAAGGTGACATCTCCTTCTGTACATGCTTAATAACTGCACCGTAGTAAAGGTATAATTCTTTTTACAATGCTTAGGCCCCAAACATTTGTTCAGAGACACTGGACTGAGTTTTACATCCTCCCAGCCATCCCTGGCTGACATGTTTGAAGGTGCATCTTAAGGAGGGGGTGGGGGTATGGTGAGTTATGGATCAGGAAGTTCACCAATTTGTCCTCTCTTCACCAGACACCCTGCTCATTCCAGGTATCAACTGCCTCCAATGCATTCACATCATTCCTGGGATGTGGATGTCGTGGGCTAGGACATTGTCCATTCCCAAATTGTTGTTGAGAAGGTGATGGTGAGCCACCTTCCCGAGTCAGTGCAGTCCACTTGGTGTAGGTACAGGCACAGTGCTGTGGGTGGAGGGAGTGAATGTATGAGATGGAGAAGAGAGTGAATGATATCTCTGTGAATAAACAACGCATTGTACTTTGAGGAGAGACAAAAACAAGGCTGGGATCTGAAAGGCTCTGCCTGAGTGGGTAGTAGAAGCAACACCACAGCATGTTTCCAGCTGAGTACTTGAATACTTCAGGGATAAAAATTGCAAGTCGATTGTGAAGAACAGAATGAGTGAGAAAAATGGACATACTTTTAAAAGTACCAGTGTGCGCACAATGGGCTGAATGGCCTCCTACTGTGTATGTCCCTTCTATGTCTGAATTATTTTGTTTTGCTGATTCATCGATATAGTCACCACAAGGTCCCGTCGACTTTCCCTGTTGAACATATCTCTGTTTTTGCCCGAGTCAGTTTTCTTCGGTTCTGGCAGCAAGAGGATTGCCTTTGTTGACGGCTTAAACACTCTGAGCAAGGCCGCTGGACTTTGGATCACTGCTCCAGTAATGTGCACCACTGTCTCCTTCAGTACACTGCCCACACACTGAGTACTCCAATTCATTACACCCCACTCACCCACATGCAGCCATTTTTGTCACCCCAGGACTAGCACAACCACAAGGCAAATCAGACAGCAGCTAGATTGGCAATATTTCAGTGTGTGAAGAACTGAATTAATGGTGTGCATTCTTTGAAAGTGGGGTTGCAGGGAGACAGGATAGTGAAGAAGGCAGTTGTTACGCATACCTTCATTGGTCAGAGTATTGAGTACAGGAGTTGGGAGGTCATGTTGCGGCTGTACAGGACATTGGTTAGGCCACTTTTTGAATATTGTGTTCAATTCTAGTCAATAGGAAAGGTGTTGTTAAACTTGAAAGGGTTCAAGAAAGATTTACAAGAATGTTGCAAGGGTTGGAGGGTTTGAGCTACAGGGAGAGGCTGAATAGACTGGGGCTATTTTCCCTGGAGCGTCGGAGGCTGAGGGGTGATTTTATAGCGGCTTATAAAATCATGAGAGACATGGATAGAGTGAACAGCCAAGGTCTTTTTCCAAGTGTAGGGGAGTCCAAAGATAGAGGGCATAGGTTTAAGGTGAGGGGGGAAAGACTTAAAAGGCACCTGAGGGGCAACTGTTTTGTGCAGAGGGTGGTGCGTGTATGGAATGAGCTGCCAGAGGAAATGGTGAAGACTGGCAAAATTACGACATTTAAGAGGCACCTGGATGGCTATATGAATAGTAAGGGTTTGGAGGGATATGGGCCAAGTGCTGGCAGGTGGGACCAGATTGATTGAGGATATCTGGTTGGCATGGACAAGGTGGTCTGTTCCCGTGACGTACATCTCTAACACTCTAACTAGTCATGATGTCACACAAGGAAAAGAACAGGATGCGGCAGAGTGGGATTGAAAGGTCACGCTCCAAATACACTGTCACACATCTACATTTATGTCATGGTGAATCCCAAAATTTTACACTGTGTCTCTCATTCTGTCTATGTGACAGTGTTCACAAATCTGCATGACTGTTCCAAAACTGCCAACAGGTAAACAACATCAAACAACGTAATTTTAATCCAGCCCACTTTATCGTAATGATTCTTGATTTGTGAAAATTGCACCTAAAGTCATCCACACCATCTCTCCTTGGCAATATTCGACTCAAAAATGTAGACCACTGCGGAGTACAATCAGTATCGTCACATTCTTCTTTTTCATGTAAAATAAATCTGTAATTATAAAGTGCAGAATGTTCATTACTCAAGCACTATATTCATTTTCCAAAGTTAATCGTGGAGGGAGCGAGAGCAGTGGAATGTTAAAATAGGGCTCTATTTCATTCACCCTGGTCACCCAATTTGCACAACAAATCCTTATAGGGAGACAGTCAGCGAAGCTGCCTCAATTCACAGGCCTGGCTGTGCGTAATAGATTCATGTTAACAGTGGATAAATACGTGTGAATTAAGCCCCTGTGTTGGGAGATTCTGCACAGTTAACAAGTACAGGATCTCCACATGAACGCCTGTTGTCTGACCAAGTGTCTGGCATTCTTCACGGAAGTTTCTGGTAATAAGAGGCTTTCCTTCTTGTTCCCACAGGTGACGTGCAACTGTTTCACCATCAGCGATGGGGAGATGCAAGAGATCGGTGTTGGCCTCTATCCCAGGTACTTTAACTGAAGTCTGAGCAGCTCATGTTGTACAGGCTTTGGATGCTTGGTTTCAGTGTTGTCTTGCTTCTCTGAAAATAATCACAATCGTTCCCTCTGACTGGTGGCTTCACAAATTCCAATGTGCTGTTTATCCAGAGCGTGCACACACCTTCCCCTGCTTTCCACACCCCTCCCCGGGATGCTACATAAATGCAGGTGGTTGTTAGGTTGACATGCTTCTGCTGCAGATCGGTCACCCTGCCCTGGGTCATTGATTCAATCAATGGCTGTAGAAGATCGTTCAGCCCATCATACCTGTAATAGAGCTATTCAGTCAGTCTTATTGTCCTGAATTGGGCATCCCGTGCGAATTAGATTTTGAAATTTAGGAAACTTTGTCAAAACTCTGGTCAGATTTAAACCTATCCCCTCTCACTGCTCACAGCAGCTGACAGTCAAGGTTGACTCAACATTGTAAGTGCAGTCTCCAGAAAGTGTGTTGTCAAGAAAGTGTTTTTAAGCAAGCAAAAACTAAATTAAGTGCATTCTTTCTCCTTATGTTTTACCATTTAGAGCTCCATTTGCAAACTTTAGTGTCTCAGGTTCAAATGATTTCTATAAATGGAAAACAAAAGAAGAGCATAGATCCCTGGGGAAAGCACAACCACTAACATCCCGCCAACATCTGTTTGTATCCAGCCTTTGCTTCATGACTTTTTTTTAAAGCTTTAATGCCAAGGCCCACAAGTAGTTACTGGTTAAAGATTTCCCCAGTCTGCATCTCCGTCTCACAGTGCTTCCTCCACCCCCCCCCCCCCCCCCCCCGGTGTATTGGGATATCCTTACAGACCCTACCTTACAATGCCTGCAATCTCCAGTCCCTTTCCCACAGGATCTTTACCCCACCTCCCCCGACATTGACCTGGTTCTGACGTTTCCTCAGAATCTGCTCCACTAGGCCCACTTGCAGGGGCCCTTCAGGAGCACAGTCTGACCTCACAATGGAGGTCGCACCTTCTCTATCTCTCCCCTCAGCTGAGGCATGGTGATTCTCAGGTTAAAGCACCACCATCATCTCTCTCACTGATGAGGGAGCAGCCGCACTGTCCACTGGGACTGTACCTTACCTTTACAATGCCTCCATTTTGTGATGTGCCCTCCTTCCCTCCATTCACCTCAACAGCACTCACTGTGGGCCTGCTGCATGTCTCTGCAATTTGGCTGCTCTGATTGGTGCTCCCTCCCACCACCCCTTCCCTTTTCTTCTTGTACCTGCCCCCTCCCCATCTCCCTCTTGTCCCCACCTCCATCTTCCCCTATCTCCCCCTCCACCCTTCCCCACAACCCTCTTCCCCACCTCCCTCTTCCACTACCTCCTTCT
>NC_057718.1:14628561-14635434 GCF_004010195.1 Chiloscyllium plagiosum | reverse complement strand
CCTACCCCCAGCGCACACCCCACCGCAAACACCCCCCCCAAACCTACAGCGTCCAAGCACCCCAACCCCACCCCCTCCCCAATCCTCAGGCTGCCTGGGTGATGCTTCGAGAGGCAGCTTCTAAAATTGACCTTCTCCTGGAAGATGGTGCCCCACCACACGTGCTCCTCAGAAATCAGCCTCATGTCAGGGCCATGACCTAAACAGAGGTTCTACCATATGTGTCTGACACCACAAAGAGCAGGTTCTGTCTCTCAGGGCGAAGCTTGAAGGTGGGTGGGTGTGAGGTTTACAAGTCTGAGATGCAAATAGCCTTAAACACTGTTTGTCAGAAACCCACGACAAACAGTGTCTGGAAGTCACAAACACAGAAGCTATTTGGCCCCTTGAATTAGATTAGATTACTTACAGTGTGGAAACACCCAACAAGTCCACACCGACCCGCCGAAGCGCACCCACCCAGACCCATTCCCCTACATTTACCCCTGCACCTAACACTACGGGCAATTTAGCATGGCCAATCCACCTAACCTGCACATTTTTGGACTGTGGGAGGAAACCGGAGCACCCGGAGGAAACCCACGCAGACACGGGGAGAATGTGCAAACTCCACACAGTCAGTCGCCTGAGGCGGGAATTGAACCCGGGTCTCTGGCGCTGTGAAACAGCAGTGCTAACCACTGTGCCACCGTGCCGCCCAGAATCTACTGCACCTGTCCATTAGACCATGGATGATGTGACTGTGGCCTTAACTCCACTTTCTGGATCAGTGGTGCTGGAAGAGCACAGCAGTTCAGGCAGCATCCGAGGACAGGCAAAATCGACGTTTCGGGCAAAAGCCCTTAACTCCACTTTCCTATCCATCCTGGTATATTCTGTGACACCCAATCAGTCCAGATGACTCCACCTCCACTATTCTGAGAAATAGAGTTCCAGAGACTCTTGATCATCTGAGAGAGAGAAAAAAATCTGCTTTCCATTTAAAAGGGAGACCCTTTATTTCTAATCTGTGTTCGAAGGGTTCAATTCCTGGCTTCTCAACCTCACTGTTTGTGTGAGGTGTGGTGACTCTCAGGTTAAACTCACCACTGGTTAGCTCTCTCTAATGAGCGATCCCCATGGTCCTCTGGTGTTAAGGAGACCTTTCCTTCACTATGTCTGCTCGTCCTGTGGTTGGGACTTAATAGCTGCGTCTGCACAGTCAAGGAAAACAAATCGCAACACATCTCAAGAAACAGGAAGAAATGCTAATGAGGGCAAAGTGGGATCTTTTATAAGTGTGAGAATAGAACATTTGGAATAGTGTGTACAGCTCTGGTTACCATGCAATGGGAAGGATATTATTAAATTGGAGAGGGTGCAGAAAAGATTTACAAGGATGTTCCCAGGATTGAACAGTTTGAGTTATAAGCAGAGGTTCGATAGGCACGGGAATGTTTTCACTGGTGCATAGGAGGTTGAGGGGTAATCTTATAAAATCACGAGTCGCGTAAATATGGTGAATAGCCAAGGTCTTTTATCCAGGATGGGGGAGTTCAAAACTAGAGGGCATAATATTAAGGTGAGAGGAATAAGACTTAAAAGTGACCTGAGGGGCAACTGTTTCATACAGAATAAGTACGTATGTGGAATGAACTGCCAGAGGAAGTGGTAGATGCAGGTACAGTTGCAACATTTAAAATATATTTGGATAGGTACATCCAAAGTTTAGAGGGATATGGGCCAAGCATCGGCAAGTGGAACTTGTATAGTACTTGGGCAGCTTGGATTGGTTGGACCAAAGGGTCCATTTCCATGCTGTATGACTCTATGGCTTTATATCTGTGTAGCAAACACGCCCAGCAAATTGTCCAGGAAGCTTTATTTCTGCGAGAGTGGGAGAGAGAGGGAGAGGAGTCTGTTTTGTTTCTGCAGTAGACTGAGCTGGTTAAGTGGAGTCGAGAGTGTGGTACTGGAAAAGCACAGCAGATCAGGCAGCATCCAAGGAGTAGGAGAATTGACAAAGGGCTCATGCCTGAAACGTCAATTCTCCATTTGGTTTGGGACCGGTGCAATGGGGGAAAAAACACACCCAATGCCACCCTCACCCTGATGGCCACCTTTGTGTGTGGCTGCATCAAGCTGTGCGTGGATCCCCGGTACACAAACACCAAGTGTCACTACGTACTGAGGTTCTACCTGTCCCCGGTGTTGTGAAGGATGGGCCTGGCCTCGCTGCCACGGAACGCTCCGAGTAGTTGGACCGTTCCGTACCACCTGTCCTTCGTGGAGAAGTTTATGAAGAAAAACACCTTTGACCACAAGTCCATTAGGAAGTGGTCAGCACGTAGTGACCTTGAGACCCTTCGGGAAAAGGAGACGGCGGATCCTATCGAGCGGTTCCCTGAGCAGACTGTCAAAGCCATTTGGCAGAATGCCTCATCGCCAGAACTTTCCAACAAGCACCAAGACATGGCTTGGCTGGTGGTGAGAAGGGCTCTGCCTGTGAGATCCTTTATGCACACCCGGACTCTCAGCCGCACCGCACGCTGCCCTCGAAGCGGCTCCGGGGGGACGAGACTGTCACACATCTCCTTCTGGAATGTGCCTATGCAGAGGAAGTCTGGAGAGGAATGCAGTGGTGTTTGTCGAGGTCTGTCCCAAGCAGCGCCGTGACGCGGGACTCCGTGCTCTACGGCCTGTTCCCCGGGACGCACACCGAGACAAACATCAACTGTGCCTGGAGGATCATCAACTCGGTGAAGGACGCTCTCTGGGTGGTCCGAAACCTGTTGATCTTCCAGCTGAAGGAGTTGACCCCGACTGAGTGTTGCAGACTGGCACATTCCAAGGTCCAGGACTATGTGTTGAGGAACGCGCTGAAGCTTGGGCCAGCTGCCGCCAAGGCGCGGTGAGGAAAGACAACCGTCTAACATCTGCCTGCCTAAGAAGAACATGGGGCCCACGCAGTCATTTGGGCTCTGCTGACGCCTCAGCTAAATATATGGACATATGATTGATAAACCTACAGACCTGTATATAAAAATGATAAATTCTGATCTCTTTATGTAAATGTTTACGTATGTATGGCATGACCGACTGTACAGACCATCAAATTATTTTATGAATAAAGTATATTTTTTGAAAAAAAAATTCTCCAGCTCCTCGGATGCTGCCTGACCAGCTGCGCTTTTCCAGCACCACACTCTCAACTCTGATCTCCAGCATCTGCAGTCCTCGTTTTCTTCTGGTTAAATGGGTTAAGAAAGCAGGTTGGGCAGGAGTCCAGGGAAGGTGAGAGACTGTCTCTGTGAGGTGTAACATGACCTAGCTGAGTAATACGTGCCAAGTGCAACTGTGGGCAAACAGATTGGACCACCTGGACAGAGCTGTGGCTGGGAGCCCTCACCCAGTGCCAATCAATCAGTGCTGAAACTGGCTGAGGGCAGCAGGTTTCTCGAGAGCTTGCAAACTGAGAAAAGAATATTGGCAACAAGAGGTACTGTTGCAAGGAGCATGAATGTATTGGACCCAAAAGATGGTTTCGTGGCAGGGTTAAGAAATGGTCGCTGGCTTGCTTCACCTTTTGACTGGATATTGGGGGTCCTGTGGGGTGAGGCGGGTGGGGGGGGAGGTCAGGAAATTTGGCCACTCCTGATCTGGCAGCAAGTGGGTAGTGCGTGGTGAATGGGGCTGAATGTTCCCACCGAGGACTGGATGCTCACTCGCAAATAGTCCGTCTGTTCAATACATCAGACTGGAGTATTGAGCCCAAAGAGATTAGTTCACAACTTGGATTTTGTTTCTCTGTTAGTTCATAATGTTATAGAGTCACATTCATAGAGTATGCAGCGCAGAAGCAAACACATTCGTGCTAACAAATATCCCAATCTGACCTCGTCTCATTTGCCAATTTTTGGTATCCCTCTAAATCCTTTCCATTCATGCAGCCCTCCAGATGCCCTCTAATTGTATTTGTACAAGCATCTGCCAATTCCAGATGTCGTCTCTTGTTTTTGCATTGTCCCGCATTTCCCAAGCCACCTCGGGATCCCACAGTTCAAAAGGGAAGGCCTGTAAGTTCTCAGACCTCTGTTCTTGCCCCTGAGGCCTGGGGATGTGCTCTTAAGTTGATACCGCGTCCTGACATGGTCTTCCCCTGACCCCGACAGGTCAGCCTCCATTTTCTCTCTTCTTTGGTGCAGCTCGGGGTGAGATTTTGAGGAAATGAATCGCACTGTGTCCGGCCCACGGGGTGAGTTGGGGACAGCAGAGCGTCTGGATTGCTGCCTGAGCTGCTGCTGCTGCATGTGGTGCTTATCCCCATTAGATATCTGCCTAGAGGCCTATTCAATGGTGGAACTCAGGCCCCCTAGTCCATCACTGAGGATGGGATGATTCACACTCTGCAAGATGTTGCTCTAATGGAGAGAAACTCACAAACTGACCAACTTCACATATGCACAGAGCCCAGTTTGAAGAATCACAGAACTGTGACATCACAGGCGGAGACCATTCAGCTCCTCGTGACTATACTGGCTCCTTGTGATAGCCATTCGCTTAGTCCCAGTCCCGCACCTTCTCTCCAATCTTGCCTTTCAGGTAATAATCCAAGTCTTTCTTGAAGGTTTCAATTGAACCTGCCTCCATCCCGTCTGAGGCAGTGCCTTCCAAACCTAAAACACTGACTGCCAGGAAACGTTCCTCCTTCCTCTGGTAGATAGTCTGGAAAATTGCCTATTCAGCTGCCGTGTTCCTGTTACAGCATCCATGTTCCAGTTACAGCCCCTATGTTCTAGTTACAGCCGCCTTGTTGTGGTTACAGCCACCATGTTCTGGTTATAGCCCCCATGTTCCAGTTACAGCCTCCATGTTCTTAATACAGCCCCCATGTTCCAGTTACAGCCACCATGTTTTTAATAAAGCCTCCATGTTCCAGTTACAGCCGCCATGTTCTTAATAAAGCCGCCATGTTCCAGTTACAGCCGCCATGTTCCAGTTACAGCTGCCATGTTCTTAATAAAGCCGCCATGTTCCAGTTACAGCCGTCATGTTCTTAATAAAGCCTCCATGTTCCAGTTACAGCCGCCATGTTCTTAATAAAGCCACCATGTTCCAGTTACAGCCACCATGTTCCGGTTACACTCCTCATGTTCCAGTCACAGCCGCCATGTTCTTAATACAGCCCCCATGTTCTTAATAAAGCCACCATGTTCCAGTTACAGCCACCATGTTCAGGTTACAGCCCTCATGTTCCAGTCACAGCCGCCATGTTCTTAATACAGCCCCCATGTTTCAGTTACAGCCGCCATGTTCTTAATAAAGCCTCCATGTTCCAGTTACAGCTGCCATGTTCTTAATAAAGCCTCCTTGTTCCAGTTACAGCTGCCATGTTCTTAATAAAACCGCCATGTTCCAGTTACAGCCGCCATGTGCCGGTTACAGCCCTCATGTTCCAGTCACAGCCGCCATGTTCCAGTTGCAGCCTTCATGTTCCAGTTACAGCCGCCATGTTCTTAATA
Organism: Chiloscyllium plagiosum; assembly: GCF_004010195.1. Taxonomy (NCBI): domain Eukaryota; kingdom Metazoa; phylum Chordata; class Chondrichthyes; order Orectolobiformes; family Hemiscylliidae; genus Chiloscyllium; species Chiloscyllium plagiosum. Next base: position 14,629,933 of record NC_057718.1, on the reverse strand, counting down.
CAGCCGCCATGTTCTTAATACAGCCCCCATGTTCTTAATAAAGCCTCCATGTTCCAGTTACAGCCTCCATGTTCTGGTTACAGCCGCCATGTTGTGGTTACAGACCCATGTTCTGGTTACAGTGCCCAAGTTCCAGTTATAGGTGCTATGTTCTGGTTACAGCTGCCACATTCTGGTTACAACCCCTAAGTTCCAGGTACAGGTCTATGTTCTGGTTACAACTCCATGTTCCAGTTATAGTCGCCATGTTCTGGTTACAGTACCCATGTTCCAGTTACAGCCCCATGTTCCAGTTATAGTCACCATGTTCTGGTTACAGCCCCACGTTCTAGTTACAACCCCTATGTTCCAGATATGGGTGCTATGTTCTGGTTACAGCCCCATTTTCTATTTACAATCGCCATGGTCTGGTTACAGTCCCCATATTCCAGTTATAGGCACCATGTTCTCGTTGCAGCCCCCATGTTATGGTTACAGCTGTCTTGTTCCGGTTACAGCTACCATGTTGTAAGAGCAATCTATAAGATATAGCAAATGTTCTGTGATTATTAGATCTTCAAACCAACCAATGAATGCACATAACCAGAGTTTTACAGTTGCAAGCTGAGAAATGAACCCTGCTGTTCTCTAAGGAACACACTAGATCTGTAAGGCCAGGAACCTGGATAGAAGGTTGTCAAGCAGACCCATGTGTCATAAAGCGGTCATACAGGTTAACTATCAGTCACGTGGCAGGCAGTCAGAGTGGGGGAGCTGCCTGTTCATTGTTGGATCTGTAGCATCTCTGAGTCCCCATGTTCAAAGGCCCCAGATGCTGTCATCCTCGCTCCAAAGGTCAACCACCCACAGGATTGACTCGAGGTCGGTGTATTAGTTACACAGTGGAGTTTAACCGACTCTTATCACTTTGTCCAGCTTCAGTTAGAGTCAGAGAGTCACAGAGACGCACAGCAAGGAAACAAACCCTTCGGTCCAACCCGCCCATGCCGACCAGATATCCCAACCCAATCTAGTCCCACCTGCCAGCACTTGGCTCATATCCCTCCTAACCCTTCCTATTCATATACACATCCAGATGCCTTTTAAATGTTGCAATTGTACCAGCCTCCACCACATCCTCTGGCAGCTCATTCCATACTTGTACCAACGTCTGCGTGAAAACGTTGTCCCTTAGGTCCCTTTTATATCTTTCCCCTCTCACCCTAAACCTGTGCCCTCTAGTTCTGGACTCCCCACCCCCCACCCCCACCCCAGGGAAAAGACTTTGTCTATTTATCCTATCCATGTCCCTCATAATCTTGTAAACCTCTATAAGGTCACCCCTCAGCTTCCGTCGCTCCAGGGAAAACAGCCCCAGCCTGTTCAACCTCTC
>NC_057718.1:14611224-14627687 GCF_004010195.1 Chiloscyllium plagiosum | reverse complement strand
GTCACAGGCCTCCAGTCTGAAAAACAACCCTCCATCACCACCCTCTGTCTTCTACCTTTGAGCCAGTTCTGTATCCAAATGGCTTGTTCTCCCTTTATTCCATGAAAGCTATCCTTGCTCATCAGTCTCCCATGGGGAACCTTGTCGAACGCCTTACTGAAGTCCATATAGATCACATCTACTGCTCTGCCCTCATCAATCCTCTTTGTTACTTCTTCAAAAAACTCAATCAAGTTTGTGAGACATGATTTCCCACGCACAAAGCCATGTTGACTACCCCTAGTTAGTCCTTGCCTTTCCAACTACATGCACATCCTGTCCTACTCAGGCAGTTAACTCGAAGAGTGGGTGAGTACTGCCAGCTCCAATGATTGGTCAGTACCATCCTTGAAGCAAATGTCCCCCCCTCCATTGTATGCAGCACCGTGAATTATCACAGACCTCTGTCAGGTTTCAGGCACGCTATCCAGCTGCTCCCAATGAAATCTGTGCGATGAAAGTTCTGCTCATGATCATATAAATAAATCACCATTGAAATAACTAGAACTGCAACATCCCAGAGCACTTCACAGCCAGTGGTGCACTCGGTGAGGAATAAGAGATACTAAACATGATGACTGAAGGCCTCTCTCGGATAAGACATTAAACACAGACCCCGGCCTTGATTTCTTGGAGACGTGTTAAGAGAACACCACGATGCTGTTCCAAAGAGTCGGGGAGTCCTTTCCAGTATCCCAGCCAATATTTATCTCAAATCGACGTTAGGAAAGGGCAGATGGTCTGGACATTATCACATTGGAGTTTAACCTAACTCTAATTCTAATCTTGCTGTTAATGGGAGCTTGCTGTGCACCGGTTGGCTGCTGCATTTCCTGCGACAGTAACTCCATTTCAAAAGTACTTTGTTAGCCTGAATAGACTTTGGGGCTTGCTGAGACTACGAAAGGAACCTTACAATAGACCACTTCCTTTTTATTTCTCTAAAATCAGATAGTAAAATCTAATCAGCCGATCCTTGGTCGGAGGGTAATTGTCAGCAAAGGTTTTAGCGAAGCTGTTGTTGGCCTGACCACACCATACCTGCAGTATAGTCACACCAGTGGGGAAATGTATTGTGAAGGTATTTGTGTACCAGCACTGTGACAACCTCGAACCTCAGGCCACACACTGCACACATTAAGCTTATCGGGCTTCCCCAGTATGGGGTTTGCTGCAGCAGTCTGACACTGGAAAATGCCAGGTACAAATAACCACAGCCCAGGCTGGCACATACACGTCCTTATCACTGGGGCGTGTTGTTGTTACTTAAGCCACAAACTCTCTCTCTCCCCCTGGTCCTTGAGGCACAAGGCTGCACGCTGAAATCCTTTTGTTATCACAGCTATTATGTAAAGAAGGAGAGGGAATTTGTATTTACACAGCGCTCCTAATGAATTCAGCGGCGCTAAGCCTCAGTTAAATGGATTACATGGATTTTACTGTTTGGGCTTTAGATAATTAATGGCTGCTTTCAATTCTAATTGACAGAATATAAAATGCCGCTTGTAACCTATACTCGCGAGGGATGTGCCCCATATTTGGATGTGACTTGCCTGCAGATGCGGTGCTGGGAAGTGAGGGAGTTACTGAGATGAAGCAAGGCTCTGGCACTGAGCTGCCTAAATAACAAGGCACAGCGTGGGGCACTTTCCTCCCATTTCACACTCACTGATACCTGGTACCCGCATTGAGGGCAGGTGTATAACACGCCGCTGTTGTGTTGTACCCACATAATAACTGAAACTTATGTGCCACCGCCCCCCCCCACCAACATAATGAAATGATCCAAATGGCTTCACAGGCACCTTACTGAAGCAAAATCTAGTCACTCAAGGAGATACTCGCTGAGCTAACTAAAAAAAAAGTAGCCAAAAATGTAGGTTTTAAAGACTACCTTAATGGGAGACAGTTAAAAATCACACCACACCAGGTTGCAGTCCATCAGGTTTATTTGGAAGCACTAGCTTTCGGACCGCTGGCCTCTTGTGCTTCCAAATAAACCTGTTAGACGATAACCTGGTTTGGTGTGATTTTTAATTTTGTGTACACCCCAGTCCAACACCGGCATCTCCCAATTAATGGGAGAAGGTCAGGTAGAGGGGCAGAGAGATGGAAGGAGCTCACTACTGGTGGTGGACTGATTAAAATCAGGGATGTACAAGAGGTCAGAGTCAGAGGAGCACAGATATCTCCTCAGGGTGTGGGATAGAAGGAGATTATGGAGATCCGGCTGGTGGGGTGAAGGTGAGGCAATGCAGGGATTGAAAACCATGGATGTGAATTCGATAATCAAGATGTTGGTTGATTGGCGTTAAGCCAAAGTAGGTCAACCAGCAGAGGAGACCCTCTGAAGAGAATGAGGACACAGAGTTTTGGATGACCTCCACTTTATAGAGATTAGAATATGAAAGACCAACCACATGTCCATTGGAACAGACAAAGCTAGAGGGTTTAAGTAGAAGGTGAGTTGATTAAGGTTAAAGTTAAAAATCACACTACACCAGGTTATAGTCCAATAGGTTTATTTGAAAGCACTAGCTTTCAGAGCACTGTTCCTTCATCAGGTAGACTAGCTCCGAAAACAGTGGTTAGCACTGCTGCCTCACAGCGCCAGAGACCCGGGTTCAATTCCCGCCTCAGGCAACTGACTGTGTGGAGTTTGCACATTCTCCCCGTGTCTGCGTGGATTTCCTCTGGGTGCTCCGGTTTCCTCCCACAGTCCAAAAATGTGCAGGTGAGGTAAATTGGCCATGCTAAATTGGCCGTAGTGTTAGGTGAAGGGGTAAAATGTAGGGGAATGGGTCTGGGTGGGTTGCGCTTCTGCGGGTCGGTGTGGGCCGAAGGGCCTGTTTCCACACTGTAAGTAATCTAATCTAATCTAAACCTGTTGGACTATAGCCTGTGTGGTGAGATTGTTAACTTTGTCCACCCCAGTCCAACTTTGGCACCTGCACATCATGAGATTGGGTTGACATTGTTACAGTGGTGGAAATAATTGGTCATAGTATTGGAATGACTGTGAGGTTAGACACACACCTCAAGGTAAAATGTGACATGAAGCTTGCAAACAAACTGGTTTAATCTCACAACTGTGGCAGGACCCTCCAGTGCAGAAAGAGGCCATTTAGCCCATCGAGTCTGCACTAATCCTTGGAAGAGCATCCCACCCATACCCAAGCTCCCCTGCCTTATCCCTGTAACCCCACATTTAGCCAGTCCAATCCACCTAACCTGCACATCTTTGGACAGTAGGAGGAAACTGCAGCACCCAGAGGAGACCCACGTAGATACAGGCAGTACATGCAAACTCCACACAGACCATTGCCCGAAGCAGGAATTGAACCCAGATCCTTGGGACTCGCAGGCAGCAGTGCTAACTACTAAGCCACCGTGCTGCCCAGTAGTTTAGAACAGAGTTTAGATTAGGAACCAAAAACAGTTTCAACCTTCCCAACTTCTAACTGGAGGAAATTTCTGCTCATGTGGATAAGACATAGGATGAGGTCAAGGATAGGACCTTGGAAGTCACCAGAGGTAAGGGTGCAGGACCAAGGGAGAGAAGTCATTGCAAGTGCCCCTCTGATTAGATAGATATGAAGGAACTTTGCAAGGGCAGTCCCAATTGGTTGGGTGACAGTGGAGAGCCACCGGAGGAGGATGCTTGATCATCTGTGTCGAAGAGGAGGGAACATGGGTTTAGTGAAGGAGAGGGCCTTGAACATTGGAAGTACACTTTGAGGACAAGATGAGATCAGAAAAACAGCGAGTGAATGTAGGAGAGGAATTGGAAAAAGATATATATGTTCAGGGCTAGGGAACGATAGGCATTAGAAGAGCTGGATGTAAGTTTGCTCACTGAGCTGTAAGGTTCATTTTCAGAAGTTTTGTCACCATACTAGGTAACATCTTTAGTGAGCCTCTGGTGAAGTGCTGGTGTTATGTCCTGCTTTCTGTTTATGTGCTTAGGTTTCCTTGGGTTGGTGATGTCATTTCCTGATCTTTTCCTCAGAGGGCAGTAGATGGGGTCCAAATCGATGTGTTTGTTGATAGAGTTCCGGTTGGAATGCCACACATCTAGGAATTCCCGTGCATGTATCTGTTTGACTTGTCCGAGGAGGAGGTTTGGCCACGAGGGCTACTGAAAGGGAGGGACAGTGCTGTCTATCTTAGTAACAGAGAAATCCATGAACTCCTCACACTTACTGCAGCAGGTGAGGGGGAGAAGGAGAGGATATTAGGCTATATTAGGCCATTCCGAAGTGGTCCCAACAAAACACAGTTGGTGACCTCAATCTGGCAAACGATTGCCCCCAGACATTTGCAAGTTAAAAGAAGGCTGCTTGTTCCATGGTGCATTTAATGTATTTCTTGAGTAATGGGAGCACCCAGGTTAATACCTGCTCAGTGAATCTCAGATACACGACAATGCTGGTCTCAGGGTTAAGAGAGTGGAGCAACCTACCCAGAGCTCCTCTTCATCCCTACACCCTTTAGAGGAAACATGTTTATATAAAAAAAAGTTCATGCATTCCTATAGTGCCTTTCAATTCATTCCAAAGTGAGTGAAGTACTTTTGAAGTCAATTTTGTAGAAGACACCACAGCTAATTCAAACACAACAAGCTCCCAGAAGCTGCAAAGCGATAATACGTAGATCACCTATTTTCTTGTGATTTTGACTGAGCAATAAATATTTGGCCTGGGCACTGGTTAAACTACCCCCTGCTCCTCTTTGAGATAATGCCATGGAATCTTCCACTTCCACTGGAGAGTTTTCTAGATGCCAGACGTACCAGCTGTTAGAAGTGAGAGCCTGGGTCGAGGGTTTTGGTGCTGAAAAAGCACAGCAGGTCAAGCAGCATCCGAGGAGCAGGAGAATCGACATTTCAGGCAAAAGCCCTTCATCAGGAATGAGGCTTGTGAACCGAGGGGATAGTGAAATAAATGGCGGGTGTGGGGAGTGTGGTGGGGCTGGGAGGAAGATAGCTGAGAGTGCGATAGGTAGATAGAGGTGGGGGTAACGTTGATAGGTCGGAGAAGAGGGTGGAGTGGATAGGTGTGGAAGGAAGGTGGACAGGTAGGACCAGTCATGAGGGCAGTGCCAATTTGGAATTTTGGAACTGGGATGAGGTGGGGGCAGGGGAATGAGGAGATTAGTGAAGTCCACGTTGATGCTGTGTGGTTGAAGGGTCCCAAGGCGGAAGATGAGGCGTTCTTCCTCCAGGCGTCGTGTGGTTAGGGTGTGGCAATGGAGGAGGCCCAGGACCTGCATGTCCTCGGCAGAGTAGGAGGGGGGCTTGAAGTGTTCGGCCATAAGCTGATGGGGTTGGATGGTGCGGGTGTCCTGGAGATGTTGCCTGAAGCGTTCTGCGAGTAGGTGTCCTGTCTCCCCAGCGTAGAGGAGACGCATCGGGAACAATGGATACAGTAAATGATGTGTGGAAGTGCAGGTAAAACTCTGATGGATGTGGAAGGCTCCTTTGGGGCCTTGGTTGGAGGTGAGGGGAGAGGTGTGGGTGCAGATTTTGCAATTCCTGTGGTGGCAGAGGAAGGTGCCAGGAGGGAAGGGTGGGTTGATGGGGACCTGACAAGGCAGTCGCGGAGGGAAGGAAAACGGATCGGGGTGGGGAGGGAAATATATCTGGTGGTAGGGTCTGTTTGTAGGTTGCCAAAATGGCAGAAGATGATCCAATGTATATGAAGACTGGTGGGGTGGAAGGTAAGGACTAGGGGGCATCTGTCCTTGTTGCAGTTGGAGGGGTGGGATTCAAGAGTGGAGGTGCAGGAAGTGGATAAGATGTGCTGAAGGGCATCACCGACCATATGGGAAGGGAAATTGCGGTCTTTGGAGAAGGAGGCCATGTGGTGGAACTGATCCTCCTGGGAGCAGATGCAGCGGCAGCAGAGGAATTGGGACTAAGGGAGAGTGTTTTTACAGGAGGCAAATGGGAGTCAGTGAGTTTGTAGGAAATGTCGATGTTGAATCCGTCATCATTGATGGAGATGGAGAGGTCAAGGAAGGGGAGGGAGGTGTCCGAGATGGTCCAGGTGAACTTAAGGTTGGGGTGGAATGTGTTGGTGAAGTTGATGAACTGTTCAACCTCCTCGTGGGACCACCCGTATGGGCCCCCAGCTATGCCTGTCTCTTTGTCGGCTACGCAGAACAGTCCATCTTCCAGAGTTACACCGGCACCATTCCCCACCTCCTCCTCCGCTACATTGATGACTGTATCGGTGCCACCTTGTGCTCCCACGAGGAGGTTGAGCAGTTCATCAACTTCACCAACACATTCCACCCCAACCTTAAATTCATCTGGACCCTCTCAGACACCTCCCTCCCCTTCCTGGACCTCTCCATCTCCATCAATGGTGACTAACTCAACAGTGACATCTTCTACAAACCCACCAACTCCCACAGCTACCTAGACTACACCTTCTCCCACCCTGCCTCCTGTAAAAATATTATCTTTTATTCCCAATTCCTCTGCCTCCGCTGCATCTGCTCCCAGGAGGACCAGTTCCAACACAGAACACACCAGATGGCCTCCTTCTTCAAAGACCACAATTTCTCCTCCCACGTGGTCAGTGATGCCCTTCAGCACATCTCATCCATGTCCCACACCTCCACTCTTGAATCCTATCCCTGCAACTGCAACAAGGACAGAACCCCTGGTCCTCACCTTCCACCCCACCAACCTCCATATATATCGTATCATCTTCCACCATTTCCGCCACTTACAAATGGACTCCCACCACCAGGGATATATTTCCCTCTCCACCCCTAACCGCTTTCCGTAAAGACCATTCCCTCCACGACTCCCTTGTAAGGTCCACGCCCCCTATGCCTCTCGGCACCTTTCCCTGCCACCGCAGGAATTATAAAACCTGCGCCCACACCTCCCCCCCTCACCTCTATCCAAGGCCCCAAAGGAGCCTTCCACATCCACCAGAGTTTTACTTCACTTCAACACGTCATTTACTCTATCCATTGCTCCCGAGGCGTCTCCTCTACGCTGGGGAGATAGGACACCTATGCAGAGTGCTTCAGAGAACATCTCTGGGACACCCGCACCAACCAACCCCATCGGCCCGTAGCCAAACACTTCAACTCCCCTTCCCACTCTGCCGAGGGCATGCAGGTCCTGGGCCTTCTCCATCACCACTCCCTAACCACCCGATACCTGGAGGAAAAACTAATCGTCCACCTCGGGAACTTCTAACCACATGTTTCCTTCACCAGTTTCCTCATTTCCCTTCCCCCCCACCTTATCCCAGCTCCAACCTTCCAACTTGGCACCGCCCTCATGACCTCTCCTACCTGTCCATCTTCTTTCCCACCTATTCATTCGACCCTCCTCTCCGACCTATCACCATTATTCCCACCTCCATCTACCTAACACACTCTCAGCTACCTTCCCCCCAGAATCACCCCCCCTTCCCATTGATCTCAGCACCACCTCGGCTCACAAGCCTCATTCCTGATGAAGGGCTCTACCCCGAAATGTCGATTCCCCTGCTCCTCGGGTGCTGCCTGACCTGCTGTGCTTTTCCAGCCCCACACTCTCGACTCTGATCTCCAGCGTCTGCAGTCCTCACGTTTTCCTCAGAAGTGAGAACCTGTCCCATTCCTCAGTACTAATGGTCTGCAAGTTGATGAACACAGGAATTGACCAAGAGAAACAAAACTGTCAACAGATTGTGTGCTTGTTGTGATGGATTTACAGAAGTTTGAATTTGCACTTTTGGCTGAGTCCTGATGGGTTGATCTCTCAACACTGCATTGATTGTTTCTTCCAAAGCCATCTGCCTGTGCCTCACTTTGCCAGCCTCGCGAACCATCCCTGCAACTACTACAGTGAGAGATTTTAATCAGCTTACCTCAAAACCCAACCATTAGCTTTAGAATGTGTTAAATGCTCTCTCGGACGGCCATGCTGAGATAATTAAGTGCCAGTTGCAAACTCGGAATTTTGCACATTGTAGCATTGACCTGGAAAAGGGAAGTTCACTGATGATGTGGATAATAGAGGCATGAATGCAGAATTCAGGAAGATTGTGGTTTCTTGCAACATGACAAGTTATTCTAAATATTTTTGAGGGATTTTGTATGGTCTCCAGAGACAATCTGTCTGATAGGAATTCTGAAGTGCATATAGAGATTAGAACCAACTAATGCAAACAATTGTATCTTTACAGCATGTCCCTACTGAACCACAGCTGTGACCCAAACTGTGTCATTGTCTTTGACAGAAAACAACTCCAGCTTCATGCAATTCGACAGATTCAAGCAGATGAAGAGGTAATTTCTTGTGAGGTGATAGCTGCAAATGAACATGTTGAGAGAACTCTGCTGCACTTGTGCTCCAAGTCCCATTCAGCCCTCTTTATGGCCCCACAATACCCCACCTGTGAAATCCCCTCCAACTGTACAACTTCCCTGATCCCTGTACGCCTCCTCTCCTGGCCTCTTGCTCTACCTTTGCTGGCTGTGCCAGTGATGACCTTTGGCATTGAGAACAACAGCTTGCATTGCCCTGCTATAGGAAGGATATTATTAGATTGGAGAGAGTTCAGAAACGATTGAGTAGGATGTTGCTGGGACTGGAGGATTTGAGAGAGGCTGGAGTTTTTTTTCACTGGAGCACAGGAGGTTGAGGGGTGACCTTATAGAGTTAGTAACAGTGAGGAGCTGTGTAGTAATCATCAGGCAATGAATAATAATAACCGAAACAGCACCAACAATGGCCAGAGCATATAAATGAAGAATCGTTCCTGTGTATTTTATTAAATAGCCCCACGCTCACTTTCTGGGAGTGAACATTCAATTTAAACAGGTGTCACAGGGTAATAATCCACACAAATGAAGGAAATCTAGCTCTGCGTTTCCAGTATAGACTGGTTTTCACTATCTCAGCCACAACAGCATCTTCTATATGTCATGTACCATTATTCAACCCAGATCTCGCACTTCCTTTGGAATACAACCATCCTGGGTTTACAGTTTTGCCTTTATTTAGGTGCCCAGAGTAAGATTATGGAGAGGTTTTTTTTGTGTGTGTTATTTGTGTCACATGCTCATCCTTGTGTTTTTTTTTAAAATTCGGCTATTATCTCTGTTGCCTACATTTCTGATCAAAGGTGACTAACGTGTGCCATAAACATCAAAGTTGCAACTGAATAAGCATCAGCAAGTCCTCGAGTACTGTGCCAAGTGAAACTCTCATCCTTTTAGGATGGCCTTTTTCCCAAGGTCAGGAATGGTCTCAAGTCTATGTGGGGGGGGGGGGGGGGGGAGGGTTGGTGAGGGGGGGGTGAGACAGTGGAAGCAAACTCCTTCCCTATACATGACCCAGCTATGGTTCGAACAGTTTGGTTAGTTTGTTTTCGGGTAAGAAAGTGAAAACTCTGTGCCACTGTCCTGGAGATGAAAGGCTTTTCATTAACAATACTTTGTCATTAATATCTTCAGAGGTCTCTGTGTATTTGAACTGAAATGCGAACAGAGCCTCCATCATGTGACCCTAAATGGGCCCAATCACAACAGTGCACACGATCACGGTTAAATTCCACCAGGACCTCATGGGGGAGTGTGTCTCATGGAATCGTCATAGAATCATTCAGCATCAGAGGCTGTCATACTGTGCACTGTGTTTAAGTCAGGTCTTTGAAATTACTATCCAGGTCTCTCTCTCCCTAGTATCTCCATCCACCCTTTCTCCAGAGCCCTGATTACTATTTTCCCTTTTCCAAGCATTGATCCACTTCCCTTTGGATAGTTCTTGTTGAATCTGCTCCCATTACCCTTTCAGGTCGTGTATTCCTGATCATCACGGCACGCTTCGTTAAACAGGCTCATGACCATTCGCACTGATTTGCCAAAAGTAATTGTTTCCGTGTAAAGATCATTCACCAGACCCTGCAAGCTCCAAAAACGAATGTCCACCATTAGCTGTGATTCTGGGATTGGAAGTCATTTACTAAATAATCTGCTAAGAGTTACAATGGAATCTGATGTATGGTCATCAGCTGGGCTGTCTGCGTGATGTATTTGCGACAAGCTGCAGACATAATTACACAGCACCTTGTTTTATATTGACAACTGAAACTTGTAGATACATTGCACCTTTTTTAGACAAAAAAGGGACATAGAGAGAGGCAATCTCTGCTGCATCCCCAACCAAACCCTGGTCTGAGAATTAAGATTGACAGTTCACTGCTCTTCCTGCACCTCCATGCTGATCGTTCACTCTTTTCTCATGGTGTCCCTTTCCTCACGTCTGTTTCTCATGTCTTCATTCTGATGAGTGCAAAGCTTTGCCTTCTTGTCACCTTTCAACAATGTTTAAAGGCCGACTGTAGTGACGAGTGACAGATTGAGGGGGGTGGGGTGGATGGAGTGTTAATAGGAGGTCCCATCATGTTGAAGCATTTGAATGACATTCACACAGGCCACTGTTTTGACTATAAGTGGGTTAATGTTTCCATTTAAGGCAGCAGTCAGAGGATTTCCTCAGAGTCCTAAGATATTAAAACATTCCATGTCCATCTGCAACAAACATGGACAAATTCAGGTAGGAGAGAATCTAACCATCACCTCTTTACATTCAATGGCATCATCATTGCTTAATTTCTTACTATCGACATCCTAGAGGTTACCATTAGCCAGAAACTGAACAGAACCAGCGAGGTGAACATTGTAGCTGCAGCAGCAGGACAGAAATTAAGAATTAGCAATTAGCTCAATTTCAGACTCCCCAAAGCCTGTCCACTATCTACTAGGCACAAGTCAGGGGTGTGATGGAATACTTCCCACTTGTCTGGATGAGTGCAGCTCCAACAACACTCAATGCCAGCCAAGGTGAAGCAGCCCACATGCTTAGTACCACATCCACAAGCACCACTCCCTCCACCATTGAGGTTCAGTAGCAGTACTAGTGTGTACTATCTACAAGATGCACTGCAGAAACTCACCAAAGATCCTTTGACAGCACCTTCCAAACCTGCAACCTTACCACCTAGAAGGACAAAGGCTACAATGACATGGTTAACAGCACCACTGCAAATTCCCCTTCAAGCCATACACCAACCAGGATTGGAGGTACATTGCTGCTCTTTCACCACCACTGGATTACAGTCCTGGAACTGCCTTCCTAACAGGACCGTGGAAGTCACTACAACCGAAGGACGGCAATAGTTCAAGAAAGCGGTTCACCTTTGCCTGCTCGAGGGCAATTAGGGATGGGTAATAAATATTGGACTTACCCTGCGGAGACCATATCCCACAAACAAATATTTAAAGACGCTGTGTTCATAGACTGAAGTGCTGTTATCACACGCTGCTGGGTTTGACCTTAGGCAAGCTTCCGTGATGGCAAAACTCAAAGATTCGGATGGAATTTTAAAACGTTAAGCCCTTGTTTTGTTTTTCTCTACAAGATCCATCTTCAAAGTGCTGTTTTTTCTGGGTGAGGAAGAGGCAAGGTACCTTTTCACTTTCCTGTCTTTATCACCCTATCCTTAATCACCCGGTAAACTATTCATGCAGCCTTTGAAGTTACCATTGTTATCAGGATAATGAGGTGCTCAGTGGCAGCTAGCCAGGCAGTTACTCACCCGCAGTCAAGGACAACCTGAGCAGTGCCTTTACCTGGCCCTGCACCACATGCACACAACAGAAGCAGGGAAACTGATAGACTGACTTGCAGGCAGCTTTGTGACTGGCTACAGCAGTATCTCATTGCCCATTGCCTTTGAACTTTTATAGCCTCCGTTATGAATACAGTTGATGTTGAGATTTCTACAGTGAGCACCTCAGGACTTGGCATGACCTTGCGTTCAGCTTTTGTTGCAGCAGTGGTGAAGCTGAGGCCAGGCTTGAACAATCTGAAAGCCAGGCACGTAAAAGGGAACCAGTGGTTTGTTGAAGAGCCGAGAGCCGCGCCAGTTCTTCCCCTGGTGTATTAAGAAGAAACTCTTGCATTTATGTAGCACCTTTCATGACATCCTAGCTTTCAGCCATTGAAGTGTAGTTACTGTTGGAATGTAGGATACACAGTAGCCAATTTTTACACATCAATCTCCCACAAACAGCAATGTGATACTGACCAAATATCACATTTTCTTTGATGTCAGTCAAAGGGTATTGGCTATGGCAACGTGCATCACTTCCCTATACTTCTTCGTAATAGTGTCATGTGATCTTTTACATCCACCCGAGGGAGAACGCAGGGCCTTGGTTTAACTTCAGAAAGGCAGCATCCAGAACGGTGCAGCACCACCTCAGTGTGGCACTGGAGTGTCAACTTTGAGTTGGAGTTCAGGTCACTGGAGTGGGGTTTAGAGCCATGACCTCCTGACTCCAGGGTGAGTGCAATATGCAATGTCCAAATCCCAGCATGCATCTTAGTGATACTGGCTTCCTGCATGGCCTCGGTCTCTTATATAGGGGATGTGCTTGAGAAGCTGCAGCCACGTCACAGACAGCACTCAGCTATTCATTTCTCACATTTGGGTGGCACGGTGGCTCAGTGGTTCGCACTGCTCCCTCTCAGCACCAGGGACACAGGTTCGATTCCATCCTCAGGTGACTGTGTGGAGTTTGCACATTCTCCCCGAGTCTGCGGGGATTCGCTCCGAGAGCTCCGGTTTCCTCCCACAGTCCAAAGACGTCAGGTGGATTGGCCATATTAAATTGCCCATAGTGTCCAGAGATGAGAATAGTAAGTGGAGTAGCCATGGGAAATACAGGGATAGGGTAGGGAGGTGAGCCTGGGAAGGTTGATGTGGACTCAACACTGTAGGGGTTCTATGATTCATTCCACTCTTGAAACAGGTCCAAACTGCAAAGATGAGAACTGGAAGACAATTCAGATTTTGATACTGATTTCATGTAACCCAGAACTAGAAATTTTCAAATCTCTGCTGCTAGGGCAAATTTCCTTCACAGATAGCAATTAACCTCTGACTGATCCCACACAGGAGAAGATAAACACAGCCCCAGCTTAACAGATTAAAGTTTTGCACATTTTACAGTACAAGATCTCTGAATGGTAAGACAAAGTCACCGAAAGTTTCTTCCCTGAATTTAAAAGAAACATTGTGCTGTGAGAGGAGAGATCAAAACTGAGCCCCCATCTGCCTGGTTGGGATGTAAAAGATCGCATGGTGCAATTTTGAAGAAAGTTAGGGGAGTTATCCTTGGCGCCTTGACCAATACGTATCATCCCATTAACATCACCGAAGCTGATTATCCAGTCGTTATCACATTGCTGTGAGTGGGGGCTTGCTGTGTCCAAACTGGCTTCCACATATCCGACATTACACTTCCCAAGCACTTTATTAGCTGTAAAACATTAGGACATGTCCAGTAGATATGAAAAGTGCTATATAAATGCAATTCTCTCTTTATGTCATAGAGCTGTACAGCACGGAAACAGACCCTTTGGTCCAATCCATCCATGCCAACCAGATATCCTAAATTAATCTAGTCCCATTTGCCAGCATTTTACCCACACCTCGCTACATCCTGTCTATTCATAGACCCATCCAGATGCATTTTAAATGTTGTAATTGTACCAGCCTCCACCACTTCCTCTGGCAGCTCATTCCATACACACACCACCCTCTGCATGAAAAAGTTGTACCTTAGGTCTGTTTTAAATCTTTACCCTCTCAACTTAAACCTGTACCCTCTCGTTTTGAACTCCCCTATATTACAACAGCAGCTACACTTCCCAAGTAGTTTATTAGCTGTAAAACATTAGGACATGTCCAGTGGATATGAAAAGTGCTATATAAATGCAATTCTCTCTCTATGTCATAGAGCTGTACAGCACGGAAACACATTAAGCTATTCACCTTATCCATGCTCCTCTTGATTGTATAAACCTCTATAAAGTCACCCCTCAGCCAGGAAAATGGGCCAGCCTCTCCCTATAGCATTAACCCTCCAAGCCAGCAGCATCCTTGTAAATCTTTTCTGCACCCTTTCAAGTTTAGCAACATCTTTCCTATAGCAGGGAGACCAGAATTAAATGCAGTATTCTAAAAATGACCTAACCAAAGTCCTGTACAGTTGCAAAATGACACCCCAACACCTATACTCAATACTCTGACCAGTAAAGACGAGCGTATCAGATACCCTCTTGACCATCCTACCTACCTGTGACTCCACTTTCAAGGAGTTATGTTTTTCAATCACTTAAATCAATCATTCGCATTTCTCAGCAATAAAGTAATTGAAGGTACAGATTGCTGTTGTGTTATGATAACTGTTATTCAATCTGACACGCTGAGAGTTGAACTAAGGGGAATCTGCGAGCTTTTTTAGGGAAAAAAATATATTTCTGAGGTAGCACCCTGAGAGTGGGGAGCCTGTGGAATTCTCTGTCACAGAAAGCAGTTGAGACCAAAACATTGAATGTTTTCAAGAAGGAGTTAGATAGTTCTTAAGGCTTAAAGGGTCAAAGGGTATGGGGAGAAAGTGGGAACAGGTGACTGAGTTGGATGATCAACCATGATCACACTGAATACAGCTGTAGGATTGAAGGGTTAAATGGCCTACTCCTGCTCCTAATTTCTCTGTTTCTATGTTATTTGGTCCTTTGAGCCCACTCCACCATTACAATCATGATCCTGACAGATTTCCATGCTTTAATAGTTTGGCATATGGTATATTGGGACTTCCAGGAGTGTAACCCAACAGTTCTTGTCTTCGTCAGCAGGTCCAGTCTTCCCCAGACACGGGCGGGACTCCACTCCCAAGATAAATGTGCCGAAAGGACAAGGTTGGGAAAAGGCAATCTGGTCTCTGTTTGAGTGCAGATCCCCATGGGACACCAGTCCTAAATAGAAGAGCTGTGTTTAGTGAATGAACACAGAATGAACTACATCTGACATGTAGATGGTAATCTAGCACCACTCTGTAGGACAAGATGTCAGCTTGCAGATGGATTGCAGGATGTTGGCAACTAACCCCAACTTGGATTTTATTTTAGATAATAAGAAATGTTAGTTATTAATGTTTAGGCTCAACTGTTTGTGTTTCCTTCTGCCCTCCAGCTGACCATTAGTTACATTGATGTGATGGCCACAAGTCCAGAACGTCGGAGACAGTTAGAGACGCAGTACTGCTTTACATGTGATTGTGTACGATGTGAGACAGCCGACAAGGTTTGTTATGTCTGAGTTACTTGGGGAGTCGGTCGTGTCAAGGTTCCTGATTCTTGTGTTCACATTTTATCCACAGCTTTGCTTAATTCTGTTTGAAGGCCACTTCACCTGTTCCATTGGCTCCGGTGTCTTGTTGCATTAGGCCTTAAACGCTTAAACAATCGTTTATTGACTCTTGCATTGGAAAAGTGCGATGCTGGAACAGGTTGTAATGTCAGGGAAGGAGAGTGGGAGGTGTTGTGGGTCAGGATTCATCAATGTTGTTGCTCACGGGAAAAATGAGTTTACATCCCGCCCTCAAGTTGATGTGATGAAAGTCTTTTCCATCGTTTTCATTTTTGATTATAAATATTTGATGTTGTGTCTGCCGTGGTTCACGTCTGTATCAGGACGTTATGGGTTCAAGTTCCACTCTAGAGACCTCAGGATAGACCGATACCCCCATGTGACACTGAGGGGGTGCTGCTTTGTCACGAGTGCTGTTTTTTAAAATGTAAAAAGGCTGATGTGGCAATTATTAGATCTTACTGTATCATAATCAATTGCTGAATATCCTACAACAGCAGCAGCACTTTAAGAAGTATTTAACTGGCTGTAAAACACTTTGGGGACAGCTAGTGATTGCAAAAGATGATATATCTTTCTCTCCATAATAGATTATCTCACAGTACTATTACAAAGAGGAGCAGGTCACTTCTTCCCGGAGTATGAACTAAAATAAACCCCATATCATCTGGTCATTATCACATTGACATTTGTGGGGGCTTGTGTATGAGGTGTGAGCTTACTGAAACATATAAGATCTTAAGGGGTCTGGACAGCATAGCTATGGACAGGATGTTTCCCCTTGTGGGAGAGACCAGAACATAGCAACACAGTTTAAAATACAGGGTCTCCCGTATAATTTGGAGGAAAGGGAAATGTTTATTCTGAGGGTTCTGGGCCAGTGAAACCTGCTTCCCCTATCATCCCCAATCATAATTAGTGCCGAAATAGATAGATTCTTGACCAAATGATAAAGACACCATTGTCCCAGAGGGCGATAGGACTGCTTTCTCATTACAGAGAGGTGAAAACAATGACTGCAGATGCTGGAAACCAGATTCTGGATTAGTGGTGCTGGAAGAGCACAGCAGTTCAGGCAGCATCCAAGGAGCTTTGAAATCGACGTTTCGGGCAAAAGCCCTTCATCAGGAATAAAGGCAGTGAGCCCGGAGCGTGGAGAGATAAGCTAGGCTCACTGCCTTTATTCCT
>NC_057718.1:14606260-14610835 GCF_004010195.1 Chiloscyllium plagiosum | reverse complement strand
CCTCCCCCACTCACCTATTGTACTCTATGCTACTTTCCCCCGCCCCCACCCTCCTCTAGTTTATCTCTCCACGCTCCAGGCTCACTGCCTTTATTCCTGATGAAGGGCTTTTGCCCGAAACGTCGATTTCGAAGCTCCTTGGATGCTGCCTGAACTGCTGTGCTCTTCCAGCACCACTAATCCAGAATCTCATTACAGAGAGACAACTGATGATGAGTTTAACCTAAGGGTCCTCACTTTTCAGGCAAGGAGCAAGGTTGTGAAGACAGCACCGTAGAGCGGCATGGTGGCTCAGTGGTTAGCAATGCTGTCTCACAGCGCCAGGGACCCAGGTTCGATTCCAGCCTTGAGTGACTGTCTGTGTGGAGTCTGCATGTTCTCCCTGTGAGTTTCCTGCGGTTACTCTGGTTTCCTCCCACAATCCAAAGGTGTACACATTAGGTGTATTGGCCATGCTAAATTGCCCATAGTGTCTCGGGTGTGCAGGCTGAGTGTATGCAGGGTTACGGAATAGGGAAGGAGCTGTGACTGGGTGAGATGCTCTTTTGAGGATTGATGCAGACTTGACAGGAGGAATGGCCTCTTTCTGCACTGTAGGGAGTCTGATTCACGGTAACCTCAGCCAGTACGGGTATTGAACCTGTGCTGTTGGCGTCACTCTGCAGCACAAGCCATACTTCCAACCAACTGGGCTAACCAAACCCATTCACTAACGAGAGAGTTGGTGATTATTGGGAGTATCGGGAATGTGGAGCTGAGCCTGAAATCAAATTAGCCATGACCATATTGAATGGTGAAGCAGGCTTGAGGGACCGAATGGCCTCACCTACTCCAGCATGGCTGACAAGGTTGCTGCGCTACAGCAACAACTTCAGTGCGGAAGAGAAATGAGCTTTGAGGTTGAGAAATAGATGCTACGTAAATGCAAGTCTTTCTTCATACACTGTGGATTGAGCTGGAGGGAGTCTCAGTTCCAGACACTGTAAGTCCATGGCCTCAATACCAGAGAGCCCAGCAACATCAAACTGACGCCAGGAGTGAGATACTGGCTGTCTCTTGATGAGGTGGGTAAGGAGTGTTGTAATGAGTTACTTTCAAGCATTATTTATAAAGAAGAAAGAATTCTCTGTCACCGAGCAAGTGTTGAAGTGATGTCTTGAGATGTGCTGTCACTACACTGACATCTTCTTAGCAGGAAGCATTTGATCAACCAGGGATTGAAGTGGATTCCAATAAAGTTTTTTGTGTCTGTGTTGCTGGACGCTGGCCAGAGATTTATTTGCTCAGACACACAACGCCTCCTCGCAAATAAATCAGACAGGATGGCTTTTCAAATCAATTCGATTCACTGCGAGTGAGCTGCTTCTTCATTATCTTCAGGGCTTCAGGGACAGCCAATAGAATGAAGGGGGCCAATGGATTGACGAGTGTCAGTCGAGAGCACGGCTCTGTAACCTGCTGCTCTGCTGAAGAGAGGAAGCCAGTGGGAATGGCAGGAGTTGAGCTTC
Organism: Chiloscyllium plagiosum; assembly: GCF_004010195.1. Lineage (NCBI taxonomy): Eukaryota > Metazoa > Chordata > Chondrichthyes > Orectolobiformes > Hemiscylliidae > Chiloscyllium > Chiloscyllium plagiosum. The sequence continues at coordinate 14,609,327 of NC_057718.1, read as the reverse complement.
TCCTTTCCCTGTTAAATTAACACCACTTTCAGGGCCACAGTCACTGACCAGCAGGGCCCAGGTGCTGGAGGTGCTAGAGATCACAGGATTTTCTTTATTCTTTCCTGGAATGTGGGTTACTGATAAGGCCTGTATTTGTTTTCCATCCCTAACTGCCCTTGAATTGTGTGCCTTGCTCGACTGTTTTGGAGGGTAATCAGTCATCAACCACATTACAGTGAAGTTGGAGTCATGTATGTTAGCCACACTGGGAAAAGAAGGTAGATTTACTTCTTAAAGGTATAAGACACAGCACATTGGAGATTGTAAATCTCACTAGCTGAAGGGAGTACACAATGAACTTCACTGAATTACAAAAGTATGCAGTGACCCTGACTGGGTTCAAAAAGCATACTGTGAACCCCAGCTCCTTCAGGCAATATACAGTGAGCTTCACTGGATAGAGACAGTGTACAGTAAATCTGAAAGTATTTTGTAGAAGCAGTGCTTCAAAAGCTAGTGTTTCCAAATAAACCTATTGGACTACAAGCTGGTGTTGTGTGATTTTTAACTTTGTCCACTTCAGTCCGACACCAGCTTCTCCAAATCACTGGCAGAGACAGTGTACAGTGAACCTCACTGGTACAGACAGTGTGCAGTGAACCTCACTGGTTAGAGACAGTGTACAGTGAACCTCACTGGGTAGAGATAGTGTACAGGGAACCTCACTGGGTAGCGGCAGTGTTCAGTGAACCTCACTAGTACAGACAGTGTACAGTGAACCTCACTGGGTAGAGACAGTGCACAGGGAACGTCGGTGGGTAGCGGCAGTGTTCAGTGAACCTCACTGGTATCGACAGTGTACAGTGAACCTCACTGGGTAGCGGTAGTGTTCACTGAATCTCACTGGACAGAGGCAGTGTACAGTGAATCTCACTGGTTAGAGACAGTGTACAGTGAACCTCACTGGGTAGAGATAGTGTACAGGGAACCTCACTGGGTAGCGGCAGTGTTCAGTGAACCTCACTGGTACAGACAGTGTACAGTGAACCTCACTGGTTAGAGACAGTGTACAGTGAACTTCAATGGGTAGAGAAAGTGTACAGTGAACCTCACTGGTGCAGACAGTGTACAGTGAACCTCACTGGATAGCGGAAGTGTACAGTGAACTTCACTGGGTACAGGCAGTTTACAGTGAACCCCTTACTGGGTAGAGACAGTGTACAGTGATCCTTACTGGGGAGAAACAGTGTACAGTAAACCTTTCTGGATAGATACAGTGTACAGTGAGCCTCACTGGATAGAGTCAGTGTACAGTGAACCTCACTAGGTAGAGACAGTGTTCAGTGAATCTCACTGGATAGCAGCAGTATACAGTGATCCTCACTGGGTAGCGGTAGTGTTCACTGAATTTCACTGGGTAGAGACAGTGTACAGTGAACCTCACTGGGTAGAGACAGTGCACAGGGAACCTCAGTGGGTAGCGGCAGTGTTCAGTGAACCTCACTGGTATGGACAGTGTACAGTGAACCTCACTGGGTAGCGGTAGTGTTCACTGAATCTCACTGGACAGAGGCAGTGTACAGTGAACCTCACTGGTTAGAGACAGTGTACAGTGAACCTCACTGGGTAGAGATAGTGTACAGGGAACCTCACTGGGTAGCAGCAGTGTTCAGTGAACCTCACTGGTACAGACAGTGTACAGTGAACCTCACTGGTTAGAGACAGTGTACAGTGAACCTCACTGGGTAAAGAAAGTGTACAGTGAACCTCACTGGTGCAGACAGTGTACAGTGAACCTCACTGGGTAGCGGCAGTGTTCAGTGAACCTCACTAGCTGGAGACAGTGTTCAGTGAACCTCACTGGATAGCAGCAGTGTTCAGTGAATCTCACTGGATAGCAGCAGTATAGTGATCCTCACTGGGTAGCGGTAGTGTTCACTGAATCTCACTGGGTAGAGACAGTGTACAATGAACCTCACTAGGTAGAGACAGTGTTCAGTGAACCTCACTGGGTAGCAGCAGTGTTCAGTGAACCTCACTGGATAGCGGAAGTGTACAGTGAACTTCACTGGGTACAGGCAGTTTACAGTGAACCCCTTACTGGGTAGAGACAGTGTACAGCAAAACTTTCTGGGTAGAGATAGTGTACAGTGATCCTTACTGGGGAGAAACAGTGTACAGTAAACCTTTCTGGGTAGATACAGTGTACAGTGAGCCTCACTGGACAGAGGCAGTGTACAGTGAACCTCACTAGGTAGATACAGTGTTCAGTGAACCTCACTGGGTAGCAGCAGTGTTCAGTGAATCTCACTGGATAGCGGCAGTATACAGTGATCCTCACTGGGTAGCGGTAGTGTTCACTGAATCTCACTGGGTAGTGGCAGTGTACAGTGAACCTCACTGGGTAGCAATAGTGTTCACTGAATCTCACTGGGTAGCAATAGTGTTCACTGAATCTCACTGGGTAGAGACAGTGTACAGCGACCTTTCTGGGTAGAGGCAGTGTCCAGTGAACCTCACTGGGTCGAGACAGTGTACAGTGAACCTCACTGTGTAGCGGTAGTGTTCAGTGAACCTGACTGGGTAGAAAGAGTGTACAGTGAACCTCACTGGATAGAGGCAGTGTACAGTGAATCTCACTGGATAGAGGCAGTGTACAGTGAATCTCACTGGATAGAGGCAGTGTACAGTGAACCTTACTGAGTAGAGGCAGTGTGCTGTGAACCTCACTGGGTAGAGACAGTGTACAGTGATCCTTACTGAGTAGAGGCAGTGTACAGTGAACCTCACTGGGTAGAGGCAGTGTGCAGTGAACCTCACTGGGTAGAGACAGTGTACAGTGATCCTTACTGGGTAGAGACAGTGTACATCCAACCTTCCTGGGTAGAGACAGTGTACAGTGAACCTCACTGGGTAACGGCAGTGTTCAGTGTACCTTACTGGGGAGAGACAGTGTACATAGAACATAGAACAATACAGCACAGAACAGGCCCTTCGGCCCACGATGTTGTGCCGAACATTTGTCCTAGCTTAAGCATCTATCCATGTACCTATCCAATTGCCACTTAAAGTTTGCCAATGATTC
>NC_057718.1:14592989-14605516 GCF_004010195.1 Chiloscyllium plagiosum | reverse complement strand
TAGGGAGGAGGGATTTGGGGGAGGGGCGTCGGAAATGTGATAGGTGGAAAGAGGTCAAGGTGAGGGTGATAGGTCAGACTTGGGTGGGGGCGGAGAGGTCGGGAAGAAGATTGCAGGTTAGGAAGGTGGTGCTGAATTTGATGGATTTGACTGAGACAGGCTGGGGGGAGGGGAAATGAGGAAACTGGTGAAATCCGAGTTCATCCCTTGTGGTTGGAGGGTTCCTAGCCGGAAGATGAGGCGTTCTTCCTCCAACCGTCGTTTCGCTGTGGTCTGATCTTCCGCTCCAGTGAACCTCACTGGATAGGGACAGTGTACAGTGAAACTCTATGGGTAGAGATAGTGTACAGTGAACCTCACTGGGTGTCGTCAGTGTTCAGTGAATCTCACTGGATTGAGACAGTGTACAGTGAACCTCACTGGGTAGAGATAGTGTACAGTGAACCTCACTGGGTAGCGGCAGTGTACAGTGAACCTCACTGGGTAGAGATAGTGTACAGTGAACCTCACTGGGTAGCGGCAGTGTACAGTGAACCTGAAAGTATACTGTATAAGACCCAGAACTTTGCAGTAAAATCAATACTGCCATCGGCTCGATGTTTTACATCCTGTCGGTCAAGGCGACATTCAGGCATTTGTCTGGCTTGTGTTTCTGATGAGCAATAGCTCACTGCTTGGCCGCTCACAGCAAGAGGGAGAGAAAGCCAGAGAACATTTCTATTTGCTGATTATAGCACCTTTCACAGCTCACTGGGTTTAGTGATACACTGAGCAGACTCTGGACTGGATGATTAATTGCTCAACGCTTGTCATAACTGAGCTATAAATAGCCATTTTGTTCAGGTAGCTTGCCACCTGGGCTCAATTTTATGGCCAGAACCGGAGGTAAAAATGTGTTGACAGCTTAATACATTGTCCTCCTGAGCATGGGCAGAATTAAACCAGAGAGGGTCAGCGAGACACTGCACACCTTCAACCCCCCCTAGTCACTGAGTTAGCGCCCTCCAACAAATGGGGAATGGTGAATTGACCAATGAGCCTCCTCATTATTTCAGCAATTGAATCAGAAAGTGCGGCTCACCTTAAAGAGTCTCAGCTGGTGCTGTGCCAATGTGGTCCGAGGTTCAGCGGGTAACACCTGTGCCTCTGAATCTGTTCAAGCTCCACTCCAGAAATCTCCTGCATTGCCCCCGTGAGGCAGTCTACCAGATGTGAAATGTTAAACCTGCCTGCCCTCTCAGATAGATGGGAAAGATCCATTCTTTTGAAGAATGGGGGGGAAGCATTCCTGAATATCTCAGTCCATGTAAACTTGTCAATTAATGCACTTTTTAAATGTAACATATTTCTCACATTGCTGTTTCTGGGAACCTGCTGTGTAGAAATTAGCTGCTTTGTGTTCTATATATAACAAGTGACTGACTTCAGTAAGGTACTTAATTGGATGTAAAATGCATTGACATGTCTTTAGGTTGTGAAAGGTGCTATATAAATTCAAGTCTGATTTATATCAGATAGAAACAGGATTAGCTGCCCTTCACACCTGCCTTTCTGATGTTGCTTAGTCTCTTTTTCTTCCATAACATCTATTTAATTGATTCTGAACCACTGACCTGGCACTAAGCTTTACTCCCAGGGTTCTAATCCCAATACCTAGGTCAGGAAACAGGTCTGGGGAGGATCCTGGGTGCAGAGTTTTGAGAAGGCAGCCAGTCAAGAGGCCCTTTCAGTGAGCTCTGTCTAATTACGGACAGCAGGCATCTCTTGCAGCATCTGGAGGGGTTTGGGGTGGGAGAGTTGGAAACTCTGACAGCCGCACCAGGAGAGGCTGGTGCTGCTGAAGGAGGATGCTGGGAGGTCCCAGAGATGCTCTTTCAAGACTCCACAGCGAACCCATGCTGGGCTGCGTTGCAAAGTACATCTCTGCCTCGCAGAGGCCATCACTATGCCATCCAGATTTAGATTGAGATTTTATCGACATGTGAACTCAAGTACAGGAGCACAGTGAAAAGTGTATAATGTCATCGCACTCAACACCATCTTAGGGACCAAGGAGTTAAAAAAACGACATCGGTTCAAAGTAGTAAGAGTTTAAAATTTAAGCATTTCTTCATACAATAATTTGAAAAATAAAGAAATAAGGATATAGTAAACATTAAAGTTTTTGTGGTTTAAACTAGGAAAATAAAGGAATTAATTAAAAGTTCAACAATCTTTGATGAGTCCTCCAGTTCTGTTGTTCTCTGGGAGACCTCAGGTGTCATTGTTCCAATCTCAACAGGGCAGCTCACCTGCCATTTTGGTAATCCAGATGCCATCTGATGAGCACCAGTCATCAGCACTTTACGTCTTAATTAGCTGGTGTACAGGTGGCAGTCAATCCACAAAAGCCTTCCCCTGAAAGTCAACTGGAGGTAGGAATGCACTGACAGACCAGCACACATGTACAGGATGAAAATAGGGCGTCGGTTGTCTCTGCTTCAGTCCCTAACTATGCCTGTGCACTACGTGTCCTCACAGCTGCTGTGCGTTTTAAACAGATGTTTCACATGCCATCTGTCCTACATTTCTCACATTAAATCTTATTTCTGGAAGAGATGACTCTTCTATGTTTTTAGGTTTTGAGGCAGGAGTGCGCTAATTTACATTCTGAGACCAGGCTACAGATGAGGCCTAGCTGTTTATTACTGGCTCAGGCCTGTGACAGAATGAATTAACTGCATCAAGGAAGGATGCTTAAGTCAATCAAACATCCACTGAGGTGATGTGTGGGTGCTTGCACAGAGAAACACACTCACAATGTCTATATTGATGGTTAATGTCGACAGACTTCAGGCCTGTAATACCACCCCAAATCTATCCCCCCCCACCCCCCCATCAGTGATGGTAAAAGCTGGAAGGGAGAGGGCACTGAATGAAAAATAATCTCAGGCTCATTCTCAACGAAAAAAATATGCATTATAGAGAAAAATGGTTTCAGGTAGGGTACGGTCCCTAAAAACAGGAAACAATGGTGTGGTGGTACTGCTATCGGACTAGTAATCCAGGGGTGTAAGGTGTGGAATGTATACTTGTAGGTTCAAATCCCACCTGCACAACTGGCGTAATATAAATTCAGTGAATACTACTTGAATTGAAAATTTGTCTTTGTAATGGAGATGTGAAGCTGTCATTGATTGTTGTGAAAACTCATCTGATGCGCTGACTGGAGGGAAATCTGAAAACCTTGCACAGTGTTTGACTCCACACCTACAACAATGTGGTTACCTCTCAATTGCCCTGTGCACTCAGTTCAGGGGTAGTTAGGGCTGGGTGACAAATACTGGCCTTGCCCATGATATACACGGCCCATGGAAAAGTAAAGGGTGCAAAAGGGTGCGGACATCTTCAAAATTGCAGGATGACTGAAGTGGAATTTCACTTACATACCTGACAGTTATCAGTAAGCTGGTAGCCTTTGATCAAAGCTGAGTTCAATGCCTGAAACAACTGGCAGAAATTACAGAACAGCGTGTGAATAAAAGCAAGCTTCAGGAACATTGTGAGGAGTGAAGCTGCATGCTCATTTATTGGCAAAATAAACTCCATGGGAAGTGTGACCACATTTTCCTACCTCACCTGATGTAGATAGGTGGAGATCATCCAGTCATCTTTTGGAAGTTTCGGATCTGAGTGTTATCCTTCTCTCTGGTGGCACTCTGTTCCATTTGGCTATGAATCCAAACCTGATGCACTTTAATGTGCATGTGATTAGTGATTCAGCTGCAGTAATTGGTAAAAGCTAATTTCGAGTGTGAAATTAAATCCTAATGCTCATGTTTTAGTGCTTGTTCAAAAATCATTTAGCCTTTCAACACTCTCAGATTCACAATTGATAAAGTATAATTATCTCGAAATAAACACTGACGCTTAGAACAGTATGTTTATGCTGCATTCGTGTCTCGGAAGTCGAATTTCTCTGAGTGGCCAGCTATAATAACTTGAATAGGAACTACTAGCATCTCCTCTGCAATGAGAGTTGAGCTAACTGGCCTGTCGTTTCCTGCTTTCTGTTCCACTTTGTTTTGGAATAGAGAAGTTACATTTACTGTTTCTCAATCTGATAGGCAGCAAAAAGCAGGAACAAAAACTTGCATCTGAAGCCCACCTTCAGAGAATAAACATAAATTTGTTTTCTGAGAGAGGGTCATTTTTATTTCAGGATGCATTTGGTCAGGGGGAAGGGAGTATTTGATGTGATGAGAAATCTCCCACAAGTGATGGAGAGACTATTAAATTGCTATTTAAGGCTTCTCCACAACTGGAGTTTTTTTCTTTATTTATTCATTTGTGGGATGTGGGCGTCACTGACTGGGCCAGCATTCATTGCCTGTCCCTAGTTGCCCTTGAGATGGTGGGGATGAGCTGCCTTCTTGACCCGCCGCGGAGCTCTCCCACAGAGGGGGAAACAAAAACTTTTTTAAAAGTAATTTGTTCATGAATTACAAAATACCACTTTCTACTACTGTGCAATAGACGTGTCAATCATCCAGATCTTTTCAAGTTTCAATGCCAAAATAGTTGACGTTACCTAACCTCCTGCACACAAAGATTGTGGAATTGATGGGGATCAGCCGAGCAGTGTGGCCAGCAGCAGCTGGGGAGTAGCTGTTTGAACAGGTTAATGGATGTGTGGTGCACAGCCATGGGAAACATTACAAAGCTTGCCTGAGATTCCATAATGGATAGCTGTGCTCTGAGTTCCAGCTTGCTGGAAATCTCTGGTTGTTTGAACTCTACGAACCTCACAATATTTGTAAGACAGAGGATGGGTGTGTTCACTTATTGTTAAAATGTCTGGAATTTGGCACTTTCATTGCCCTGTAGTAGAAGAAGATTTCTATTTAACATAGTGAAAGCTTAAGAACTAATTACTTTTCAATATTTATTTAAACATATCCGGTTGCCACTACAGGGTTCATTGCTTCTGCGTAATGTGTGGTGGGAGGATGGGCATGGGTGTGCTACAACTTGCTGTCGGGGGAATAAGGGTTATTTGGAGGGTATGTGATGAGTTGGATGGGATATGAGGTGTGTTTGAGGGCGAGAGGTTATGAAGGTGAGGTCACAGAACCTTTATTTTAAATGGCTACATCCAAACTACTTCCACGTTTGGTGATTTTAGCCAAGCCAATGGCTCATCCCTGTCCTTGCACCATTGGTAGCCAACGCTGTCAGATATAATTTGATATTGAGTTGTAGACGTTCACTCAAGGGACCAGAAGCTTGATCAAGAGGTAAGTTTGAAAGAATGCATTAAATGAGGAGAGAGAGACACAGATGTACAAGGAAGGAATGCAAGAGTTTGAAACCTCGGTAAATGAAGGCATGGAGAGTTTAAAGTTAAGGGGAGCTCCAGGGGGATTGTGTTCCCCAAATATCGAGCAGAGAAACCTCCTCTACCAGCTGTTACATTCCATTCTAAATCACGTTCTTGACAAATTCTACTAGTTCAGGATTTTCAAAAGATGCATAACATCCACAACCTCTCTCTTTATTTAAACCAGATTGACTTTGATAAACATGTCGACACTACAACACATGACACTCGATCTGCAACATTTCCTTCAATCTACGTAAGTGCCATAAATAACACGGCCTTTGGTCAGAACTGCAGCATCTCTGATGTGGCCAGCTGTCAGGAGGTAGACAGTGTGTTTAAAACATCTGGGCTGCTCATATCCATGTGCTCATTGACGGGCACGGTTTTAGCATGAAGACTGAGTGATATACAATCCTGACCGTCATGCTATTACTGAACAGCTTTAGCCCTCCAAGACACGATGCTGTAATTCTAGTACATGATCCCGACATGAACTTTTACATTGTTAGCTGTGAATTATAGCCATCACAAGCCACTGTGTGCCAGCTGTAGGTTTTGTCTTTGTCAATCCTCGGTGAAATCTTTACACTTACCAAAGATACAGTTCACTGTTCACTTCTCTCGAATTGTGAGCGCCATTCTGGCATAAAGTTGAAGCTTACTCATTGATTTGAATATTGTTACTTGGTAATGAACATCACTAGCAAGATCAGCTTTTATTGTCCACTCAAAATTGCCCCTGAAATGTTAGTAGCCAGCCACCACCTTGAACCATTTTGACTTGTTCCGTGGCAACTTTGTAGGGCGTGCCAGGGGGCGCTTAAGAGGTGACCACATTGCTGTGGGTCTGGAGTCACGTGTAGGTATGGCTACGAAAAACTGGCCAATTTTCTTCTCTAAAGAGTGTTAATGAACCAGATAGGTTTTAACAACAATGAGGTAGTTTCACTACCTCCCAGCTCAGCAAGCAAACCTACATCCAGAGTTTCACGATAATTATTAATTAATTGAATTTAAATTCTGTCATGGTAAGATCTGAACCCATTCCCTTAGCACGCTAGCCAGGGCCTCTGGATTATTAGTTTAGATTAGATTCCCTAAAGTATGGAAACAGGCCCTTCGGCCCAACAAGTCCACACGACCTTCAGAAGAGTAACCCACCCAGACCCAATCCCCTACCCTATATTTACCCCTGACTAATGCACCTAACACTATGGGAAATTTAGCATGGCCAATTCACCTAACCTGCACATCTTTGGATTGTGGGAGGAAACCGGAGTGCCCGGAGGAAACCCACGCAAACACGGGAAGAATGTGCAAACTCCACACAGACAGTCACTTGAGGCTGAATCAAACCCGGGTTCCTGGTGCTGTGAGGAAGCAGTGCTCAGCACTGAGCCACCATGTCACCCTTTGAGCCACCGTGTTAAATTACATTAGCAGGGAGATGGTATCTTATTGGTGATCAAACTCAATCATGATCCAAATTAGATGATTTGTTAATGCAGGGCAGTGATCATACACACATTAGGGTTATTCATACAGCTGGGTTCATCAGAACTGTGCCAATGGAGCCACCCATTTAAGACAGCAATGAGGACAAAATGTCTCTCTCAGAGAATGTGAATCTGTGGAGTGCTTAGCTATACAGGCTGTCAAGGCTGGACCATTAAGTATATTCAAGGCTGAGATGGACACATCTTTAATCAATAAGGGAATCAAAGGTTATGGGGAAAAGACAGGAAAGTGGAGTTGAGAGTTATCAGATCAACCACAATCTCATTGAATGGCGGTGCAGGTTTGAAGGACCGAATGGCCTACGTCTGCTCCTTTTACGGTTGTGTGGATCACAGAAGCTCAGGCCATAGCTCTAGAAATATGGGTTCAAATCCCACAACAGCAGCAGCTAGAGGGAATTTAGTTCAATTATTAAATAAAGCCAAATTAAATACATCGGTCATAAGAAGCAAGTCATCAGAAATGTTATCATAAAATCACCTGATTGTTGTAAAATCACACCTGGTTTACTAAAGCCCCCAAAGGCAGGAATCTGCCATCCTTACCCGGTCTGGCCTGTATGTGACTGCAGTCCTGCTGCAAGTTGGTTGGCTCTTCACCCTCTGAAAGGCCATAGTATCTCACTCCGGGAGGCGATGGGTGTCAGTATTCACTGCATAGTATTCCAGAGGCCCAGGCAAACACTCTGGGGACACAAATTCAAATCCCAGGATGGTAGCTGGTGAAATTAATTAAATGTCAAATTGGAAGCCAGTCTCAGTGATGGTAATTGGGAAACTTGCATCAATCATCGGAAAAACTCACCTGGTTCACTAATATCCTTCAGGGAAAGGAAATCTGCCGTCCTTTCCTGCTCTGGCCTACATGTGACTCCAGGCCCACAGAAATGCGATTGACTTATAACTGCCCTCTGAACTGACCGAGCAAGCCACTCAGTCCAAGAGCAATTAGGGACAGGCAATAAATACTGGCCTTGCCAGTGATGCCCACACCCCATTAAAGGATGTATCTTTATAAAAGTTCTGGGCTGCAGTGCCAGAATTGGCCTTGGTGTATCCAACAGGTTAAGAAATGAGCTCCTCACCAGTCAGTGCAGAGTGATAGCCCCCTCCCTCCCTCCCACAGCCTTCCATTGATCGAGGTACACACATTCCACATCAGGTACTGGCTCTATCACTCCACCAGTGCCTGGCATCTTTACCTGACTGGGCAACAGTTTGAACCCCTTGCCAAGTTGGAATGCAGATTCATGTGTTTTCTTCAAGAGAGGAAGGGAAATGGAGAAGAAAATCAGAGGGATTAAAATTCTTCCTTCATTGTAACCTGAGCACAGTTTCCATTGGTGTTTTGCAGAAATGCTGTGATCTCAGTCTTGTCCTCTCTGCTGTCACTTACGCGTTCTTAAAGAGGCTCAGTCACCTGCCCACAATCCAAAGTACTTTTAGCTGCTTTGTTTTGCAGTTCTATTACTATCTGAAAGAGGTGACCAATTAATATGCAGAATGTTGTTATTGCCATGGCAACTGGAGGAGCAGAATCCTCATTCTGCTGTGTGATTTAACACAGTGTAGTGTGCCTGGATAATGAAGCAGCTATTGGTTGATGTGATACTCCAGTGTGCAGCCAGTTCAGTGCCAGAGCAGGGGATAGAGAGGACCACACACCACATGGTGTTTCCTGACTGCCGCCCCTCGTTATCCCTGTAAAACAGGAGAATGCAAAAAGGGCTACTTGCAACACTTGTAGTGCTGCAAAGTTTGCCATGTGGGTTCAATGTAAGGAAGACATTGCATTTTTATCATAGGTAGACATCCCAAGGACTTATTACAACCTTTCACAGCTTTTTATTTGAGGTTTAGTCACTTTTGGTGTTCACATAAATGTGATTGTCCTTTTTGATCATGTCCCTTAGGGGTGGAAGTGATCAGGAACTCCCTGTCTTTTCCAAAGTGCCTCAGAATATTTCACACCTGCCCACGATGTTTAGAAAAAGGTGAAAGGTGCTACATAGGTCATTTGGCAGGACCGACCTACAGCCTTTGCTGAAAAGAGCAACATTCTAGTGAAGCTTCTCATCTTACCTTGGTCAGGACGAATGCAAGAATGCCCAATTTCAAACGATCATGATAACTTATATTACAGGAAGAAAAGGGCTGGTTTGTTCGCAAATCTCGTCTAATAGGCTGAGGCATTGCAATGGGGAAAAATAACAGGGAACCATCGGCATCCTGTGCTTCTGGGCAATTTGAGAAAAAGCATAAGGCTTGGAATATTTTATGTTTGCACAGAACAGCTTCCCGTGTAGAATGAATGTTTCCTGTAGCAGGTGTAAATGAACTATGTTACAGCTAATAATCTTCATTTGATTGTAAGTGTAACTATTAGCACAATCAGGATTGTTCAACGATATTTATCCCTCATTCAACATTTGGTGGGAGCTTGCTGTGCATCCATTGGCTGTTGTGTTTCTACATCACAATATGAACACACCTGAAGAGTAGCTTATTGGCTGCACATTACTTTGAGAGGTTTGACAGTTGTGAACAATGCTTTATAAATGCACATCATCTCATCCTTTAGGTATAAAGATTATTCTCACACCTGTGGGCTGCTCTGTTGGTTCTATAATTAATAGGGGTGACAGTGGCCTAGTGGTGGTACTGCTGGACTGTTAATCCAGACACCCAGGTCAGGTTCTGGGGACCTGGGTTTGAATCCCACCACGACAGATGGTAGAATTTGAATTCAATAAAAATCTGGAATTAAGAGTCCAATGGCGACCACAAGTTGATTGTCAGAAAACGCCATCTGCTTCACTAATGTCCTTTAGAGAAGGAAACTGCCATCCTTACCTAGTCTGGCCTGGTGACTGCAGACCTACGGCAATGTGGTTGACTCTTAACTGCCCTCTGTGCAATTAAGAATGGGCAATAAATGCTGAGCTGGTTAGTGACGCTCTCATCCAGTAAATGAATAGAAAAAAGCAGCTCTCCCCCGTTGCTGCAGAAGCAGTTTGAATGGGAAACCCGAGCTGGTACAGATTAAACGATGGAATAAGATGTCTGCTGTCAGTTCTGAGTGCTGCAGGGCTACTTCTGGAAATGACCAGTGAATGTCCCAGCAAATTTTTCAATAAAAGACACGATGTTGCCCTTGGGATTCTGTTCTGCAGACATGGGGGCATGCACAGTCCATCAGAACCAGGAGAAATGTGGAGAATGTTGCTGGCTGTGATCATTGTGGCAGTGTTTTAATAACATGACATCCTTTAGCCTTGGGTGCAGCTGAAAGCTTGCTTGTGTCTGGCGGCTTTGTCTGTCAAAATGTCTGTAAACACTTTGCGCACCAGGACAAGTTCACCCTTTTATGGAGAAGTCAAGGTAAGAGGGCAAGGCCCTTATCGCAGGGGATGCTACCAGGGGTTGGAAAAGTGTGTGCAAGAGGAGGTGAGGTAAATCAGGAAATACCCTTGAGGTAATGTCAAAGGCTGCAGCTTAGAGGACAAAGGCAATTTAGACAGGGCACAATAAAGCAATTCACTCCGCAATAGGGTCGACTTAAGAGTAAGAGACTGTGTACTGAGCTTTCCTTTCAACTCTCTTGAGCGGAGGTGAAGAGGAACTGTGTGTAGCTTCTTTGTAACTCATCAGGAATAAGAGAGGAATGATTGTAGGGGATGTTGGCCCTCTTAGAGTTGATGATTTGAGAAGGATGGAGGGTCCTAATGAGCCACAGCCTTGTAGCTGCATCTTTGGCCACGTGACTGTTTGGCAAGGGTTTGGGAGGGCCTTTGCATGTTGCCATATACCTAAGTTGAGTATCGTTTGGGAAGCGGTGATTGACAGAGGAATAAGGGAGGATCTAGGAAGCTCTGTTTGAACAGTTGGCAGCCAGTGAGCTAAGTCTGCGGGCAGAGCAGAGAAGCGCTGGTCAGTGGAGGGTTTGAGATGAAACCATTGGCTGTGAGAGCTGGCAGCTGCTGCTGCATGGATTTTAAGAGTTGTACGGAGAAAGGGTGAAATCCCGCGGGGGTACGAGAGGTTTTAGCTGCCAGCTAGAGAACCCCTTGTCCCTTCTCCTCAGCAAAGCCTGTCACATCATGGACTGGACAGGCCAGTGCCATCCAGATGGAGTGGATGCTTTTCTCCCCCTTTTCCTTGGGACCTAGGCTCCTGGGGTGGAGGCTCCCCACACTGAGAGCTGGGATTGAAGTAATTCCAAGCCAGGTTCCAACAGGAGAGCGAGTTAACAGCACTGGTAGGGAAGTAGCATTCCCATGGGGTGGGGAGAGGCGGGTCGGAAGCAAAGGCAGGGCATGTGGCTTTTGATCGTACACAGAGAGCCCCGTTTCCCACTTCCCAACCCCAGAACAAGACACTGGATAACCAATTGGATCATCCAGCTCATCCTTATCCTGGGATGAGGCCGGTCAGTGATCATTAGTTGACCATTTAAGGGCCTCAGTTGGTGGAGGCCAGAAAGATCAAGCCTGGGCCTTCCCACACAAAACTTAATTTGGGCAAATCTGGTGGGTTTCTGGTTGGTCACCATCTTTCCTGACTGAGTTCCCAGCCCACCTCCAGGCCTGGAAGATTCTTCCCTTCATGTCATCCCCTTGATGAGAACTAGTCTCAGGCAGGAACATGTATCAAAAAGGATTGTAGCCCAGTGGGGATATCACTGGACTGGTAATCTAGAGACTTAGGCAAATGTTGCAGTGTCTTTGGGTCACCACAGCACTATGGTGGTATTTAAATTCAATGAATTAGTAAACTTGAAATAAAAGGGTAGATATTGCAAAAGCGAATTCACTAATGCCATTCAGGGAAGTATACCTGCCACCTGAAGTGGCCGTTATGTGACTTCAGATCCAGAGCAGTGTAGGTGGTTATTAAACACCTTTTGAACTGGTTTAGCAATTCCCTCGATTGTGTAAAATGCACTGTCCCTAAACCATGGGAATTGCACTTGTTCAAGAAGGTGACTCACTACTGCTTTCTCAAAGGCTGTTAAGAATCAGCAATATTTGCTGGGCTAGTCCCAAGAATTAATTTTAAACAGAGTTTATCAGGGAGCAAATGTGATCAGAAAGTAGAGTTATCAGAGTGTTGCCTGTATATTGTGTTACACTAACTCACAGATGAGCCACTCCAAAGGGGGAAAGCCATCAGAGCAATGTTGAAAGAAAGGAATAATCAGGTTATTCAATTCATTACAGACACCTACTTGATGAAGGAGCAGCTCCCCGAAAGCTACTGCTTCCAAGTAAACCTGTTGGACTATAACCTGGTGTTGTGTGATTTTTAACTTTGTACACTCCAGTCCAACACCGGCATCTCCGAATCATTAGTCCAGTGTTGTTCAGCAGCTGCTGCTGATAAGCCACAGTTGTGAGCCACCTGCACTGAAAATGTGAGGAAAGGACACACATGAACTCTTGTGGCAAATTGTTAGTGTCCCTACCTCTGAGCCAGGATGTCCAGCTTCAAGTCTCATAGATTCAGAGACCTTGGAGTGCAGGTTCATGGCTCCTTGAAAGTGGAGTTGCAGGTAGATAGGATAGTGAAGAAGGCGTTTGGTATGCTTTCCTTTATTGGTCAGAGTATTGAGTACAGGAGTTGGGAGGTCATGTTGCGGCTGTACAGGA
>NC_057718.1:14590390-14592822 GCF_004010195.1 Chiloscyllium plagiosum | reverse complement strand
TACAACTGCAACATTTAAGAGGCATTTGGATGGGTATATGAATAGGAAGGGTTTGGAGGGATATGGGCCGGGTGCTGGCAGGCGGGACTAGATTGGGTTGAGATATCTGGTCGGCATGGGCGGGTTGGACCGAAGGGTCTGTTTCCATACTGTACATCTCTATGACTCTATTACATCTCTGAACAGGTTGAATAGAAAGTTTTCTACGTGCATTGGTCAAACACCACACTGCTTTTTGTCTGGTATTTTACTAATCAGACTCCACAGGCTAAAGCACACCTGCATTCCCTCAACACCAGTATTTATAACACCTATTTTTTATTAACTACTCAGAATTTGGATTCCCAACCAACCATATGTGCCTGGCAGCTACTGGATTGGACAACAGTACATTTTTAACTCGCTGATGGGGATGCTCTTGAGGGGAAGCCAACTAACTGTGTAAAGGCACCATCTGGTCTCTTGTTAAGCCGTTCATTTTATTTTGTTGTGCTTGTGGAGTCAAAAGCAATAAAAGAGATCTGCTCCCAACTCTACACTGCTCCCCCACACTCCCCTCTGCTCCTTTATCCTTTGTCCCTACCCACCCTCCAGTCCTGTCCAAAGGCTGCTTCACCTGTAGATATGATAGGCTATAGCAACTCAAATAAAGGACATTTCCACGGGGCATTGGAGAACACGCAGACAAGATTCACAAACATTTCCGAGTGGGTACACCCATTAGGAGAGGTTACCCAGGTTAGGGTTGTGCTCTCTGGAAAGAGCTGAAGGGTAACCTTATGGAAAGGTCTTTAACATTATAAAAATGTTTGCTCCAGTAGATGTAGGCAAAATGTTTCCATTTGTGGGGGAAACCAAAGCTGGGGGTGATTATGAGAGAGGGTCATGATACATTGTTATTTCGAAGGTTAGGGTCTGAGGAATGTTGGCTTTGAGTCTGTCTCGGGAAGACACAGTTTTAGCATTATTTTTTGGGTCTTGTGAGTGTTGGTAGATTGCCTGGAAAGTTGCTAACATGCATTTGAATGTGGCTTTTAATATGAAAACGTTGAGGTGAATAGTTCAGTGCCTTAGAAAATAAAAGTAGAAGAGAACAAAGTTGGGCTGTTGCTGAGCAACAAGGTGTCCTATGACACACAAAAAAGTTACTTTGAAAAGGGAGAGCCATCTAAAGGATCAGTGAATATCTAACTTTTTTTTTCAGAAAGAAGCAGGTCATCTAAACACAAAAAGCCTGTGAAAGAACAATGAAGCAGCTTCACAGTCACCAAAACAGTCAACACAGAAAAAAAAAGTCATACGCAGCTTAGAAGTTTATATGAGAAACGCTCCAGAAACAGAGGCTTTGAGGTATCAGAGAGGAATCAGAGCTGTTGAATATATGAGTTAAAAGAAAACATGTTAAGGAGTAGATGAGCTGTGTTAGCAGTTTGTTTCAGGATTTCTTGAAAAGACATTAACTGAAGAAGCTAGGAATGATTGAATTTGCCAGAAAGAAATTAAGTTCAGCTGAGCAAGGAAATCTGAAGTGGAAATTAGGTGACCTTTCACCTAGGTTTGAGTATCCACACAATTATTGTCAATGTAAAAGGGTCGAATCTTTAGTTCTGAAGCTTAAGATAAGACTATTCCAAATAATTATTGTGCTGTGTAAAGTAGTTTACTTTTCCTTTTGTGTGCAGCTGATGTTCTTTCGTTAAAAATACATTGAAACTCTCTTGTGAATGTGTTCAATGTCTGAGCACCGCAGTAATCTAATTTGCAAAATACAATTTATGTCTCTCCAGCCAGGTTTCACTTTGGTATCTGGCTTATCCAGCAAAACCATCAACTGGAATCATAACACCATAAATATATAATCATTACTGCCAAGGCTAGTGGAGAATTCAGGAGAAACTTTACCCCAGGAATGGTAAGAATGTGGACCTCACCAGAAGGGAAGTAGTAGAACAAAATAGTCTATAGATGCTTTTGAAAGGAAGCTGCTTAAACAATAGGAACGGAAGGTTATTCAAACTGGATTAGATGAGGTTTGTGTGGAGAATAGACCAGCAGGGCTGAATGGCCTGTGTCTGTGTCTTCAGAACCCTTAAGGGGGAGGGTGTGCAGCCAGAAGTCGTGGTGCACGTTGGCACCAACGACATAGGTAGGAAGAGGGCTGGGGAGGTCATTCAGGAGCTCAGGGAGTTAGGCTGGAAGCTAAAAGCTAGGACGGACAGGGTCGCCATCTCTGGGTTGTTGCCGGTGCCACATGACAGTGAGGCAAGGAATAGGGAGAGAGTGCAGTTGAACACGTGGCTGCAAGGATGGTGTAGGAGGGAGGGCTTCAGGTATTTGGACAATTGGACTGCATTCTGGAGAAGGTGGGACCTGTACAAGCAGGACGGGTTGCACCAGCACCAGAAGGGCACCAATATCCTGGGAGGTAGGTT
>NC_057718.1:14589178-14590291 GCF_004010195.1 Chiloscyllium plagiosum | reverse complement strand
GGGTGGTAAAAAAGGAGGGGGGGTGGCGTTGCTAATTAGAAATGGTATAACGGCTGCAGAAAGACAGTTCGAGGGGGATCTGCCTTTGGAGGTAGTATGGGCTAAAGTCAGAAATAGGAAAGGAGCAGTCACCTTGTTGGGTGTTTACTATAGGCCCCCCAACAGCAGCAGAGATATGGAGAAACAGATTGGGAAACAGATTTTGGAAAGGTGCAGAAGCCACAGGGTAGTAGTCATGGGTGATTTCAACTTCCCAAGTATTGATTGAAGCTCTTTACATCAAGTAGATTGGACGGGGCAGTGTTTGTGCAGTGTGTCCAGGAAGCTTTTCTAACTCAGTATGTGTAGATTGTCCGACCAGAGGGGAGGCCATATTGGATTTGGTACTCGGTAATGAACCGGTACAAGAGATGGGCTTGTTAGTGGGTGAGCATTTTGGTGGGAGGTTTTGACGAGGGAGGTTGAATGTCTTGTAAAGAGGAAGAAGGAGGTTTACATAAGGTTGAGGAAACAAGGTTCAGACAGAGCATTGGAGGGATACAGGATAGCCTGGAGGGAGCTGAAGAAAGGGATTAGGAGAGCTAAGAGAGGGCATGAAAAATCTTTGGTGGGTAGGATCAAGGATAACCCCAAGGCCTTTTATGCGTATGTGAGAAACATGAGAATGACGAGAACGAGGGTAGGTCCGATCAAGGACAGTCGTGGGAGACTATGTATTGAGTCGGAGGAGATAGGAGAGGTTTTGAATGAGTACTTTTCTTCAGTATTTACAAATGAGAGGGACCGTATTGTTGAAGAGGAGAGTATGAAACGGACTGGTAAGCTAGAGGAGATACTTGTTAGGAAGGAAGATGTGTTGGGCATTTTGAAAAACTTGAGGATAGACAAGTTCCCCTGGCCTGACGGGATATATCCTAGGATTATGTGGGAAGCAAGAGAGAAAATTGTAGAACCGTTGGCAATGATCTTTTCATCTTCACTGTCAATGGGGGTGGTGCCAGGGGACTGGAGAGTGGCAAATGTTGTGCCACTGTTCAAAAAAGGGATTAGGGATAACCCCGGGAATTACAGGCCAGTTAGTCTTACTTCGGTGGTAGGCAAAGTAATGGAAAG
>NC_057718.1:14580454-14588353 GCF_004010195.1 Chiloscyllium plagiosum | reverse complement strand
GGCACTGTGTTCCAGACATAATCCCTGTATGAATCTGCCCTATCCCACACTCTTAGGCACTGTTTTCCCGACCCTAACCCCTGGATTATTCACACCTATCCCACACTCGGAAGGTATAGGGGGGATGCCAGGGGTAGGTTCTTTACCCAGAGAGTGGTGGGGGCATGGAATGCGCTGTCTGTGGGAGTGGCAGAGTCAGAATCATTGGTGACCTTTAAGCGGCAATTGGATAGGTACATGGATGGGTGCTTAAGCTAGGACAAATGTTCGGCACAACATCGTGGGCCGAAGGGCCTGTTCTGTGCTGTATTGTTCTATGTTCAATGTTCTATGTGATTATGATGAGGAACAGTCTCAGACTGGCCTTCCCACTGGAGGTGAGCACCCTGTCACATACAGGTCTGAAAATGACCCATGACCAATCTCCCACTTGTGTGTAAATGTTAGATGCAGACAGGTTTCAGTTTGATTGTGAAACCTTCTCCAATTGAACAGCACTGTTGGAAAATGCTCACTCAGGTGAGTAAGGTGGCCACTGCTGGAGGTGAGGCACAACAGACACCAGACAGCTAATAACAAAAACCCTCACATTCTTCTGCGAGTTTGAGTATAATAGCTTCATTCCAAGTGAAGCGTTGCTGGTAGCAGAATAGCAGTACACTCCTGGCTAGTCTTTGTATTTTAGACCCTTCTGCCAAATCACTTTGGCTGTAGGTTTCAGGCATGTCCACCCTAAGCCATTGCACCAGACAGGTGTCAGCCAGTGGACACCCATTGGACTGTCCAGTATAAAACCAGATGAGTGACCACCCTGTGGCGAACACAGAGTGTGTGGAACCATAACCTGGTGAGGAGAAGAGTTTTCCCTCGAGGCAGACAGAAAATAGGAGGGTGGAGGGGGAGAGTCCTATTGACAGCTCTGGTGTTAAAACGTTTATTGCTTCCAGATACCATGTGGATTTTAAGAGCAAAACACTTCCTGGGAAACAGGGATCAGCATCAACGTGAAAGGGCATAGTTTGAATTCTCAAGCTCTAAGTGTGATTGCTGGCAGTGATTGATCTGCTCCCTGACAGCAGGTATAAAATGTGTTGGCTGTGGAGTATTTTTTAAACGTCTGGCCCCCTGAGAGCTGCCTGTTTTGCTTAAAGATGGAAGCAATGAGTATGCACATTCAGAGAAATCTCAGTCATTAGTAATCCAGGATGTGGGAAATCAATAGCGCTGGAACTTTATTCATCATTCGCCTTTCTCCAGTAGTGAGAGCAGAGGGCTTTAGAGAGAGAGAGAGAGAGAGAAAGTGTGTGCGCGCTTGTGTGAGAGCTCGGAAAATTTATATTTGGAGGGAGACAGTGAGGGGTGAGTATTGCACTGCAATCTGAAGGCAGACAAGTAAAAGAGCACCTTAATGTCTCAATCAATGCATCCATGACAATGGTTTTTGCAGACAGACCACGTGTAACCCACTCCCATCAATGCTCTGCACCCACCCCACAGCCTATTTTGTCACAAGGGCTTAATCCTTCAGGAATTTGCACGTTCCTTGGGAAATGGTTAAAGTAAACACAATGTGTGTTCATGTGCTGTCAATGACTGGACAGGCGTTTGTTTACCTTTAGACAGAGGGATGAGTGCCATGGTGGGCTGGAGGGGGGAGGAGGGGTGAAGTACTGTGACATGCTGACCCTGGTACCTTAGCAGAAGGAGTCACTGATGTGTACATTCTGACACCTCTTCTAACATTGCACTTGTGAACTGTATCAACAGGCACAATATGTCAATGCTTGGCCGTGCTAGGTCAATAGAGAGGGTCAAGAACATGAGGGGGAGCAATTCACGGTGCATTTGCTCCCTGGAGTGCAAATATGAACTGGAGGAGAACCTGATGCCCACAGACACCTTCCTCCCCATCTGTTAACCTCACATCGTTTCAAGCACAAACACCTTCCTTAGGGGCGTCATTCAATCTGCGGCAGTTCAGTCTCTCCCACAACACTGGTATGATGCTGACCTGAAGTTTAGAAAGGGGCTTCACACACCTTAATCAGAAAATGATTGCCAGAACCACATCAGGATATTTTAAAGCAACTGGTGAAAAAGCTTAAGAACAGAAGAACTAGGAGCGGGAGAGGAATAAACGTTCCCTCAAGCGGACAGTTATGGCTGATCTGCTACAATACCACTACCCTGACCATTCCTCAGATCTGCTGCCCTCTGCTAGTAGCAGCAAAGATTTCAGGTCACCTCTTTGTCTAAGCTTTTGATATCTCCTTATGCGACTAAATTTTAACCGCTAACTGTCTTGAGAAATTGTAACACACAATAGAAATGGACTTTATTTCTGGACCTGACACTTTGAATGCTGCTTACAGGCAGGATATCCTCATTTCTCACATGGTGGGAGGAAATGGGACATTGTTTATCAACTGAAACAAGCACTCTGATGGCAGATGCACATTTTTATTGGGCTCTTCATCTCCGACCATTTCTGGGTTTAGAAGGTGTCCGACAGCCAGGATTTGTAATGTGGCTGGCAGAAGAAGGAGAAGATCATAATTCAGTGCAGCAGTTCACTCTAAACTTCAAGAGAGGTTTGGAATTCGGTCCTACAATTTCACAATGGTATTATATTGATTCTTCAACCGGGGCAAGCTGAATGCAGAATTAAACAAATAGTTTGTAATAAGAGTGCTGCTTGTAGCTGGAGATAAGGTACATGTTGAAAGAGTCCCACCTGCCCCACCACAATTATGATTAAACTGCTGTACTTGTGGAGGCCCAAGTTACATCTGGCCTCTAGATCGTCAGGGATGAGCCACGGCTTGAGAGTTGTGTGTCAGGACCGCGACACACAGGAATTGCCCAGGAAGTTAAATTTCTGATTTTCACGTAGCCTGTTGTGAAAGTCCCTGATGTTGGCCTCAGAGTGGAGACTTGGGCCACATACATGCATGATGTGCGAAGCATTTTTTTGAAGAACTCAGGATCAACTATAGATTCAAGTTAAATCTCTTTAACTCCCAAGATGGTGGCTGTCTTCCTAAGGATGACAATGGCACTCAGCAACATTGGGAAAAACCGTTTCCAACAGCTCCTGGATTGTTTGTGGTCTGCCATGCTCAGGAAATGATCCAGATCCATCCTGAAGGCTGCATACTGTCATCATCCACTGATCCAAACTGCCACACATTCCAGAGGCACACTCCTCTTGAGGAAGAGTGTAACTGGAGGCCATCAGCAGAAAATAGTCACCAAGAAATCTCTAAATGTACATGGAACAGTTGGGTTGAATGGCCTGATTATGAGTGGTCTCTCCTGTGTAACCTTCCCCAAAGTAAGAAGAAACATGTAACATCTAATGAAGTACTTCTGGGGAGAATAATTTTATATTGGGAATTATTACAGCAATTATTTGGAACTTAAATGTTTCACTTTCCATTCATCTTCCCTCACATACAGGCAGGTAATTGCACATTTTTAATGATTCAAGTTTCCCTGGGGCTAACAGTTGTCATGGTGATTACAATGTATAGTGGTTGTGTTGTCAGTTTGTTTGCTTTCCCCAATGTTTTATTGTGCTTTTCTAACCTGCAACTACAGAATGGAGGGGCTTACTTCTTTGAATGGCTGATGTTGTATTTGTATTTAATACAGTCAGAATGACTTGCTAATTTTATTCAGAAATCCCGTACTGTATTCCTGCCGGCAGGAACAAATGCAGCAAATGGAAGACAAAGTGGATGTCAACTGAAATACAAGAGAGATCTGATGACTTAGTAGGAACAGGGAAAACTCTTTGAGCACAACAAGCTGAAGTTCTCTTTCCCTGAGTTTACCCAAACCTCTGCCTCATCCCTGTTCTCAATAGAATCTCATTCCCATTCCTGAGAAAGGGAGAGCTGACATGTCTTCAAGTCTAATGAGGCTTAGCAATGTACCAGAATTGTCTAGATATCTACAGGAATTAACAGTCTCCAAGTCACCATAGTGACTGACACCCAGAAGAGAACTTTAAGGGCATTCATCAACAGTGTGGGTTTTGTTTCTTCATTTACTTTGAAAACACTGACGTATTAATTACAGATGATTGGAAGCAGGGTAAAAGGACTGACTAATGGTCAATGTTAATCCAATTTGGTAACAAAGAGCCTGTTTCCTTTCTAATTGGTATCAAAGTTCGTTGGCCTGGGGGATTGGCGGAGAGGTTGGGAAGAAGATTGCAGGTTAGGAAGGCGGTGCTGAATTTGATGGATTTGACTGAGACAGGCTGGGGAGAGGGGAAATGAGGAAACTGGTGAAATCCGAGTTCAAATGATGACCATATCGTTAGAGGTGAGGGGTCATTTGATGAAACCTCCGGCAATGCATCCCTATTCCCTATTGGATTTCTTGATGACTGTTTCCTCTTGATGGTTTTTACCCACAGGACCAAATATTCTCTCTGTATCTACACAATCAAAACCCTGCAGCATTGTGAATATTATTAAGGCATCCATCTACCTTTTTCAAGCAAAGGAAGGCCCTGCCTGTGGACCCTTTCCTGAGATGTGGACTTTCTTTGTAGGTCACGGGATGAGGACATTGCTGGCTAGGCCAGCACTTATTGCCCATCTTATTTGTCCAGAGGACAGTTAAGGGTTAGCCACACTGCTGTGGGTCTGGAGTCACACATAGGCCAGACCAGGTCAGGATGACAGATTCCTCCCCAAAAGACATTAGTGAACCTGAAGGGTTTCCGACAATCAACAACAGTCACATGGTCATCATTAGATTCCTAATTCCAGATTTGCTGTTGAATTCAACTTCTACCATCTGCTGGTGCAGGTCCTCAGAACATTACCTGGGCCTTTGGATTAATAGTTCGGCTTTAATATCAATAAGCCATCCCCTTCCCATTGATGCATCTGTGTGTCCTTGCATTCCTGCTATTTCTGATACTGAGCTGGCCCATTGATCACAGCCCAGCCCCTGACAAAAGATCACTACTCTTCAGTGATCATTTTATTAACTGTTTGGTCTGGAAACCGTTCAAAACTGACGGACAGAGAGAGGTTAGCTAGAATCTAACACCTAGCCTGCATACCAAGGTGGGCAAAGGGTAAACTCTTCCCATCCTCCACATCCTAACCACTGCTTACTCCCTACTCCCTCCCCACCCACACCATCCACTACCAACCCCACAACCCCTGTGGCCATTCAACCTGGGGCGACAAAGGCTGAGAAGAGAGTAAACACAGTCCCAGAGCAGTGCTTCCCTGCTGGGACTGTGGTTTGGACTCGGCCAAGTCCACAGGCAAAACAACGCCTGACCATTTCACAGATTTCTGATCAGCCTTGCAGGTGACCCTAAGACTTGTCAACTCGGACTCTCCACTCCATGTCCACCATTGCTGCCTCTGAGCTCATGACTCCAATTTCTTATCTCCTGGAGGTTTGGTGATTGTTCTCAATCACCCAGCTTCAACAGTTCTCTGTGGGAAAGAACTCCACAGATTCGCTCCCCTCTGAGACAAGAAATTCCTCCTCATCTCTGTCTTAGATTGGTGACCCTTATTCTGAGATGGTGCCCTCTAGTCCTAGACTCTCCCACAGGGGGAAACAACCTTTTCACATCTACCCAGTCAAGTCCTCTAAGAGTCATGTACCTTTCAATGTGATTTCCAGCATCTGCTGTATTTTATCCTTGCTGACTCCCTCAGGCAATTGAAAGTGACATTATCTGCGGCCTTGAACTGGATGAATGTTCTAGAAAGTCTAGGTTTAGAGCGTGAAGATCAACATGAGATCACTGGAGCAGAGAATGCCACAGATTCAAGAAAGCAGCTCACCACCACCTTCTCAAGGGCATCTTGGGACAGGCAATAAATATTGGCCTAGCTAGTGGGCCACAAATGAATAAAGAGAAACAACATTAGGAGTAAAGGAGTTGCCAGAGAGAAAGAAAAGACTGAACTACCTGGTTCACCTTCTGCCATCATAGTAGTCACGTGATACACCAACAATGACATCATCGATTAATCATAGCTTCAGCCTCTTATCAATTAGCCAACAACAGATCCAGACAGCATCCGCTTTTTTTATTTCACACATTTAGTTTGTTAAATCAGATTAATATACTGCAGAGCGCCTCACCCTGGGGTGATTTGGCATTTGATGAAGGTGCAGACACCTGCTCAGTTCTGGATACAGTCCAGAGAGAAGGAGGTTGGTAGGGAGGGCGGAGGGAGAAGGACGCCCTTCTGACTTCACAGCCCAGATATTGGTGTGGGGCGGTGGGTAATATCGTGTGTGACCCGCCCCTCAACAACTGCAGCCCCTACACCCCCTCAGTCCGTTTTCCTTCCAGCACTCCGAGCGACAGGAGGTTCTACACGTGTGCGCCTTGCCAGGGGCAAGGTGGGCGATTCTCCTTCAAGCGTTGCAGTCACCCCTCCCACTTGACTTGATGTGCCCAGAATCTATCAGCTGGAGGAAGGCTCGCTCCTTGTTCAGTTGGTGCTGGTTGCAGCATTTCACTCCAGGTTATAATTATTTACAGAGAAAAAAACATGAGGAATCTTAACAGAAACCACAAGACATGAGTCAGGCACTGCTGTGAAGAGCCGATATGTTTGATTCTGGATTAAATTACAGCGTTGTGTACAGCACTTGCTCTGTCTACTCTGTGGTGTATTCACCTTTCATCTGGTTACACTTTTTTTTTATTGTTGGTGAAGTTTTGTTTGTTTTGATTTTTTAATTACACAACCCTTCCAGCTGGCATTCACATTGCTCTCAGGAAGCAGCCTCATCCCTCTTTACAACTCTTCGGTTCAAATGTTAAATTCTTCAAAGAAGGAATTAGGACGTCTTTCTGCTTCATGCAGTGCTGTGGTCAGCAATGAATACACCGTATTCCTTCCTGATGAAGGGCCTTTGCCTGAAATGTTGAATCTCCTGCCCCTCGGATGTTGCCTGACCTGCTGTGCTTTTCCAGCACCACACCCTCGACTCTAATCTCCAGCATCTGCAGTCCTCACTTTCGCCTAATGAATACACCGTAATTGCTTTCTGGGGAGAGATGCACTTGCATTAATGTGACTCCTTTAAAGGTAAAGTCACCATAGTCCAAGCGGACTATAGTGCTCTTTCTCATGAGAGAGAGAGGGAGATGGCCCACTAGCTAGGCCAATATCTATTGCCTGTCCCAAGTGTGGGGACGGCAAACACAAGGTGACACAACTTTAAAGTGAGGGGAGATAGGTATAAGACAGATGTCAGAGGTAGTTTCTTTACTCAGAGAGTAGTAAGGGTATGGAATTCTTTGCTTGCAACGGGAGTAGATTCGCCAAGTTTAAGTGCATTTAAGTCGTCATGGACAGGCATATGGACGTACATGGAATAGTGTAGGTGGGACGGGCTTCAGATTGATAGGATAGGGCGACACAACATCCAGGGCCGAAGGGCCTGTACTGCGCCATAATGTTCTAAAAAAAAAGACTGGTGGTAGTTTAACTTGAGGATCACCATGCCTCAGGTGAGGGGAGAGGTTGAGAATGAGAGGTTATCTCAGCCAGTACAACCCACAATGTTGGTGTTACTCTGCATTGTAAACCAGCTATCCAGCCAACTGAGCCTTTCACCGATACTGAGAATACTTTGGAAGCTCAGAGTTAGAACGAACAGAGTTGTTGTCTCTGGTTTGTTACCCGTGCCACATGTTAGAGAGTCGAGGAATAGAGAGAGAGAACAGTTAAATGCATGCCTACAGGGATGGTGCAGGAGGGAGGGATTCCGGTATCTGGATAACTGGGGCTCTTTCTGGGGAAGGTGGGACCTCTATAAACAGGATGGTCTACACCTGAACCTGAGGGGCACCAGTATCCTTGGGGGGAGGTTTGCTAGTGCTCTTGGGGGGGG
>NC_057718.1:14571383-14577493 GCF_004010195.1 Chiloscyllium plagiosum | reverse complement strand
ATGTTTCCTGGTATGGTAGGAAGATCGTATGAGGAAGGGCTGAGGCACTTGGGGTTGTTTTCAATGGTGTAAAGAAGGTTTAGGGGTGACTTGATAGAGGTGTACAAGATGATTAGGGGTTTAGATAGGGTCGACAGTGAGAATCTTTTTCCACGTATGGAGTCAGCTATTATGAGGGGGCATAGCTTTAAATTAAGGGGTGGTCGGTATAGGACAGATGTTAGGGGTAGATTCTTTACTCAGCGAGTCGTGAGTTCATGGAATGCCCTGGCAGTAGCAGTGGTGGACTCTCCCTCTTTATGGGCATTTAAGCGGGCATTGGATAGGCATATGGACGATAGTGGGCTAGTGTAGGTTAGGTGGGCTTGGATCGGCGCAACATCGAGGGCCAAAGGGCCTGTACTGCGCTGTATTCTTCTATGTTCTAGAAAAGCTTTTTGCAGCCTGTTGCATAGATGTTTTAAATGAGATGTCCACTAGAATATTGGACATTTACATTCAATTTGTGCGCAGCAAACTCCTACAGCAATGGCTTAATGCCAGGCAAGTTGTTTTTGCTTTAATTGATTTTTTCAAAAGGTTTGTTTTTCATGGGATGTAGTTTTCACTAGTCAGGCTAGCATTTGTTGCCCATCCCTGATTGTCCTTGAGCTGAGTGGCTTGCTAGTTAATCAGTTTTACTGGGGGTCTGGAGTCACGTCAGGCAGGTAAGGATGGCAGATTTCCTCCCCTACCCAGATGGGTTTTTACAGCAATCAGTGATAATTTCATGGTCACAATTCCTGAAAATTGCTGTTAATTCCTGATTGTTATTGTCTGAATTTAGATTCAACCAGCTGCCTGGGATTTGAGCCCATACTCCCAAAGTATCAGCCCATTGCAACTGCAGTGACATTATCACTACGCCGTCCAGATTCTCAGTTGAGGGATCGATGTTGACACCCAGGAGTCTAAAACCAACATTTTTCACGTCAAATGAAAGTTTCCACCTGTGATTGGTCAGCTCCAACTGGACCATCCTGGTCATTCTGGTCTCCTTCCTATCGGAAAGATGTTGTGAAACTTGAAAGGGTTCAGAAACAATTTACAAGAATATTGCCAGGGTTGGAGGATTTGAGCTATAGGGAGAGGCTGAACAGGCTGGGGCTGTTTTCCCTGGACCGCCGGAGGCTGAGGGGTGACCTTATAGAGGTTTATAAAATCATGAGGGGCATGGATGGGATAAATAGACAAAGTCTTTTCCCTTGGAGTCCAGAACTAGAGGGCATAGGTTCAGAGTGAGAGGGGAAAGATATAAAAGAGACGTAAGGGGAAACTGTTTCACGCAGAGGGTAGTACGTGTATGGAATGAGCTGCCAGAAGACGTGGCGGAGGCTGGTACAATTGCAATATTTAAAAGGCATCTGGATGGGTATATGAATAGGAAGGGTTTGGAGGGATATGGGCCGGGTGCTGGCAGGTGGGACTAGATTGGGTTGGGATATCTGGTCGGCATGGACGGGTTGGACCGAAGGGTCTGTTTCTGTGCTGTACATCTCTATGACTCTATGACTAACCCATAGGCAGATGGCAGAGAGCACAGATAAAAATGGTCATGATCATTAAGTTCAGCAACTGGCAGATTGATGTCAGCTGGAATGTCTGGTGTAGAAACGAAATTTTGCAAGAAATATGAAGTGAAGGAAGTACACAATTAATGGTAATTGCATGTAATGAAATGCAATGTTGTTAAATAGAAGCGTGGAACACAAATGTAATGTGGTAGTACTATATCTGTAAGAGACAAATCATTAATCAGGTTCTGGTTAGAATATTATGGCCAAAATTGGAAGCCCTGCTTTTGAATGTCAATTGGACCATGGAAACAATGCAAAAGAACTTCACAAATATGACAATAGCCAATCAGATGCAGGATCAGTTTATTGACAAGTCATCATGAAGGTCGGTGTCAAATTGTAATCAAACAAATAAAACAAATGATCACAAGTCATCTGTTGTGGATAATCATTAAATCAGGTATAAAATACTAACAGGATTACACACTTATGAGCATTTCTGTATGTAAATAGTTAACTCTGTATCAAGCAAAACTCAGGCGTCCATAATCCGCAGAATGAAAATGAAAGGTGTCCAGAAATTGTATTTTGTATTAAAGTCTGGGATGAGATTTGAAGGAACAGGGAAACCTGTTCACGAAAGCAGGGAGATTTCATTGAAGCAATGGAAGTTGTGAGGAGTATTGACTGGCACCTGATTCTGTCCAGGCATAATTTAAACTATCAAAAGGAGGGGAGCTTTTAGAACATAAACTACCATACCATAAATGTGGGGGAGAGCGGAATCGGTATTTGCTCAGAAGAATGGATATTCATTTGAGGAAGAAAATGTTTGAAATTATACCAGGAAAAGTTAGAAAATGAGACTATGCAAATTGATCTTCAAGAAACATACAGACACAATGGGCCAAATGATTTGCTTATGTTTCTTAAAGTTACTGTGTTCTACCATCTGCTACTCATTTCTTGAGTGTGTATTTGTGTTGGATGAGGATAGAGTTAGGCTTGGAATTCATGGTCTGGGAATTAATGGCCTGGGAATTAATGGCCCTTTGTTGTTATTGTCCTTTCTAATATGTGAAAGTTAGCAACTCAGTGAGGTATCAGACATAAATCTTCAGGAAAGGAGCAATGGAGGAATGTAATGGAGAGAAAAATAGCAATTACATCCCAATGGTCCAGGCAAATTGAACATCAACAACAACTGCATGGCCTGGCAGTGGAGGCAGGGTCTCCTGGTTACAGTATGCCCAGAGCAGGGACTCCTGGCATTAGCAAGGTGGCAGCAGAGCTGGGGGCTATTGGATATGGGATGAATGTGGGCTCAGCACAGGACCTGGCATCGGCAGTGGTGAGGTGGGCCCAGTGGCAAAGAGATGGCAAGTCCTATGTTGGTGGGTCTGCCGTGAGGCGCGGCAGCACAGATGTTGTTAGTAAGTTGACTCTGGGCTCAGGATTCTTTTTCAGTTATATATTTTATCCTTGCTATTCTTAAACTATTCAAAATGGTGCCGGATTGTGGTGGCTGTTGAAACTTTTCACTATTATTCACTGTAAAATGCAAGTGACAATAAATAAACAAATCATAAATCATTCAGAGATAAATAATTAATCGTTGTATTTCTGTACCACCTTTAACATAATGAAATGTCGCAATGTGCTTCACAGGAAAATTGGAGTCAAAGTTTGGTGCCAAACCAAGAGGTCAGATGGGTGTGTCACAGGAGGAAGATGGAGGGGTAGAATTGCAAAGCTTTAGGTCTTGACAATGGAAGGCAGTGCCACCAACAACAGAATAATTAAAACGGGAAAGACACATTAAGGGGCCGGACATTTTCCCAGTAAATTGCACACTGAGATGATCAGAAGACGGGAATTTTCAGAGATAACTTCATTAGGTTGAGAACACTTCCTTGTCCTGAGAGTCATTTCAAAATCTTTCACTATGATCTTCACCCCACCCCACTTGGCTTTCACCTCAACCTTTGATTTTACCCCATCCTGTTCCCCCCACCCCACCCTCATCAACTGCTGGATTCATACCCTTTGTATAAAGTGTGCTGTGGGCTAATCTTCAGCGGGTCTGTTACCGACATAGAATCTATTCTTGCACATGAACAGTGATGAAGTGTTCACTGCGATGCGTTAATTTGATCTCACTTAATAACTGACAGCTTATTTACAAGTCCGTGACCCATTTGTGACATTTTTAATCTGCGTTCATGTTCATTTTGCTCCACGCATATACACACAGCCTTTTGGGATTGAAGGATAACTGTCCACAGGCATGATACAGCACCTTCCCCTCCTTCATCTCCCCTTCCCCTTCCCTCCACAGCTCTCGTTATGTTTCTGCACAATGTCACTTTGAGAGGGAAGGAAGGAAGGAAGGAGGCAGGCAGCTGCTGTGTAAAGCACTGCCTTTGGAAACCTTCAGGCATTCTGTGCACCAGGGAACAATTTGAAGTGCATACACTGAAAATATTTCATTTCTCATTATGGCATGGAAATGAGATGTACTGTATGAATTTTGCAATAAACAGTCGTGAGTCACTGTGTTGACTGATTTGTGCCCTGCTGTCAGACACACCCTTGATGCCTTTCTCTCTCACTCACTCTTTCCTTTATCTCCCTTTCCTTTTACTCAAGGATTTCTTCCTTTCATTCTAACTCTCTCTCACCATTTTTCTCTTTCTCTAACTTTCTCTTTCTCTTCCCCTCACCTTCTGTAACATTTTGTTCTCATGGGACTGTTCCATCAGATAGAAAGAGCTGACTTCATCTACAAAAATGCAAAAGCCAGCGTAAATCATTCTACAATTTGATCTATAGAAGGTCTGACTATAAAAGTCTTCTTTATTTCCTTTTGTTCCCCCCCCTTACCTTTTCATATACTTTGTATACGGCTGGCTGAGATGTTTTCACTCTGTTCTGTCTTGTGTACATTAAACATCTCTCTATAAATGTGCATCACTTTGTTCCCTCGGTTTATGTGTCCTTGTTTAAAGTGCTTGTGTTTAATGGCTGTTACAGAGGTACTTACAGAGGTCACATGACTACAGTAAGCCAACTTGTATGCTGAATACAATTGCTTTTTTGAAACAACCCTCTTCATAAAGAAATTCATATGCACCGTCAACTGCAGTTACAAGTTATTGCAGATTACCCAATATTATATGGTCACATCGAAAATTAATGTTAATTAACAAAAGAGTATGGTAGCTCCAATCAGATCCATTTTCATCAACGTTGCATACATAGTCTTTAAACTGTACAGGTCTCATAGTGCTACAATTACACATTGTCATTGGCTGCCCATCTGATGTATGCTCATTCCTAGGGTGGTGATCTTTCTCTGAGTTCCTCTGGCAATGTTAATGCCATGCTTACTGTTCTTGCTGATCCATTTCTGATGCTAAGGAATGGTGGACCTTGAGGAATGATGCTGGTTTCTGTGCTGGCGATTGTACCTTCCTGAGCAGCTGCCTGTAGTGAAGACACAGGTTCTCTGGTTGAATGTAGATGACTGCGGTCATATTCACATATCTGGTTGTTCATGTTTATCATGTACGGTTGAGGTTACAATTTCTCAACACAGGTCCCAAGTTGCCACACAAGTTTTCTCTTGTTGGCTCTTCATTCCTCAGCTTTGGCAATGATTTGGCTGTTTTAAGAGTGGAATTTGTCTCTCTGCTGTTTCACACCTATTATACTCCTGGCTTCAGTAGTATTTTTTCACAATTGGAAGAATAATTTGGGTGTGGTGTGACATTAGTCTTTAGACTGAACTATTCTGCATGGTGAAAGTGAGGACTGCAGATGCTGGAGATTGGAGTCAAGATGAGAGTGGTGCTGAAAAAACCCAGCAGGTCAGGCAGCATCCGAGGAGCAGGAAAACTGACATTTCAGGCAGGAGTTCTTCATCAGGGATGCCATTCCTGATGAAGGACTCCTGCACGAAAGGTCGATTTTCCTGCTTCTCGGATGCTGCCTGACCTGCTGTGCTTTTCCAGCACCACCCTAACCTGAACTACTCTGCTTGTCAATGCTGGATTTTCTCTATTTCTTTATGATTCCTTTGTCTGTCACCTCAACATTTCTATCTGATGGGGGAAGAGTGTGGACCGGATGTATGGTGTTGAATTATCCAATCCTTGTGAACTGAAGGCCATTGTCACTCATCACAAAGTCTGCAATATTAGAATGACGAAGTGTGCTTTCAGTTATTCTACAGTCTCACCAGTAGTCTTTGACATCAGCTAATTCCAATACCGAACAACCCAGATGGCCTCCTTCTTCAAAGACCGCAATTTCCCCTCAGACGTGGTTGACGATGCTCTCCACTGCATCTCTTCCACTTCCCGCTCCTCCGCCCTTGAGTCCCGCCCCTCCAATCGCCACCAGGACAGAACCCTATAGTTCTCACCTACCACCTCACCAACCTCCAGATACATCAGATCATCCGTCGTCATTTCCGCCACCTCCAAACGGACCCCACCACCAGTGATTTATTTCCCTCCCCTCCCCTATCAGCGTTCCGAAAAGACCACTCCC
>NC_057718.1:14492631-14571105 GCF_004010195.1 Chiloscyllium plagiosum | reverse complement strand
GCATTGGGAATGCGATAGGTGGAAGGAGGTTAGGGTGAGGGTGATAGGCCGGAGAGGGCCCGCCCTCACCCCCTCTCCGGCCTATCACCCTCACCTTAACCTCCTTCCACCTATCGCATTCCCAATGCCCCTCTCCCAAGTGTCACCCCTCTCCCATTTATCTTAGCCTGCTTGGCACACCCTCCTCATTCCTGAAGAAGGGCTTATGCCCGAAACGTCGATTCTCCTTCTCCTTTGATGCTGCCTGACCTGCTGCGCTTTTCCAGCAACACATTTTTAAGCTTTGACATCAGCTAATCTGACTCACAATAGGCAGAACAGTACATGCTGACAAATCGTGTGAGCATGAAGACTGAAGCTTCACCCACAGTCAGGCTGGAATGCCATTCATCATCAATAACTCTCCAGCTTGCTCAACTTGACATTCATGTAAATGTTACACTGGCCAATGTGGACCTTAAACCCATTACTCATATTTGGCCAACAGAACATTTCCCTTACCTTCCTCAGACTATATTCAGTTCCCTAATGGTTTCCACTTTATCCTCTCTGTTCTCATCACCTCAGGGAAAATGAGTCTATCGTCTTCAAACAAGATGACACCTTGGGCTGAATTGTTCATCTCTGTCTGTCCAGTACAGTCTTATAGCCAAAGAGTTGTCCTTGATGCTTTGAAGCCATTGTCTCAGCATTACTTCCTGCAATTTGGAAAGATGCATCTCGTTGGGTAGCTCACTCGATTTGAGCATGGTGCCGTTCTGTTATATTCTGCTGGGTCGATAACTTCCAGAGCCTGATGAACTGTCGCTTCTCACTGGCACTCTGCCTTAACATTTTAAAATTTCTTCATTACGAATTCTGCTGTCGACAGCATGTCAGCAGTGTATATCTGTTTACCTTGCTATATCATGTTGCAAATTAAGTGACATTTTTCGATGCTTTGGAGCAGATAAAAGTGGTCTGAGGAAGATGCTTTGAAGTGACCTCTGCCCGCAATCCAGTGTTACTTTGTCTTTCTCAAACTGAATCTCGCGTCTTTCAGTTTGGGTTAGGCTCCAGCTGCACCTGGTTGCCCTTGCTATAAGGGTTGCTCCAAGTCTGGTCTCACCTCATTGACATTGCAGTACCTCAGCTCTGGGTTTGTTGTCACTAGCTGATTGGTTCTCATAAAAACTGCTCTCGATCAGTGCCCCAACGGTATTGCATATCCTGAGCAGTGGTTTGTGTAAACGTCCAGACTCTAATGACACATCAGACAAGATCTTTGCTAAATAGTTCATGTAGCTGACAAATCATTGCACTACTTTCACATCAGTTGATAGCTGCATCTCTGCTCCAGCTCACACCATGTCAGGGCCCTGGCAAGACAATGTGCTGTCAACACATGACCTCTATACTTGATTCTTCAATTGCGCCTTTTTCTTGTTCAACTTCAAGTAGTTTGATAAGTTCTCTTTAACATGATTCTAATCATGATCTGCAATGGTTTCTTCCACTATATCTCCAAACCTGTGGATCAGCAGGACGCTATAATAGGTTTTCTCCCCAGGAAGATCACTGATGCTCTCGTACTGTCTGCATTGAATCTCTTCAGGAGTGATGGGAATGCCAAACAGCATTGTTAGGACCCACTGGGCAAGTACACCATAAATCAAGTCTCGCTATTTCAGGAGTCATACCAATTTTTTTTTTAAGATGCGCACAGAATCTCGATTTATCTGACTGTCAGAGTAATTTGACAAAAACATGAACCAGATTTTTGGACTCAATAAGAATCATTATTTATTAGAAGGAAGTAGACTATAGCTAAAGATAAACAAATATAAGCCATTGGCATGTAACAAAAATTCTAATCCCTTGACAAACCACATTCCCCCCACCCCCCTAACCATTACAGACACATACACAAATAAATAGGGAAAACAAGAGTCTCAGAGGAGGTAGAAAAACTGGAAGATCAGTCTAGTAATCTTTGCTTCCAGTTTCCGATGCAGCCATCCTGGTAAGTCCCTACTTTTTAAAAACAGTTCTTTCTCCTTGTAGTCCACAGTTTTTTAAAGACACAAAATAAAATCACATGGTTCTTACAGCAAGCAAAACAAACTTATCTTCCAAATGGCATCCAGAATATAGTTTAAAAGAAAATTGCTGCTTTACTTGATTGTAGCCAACCTCTACATTGAAGGTGGTAAAATCATGGAAAGTTATGGCAAACCTTCAATGGTTGCCATGGGGTAGGAACATGAATTGAATGAATGAATGGATGAATTGAATCTATTGTCACGTGTACTGAGGCACAGTGAAAAGCTTTGTCTTGCGAGCAATACAGGCAGATCGCAGAGTTAAGTAGCATAGATAAGTCAACAATAGGTCAACAGCGGCAAAAACAAAAACACAGGTACAGGCAAAGGTTAAGATTTTGTGTATCCATTCAGTATTCTAACAACAGTAGGGTAGAAACTGTTGCGAAACCGGCTGGTGCATGTGTTCAGGCTTCTGTACCTTCTCCCCGATGGTAGAGGTTGTCGAAAAACATTGCCAGGGTGGGATGGATCTTTAAGAATGCTGGCGGCATTATCCTCGACAGCGGGCCTGGTAAATGGATTCTATAGATGGGAGGTTGGACACCTCGTCAAAAGCTTTACTCAGATCATTTTGATCTATGCATTCTCTCAGTTTTCCAGTTTCTTTCATGACTGCTGTTCAGTTTGTAGGCGCCATCTCTCTCTTGATTACACCCTTGGTTTCAAATTCTTCTTTGTTATTCTTTCACGCTGGACTTGAGGGCAGCTGGGACTCCTCTTGTCTGATGCTGAGGTGGTCTCACACAAGCATCTACTCTGAGATGATATTCACCATGGAACACATCCAAGATCTGGAAGACAAATCTTTGTAATCTTTAAGAATCTTTTGGGCTGTCAGTAATGCATGAAACACTGCAAATCTCTTCCAGCACATTGAAGTTTATTAGTTCAAGCTTTCGACTTGCTTCAGCTCAGATGAGAGAATCTTGCTTCACATCTGCTATCTTGAATTCTAGATCCTCATCCTTTCTGTTGCACTGGGCGCTCATTTTCCCTCTTGGGATGACGACTGGTCTGTCATTTGGCCTCAATCTTACTTCGAGGGCTACATTTGTTTGGACACCACGTCACCTGACTTTGCAGAATTCTGTGAAGCTCATGATATGGCACAGTCCGATACTTCACATTCACTTCATGCTCTCTTTCTATAGTCATCATTCAGTTGGTCATGAACCATTTCTCACCTTTAGATCTGACGATGCCAATCTAGTCTTGAATGATTCATCAGACTCTTTGGCTAACATCTCACTAGCTGCCGCCTTTGTAGGCTTGCTTTGCTTCTTTCTAGCTCTACACTTATGAGCAAAGTGATCCAGCCTTTTGCAGTTAGAACATGCTTTCCTATGCTAGGCGTCATTTCCTTTATTTCATGTGATGTCCTTCTCAATATCTACATCCTACCCTATGGCCTTGGTCTTTTTGCTGGCTTTTTGTAAATGTTTTTTTCTTTCCAATATGTCATTCTCAATTTAGTTTGAAATATCTATCAGCATAGTGCAAAGCCTCACCTGTTATTTCATTCATATCGTCGAGCTGTGACTGACCACCCCAGAGTTTCTGCACATGTTAGTAGCTTCCTTGAGATTAGCTTTCTCCTGTCTCAGCAGATGTGTTCTCATGGCAGAATCTCTTATGCCTAACACACTTCTGTCTCTGCTGAGATCACCTTTCATTTGTCCATGCTCTCAGGATTTAATCGATATATCAGTGCTGCCACATACAAGTTAATAATCTCTCTTTCCTCCGAACTGTGATGTAGAACACATACCATTCAGAAGTGACAATATGAAATTCAAAGTGATCCTTCAAAATTCCTGGAGTCAAACATTGCTGCTCCTCAGAGAGTGCTAGACCGCAATACACCTTGTAACATTCTTTCCCAACAAAAAAAAAACACTTCTTTTGCTGAAGTTTTCTTAAATTAATTTTGTAGCTATTCATTGCTTTGTCAGTAAGAACGGGGAAAAAAAATCTCCAATTCTGTCCGCACCTCCTTTAATCTCCACAACTGCAGGCAATGGAAAATACACACCCATTTTGACTCACCCAGTAATTCCCAGTTGCAGATTTTTGTTTTACTTCTTCCTTGCTGTTCCTTTCAGAAACTGACTCTCTTAGAGCCCTGAAAATCCACACCATTTCAGCTGCAGCATTCTTGATACCATGCTGCAAGTGATATGAGCTTAATGGCTACAGAAGACTTCGAGAAAGGTATATACAGCAGAGTACTGTGACAATGGATCGTAACCCACATTCTTACGGACACATTGAGGTTTGATCTTTTGGGAATATGCCATCTGGAATTGTAATGAAATGGGGCTGGTCGGAACTGGTCTTTCCAAGTTTCCATTCTGGTAGTTTCTGTCTCTATGTCTCTCTCTCTCTCTCTTTCTTTCCTTCTCTTTCTGTCTTTCTCTCTCTCTCTCTCTTTCTTTCCCTCTCACTCACTTCTCTGTCCCCCTCCTTTCAATGAAGACCCCTGAGAGGTGAGCCCAGGTTGACAGCTTTGTTTTACAAAATGCCTCCGGCTACTAATTTATGATTGAGCATTCTCACTTTAAACTTTTGTATTGGAGAATGGGCTGTTTCCTAATCATACAGCAGATGCTGTATGATTCTGGCCAAAACCAGCGAAGTTTGCAGCTGGTTCTGACTTTATACCCTTCCCCCCGCAAAAGAAAGCTGAGGGACTAAATTGCCCCTGGGTCCCATGAATCCTTGTGTAGAGGTAATCTTGCCAGAGTTAAGTATCTAAGATGACTCGCTGACTGGATTCTAATCAGAACCATCTGCAGGCAGTAGCTCAGAGGGGTGGCTGCAGAACCACATCAAATACAGGCCAGGAAAGTGGCTGCATGTCTGGGAGTATTCAGAGGGAGTGCAGCGTGCCCTAAACACATCGAGGACTTCCGAGCCTGTTGGAACACCCACCATTTATGAAGATACAAACAGAGCTTCCTTCGGGCAACCAGCTTGCCCTCATCTTTACACAGCATAGTGTAGTGCCAGGCATTACTTCCTGAAGGTTTCTTTCTGATGCACAGTGGAGCGCTTCTACAATAGGGTAAAGAAACTGTGTTGATCTTCTGATGATTTATAATGAACTTGTAAATATAAACATGCAGCATGCACATGTTTTGTGATGATATAACAAAGGAACTTGGCTTCACCTGATGAAGGGGCAGGGCTCTGAAAGCTTGTGATTTCAAATAAATCTGTTGGACTGTAACCTGGTGTCATGTGACAGCTGGCAAATAAAATGAGCCCTGCAGGATAGCTACAGACTGGCAGCACTTGACCTTTACAGCTGGCAGCAATGCCAGGATTCCCAGAAGGTCCCAGCAGTGGCCTATGTTTTTCATCCGCAGTGAGTAAGAGAATAGGACAAAGGGGATTCCACAGGGGCACAGTATGCAGTTAGTGAGACAGGATTGGGAGGATGATGAAAGAAAACTCACTGAGGCTCACAGACAGTGTGTGTGGGAGTGAGAGTTTGTGTGTGTGAGTGTATTTTGTGTGTTTTGTGTGCGTGTTTGTGTGTACATGTGTGTAAGTGTAAGTGTTTGCATGTGTGTGTTTGTATGTGTGAGTGTTTGTGTGTATGCGTGAATGTGTTTTGTGTGCGTGTGAGTGTTTGTGTGTACATGTGTGTGTAAGTGTTTGTATGTGCGAGAGTGTTTGTGTATGTGTGTGTGAGAGAGAGACTGTGTGTGTGAGAGAGAGAAAATGTCCGTGGGCATGAGAGAGAGTGTGTATGTATGTGAGAAAATGTGTGCCTTTCTCTCTTCCTTCTCCCATGCCACCTGGTAGCAGAAAGCAGCATACCTGGACAGACTGAACAATGACTGGGATGGGGAGAAGGCTATGTGATTTTATTAGCCCAAGCCTGGATATTGCCCAGGGCTCAGTGTATGTATGTACAGACTGTTTCAGTATATGAGTTGCTGAGAGGACTAAACACTGCAGTCAGAGGCCAGCAGCAGGAAAGGTACTGCACTCAGATTTCTTTTGCACTTCTCAGCTGTGGCTTGGTGAATAACATCCTGGTCTCCGAGTCAGATGTTCAAATCCTGCTGCAGAGACTTGAATAGGTCCTGACTGACTCCCCGGTACAACACTGAAGGAGTGCTGCTTTGTTGAAGGTGCTATTTTTCAGACAAAAAGTGAAACCAAATCCTACTAGGTAGATGTTGTGTGCAATTCTGGTCTCTCACCTATAGAAATTATGTTGTGAAATTTGAAAGGATTCAGAAAAGATTTACAAGGATGTTGCTCGGGTTGGAAGATTTGTTCTATAGGGAGAGGCTCAACAGGCTGGCACTATTTTCCCTGGAGCATCGGATACTGAGGGATGATCTTATAGAGGTTTATAAAATCATGAAGGGCATGGATAGGGTGAATAGACAAGGTCTTTTCCCAGAGGCGGGGAGTCCAGAACTAGAGGTTTAGGGCAAGAGGGGAAAAGTTTAAAAGGGACCTAAGGGGCAACGTTTTCACGCAGTGTGTGGTGCGTGTACGGAATAAGCTGTCAGAGGAAGTGATGGAGGCTGGTACAACTATATTTAAAAGGCATCTGGATGGGTATATGAATAGGAAGAGTTAAGATGGATATGGCCCAAGTGCTGGCAAATGGGACTAGATTAGGTTAGGATATCTGGTCAGCATGGACGAGTTGGACCGAAGAGTCTGTTTGCGTGATGTACAGCTCTATAACTCTATGATTCTATGTTGCTATGACAAAGGGACAGACAGCCAAATCAAATCAGCCTCCCTATCCCTGTATTCACAACATAGGAAAATTACAATCCTCATTAATGCTCAAAGTAGTCCCAATGGTTCCTAATCAGACTTTGTCTATCAGGTATTCTTAATCAGAATACCTGATACCAATCACCAAGTCTAGAACTCAAACAGAAAATTTAACCATTTGTTAATAATACAGTAGTTATAGCAGATCAAAGTTAAGCAACAAGGTAATCTAATCGATGTATAATTTAAATCCAACCTTCTTTGACTCGAGACCCCCAGAAAGGCTGACACAGATGGCTCAAAAGGAAAAACCAGATGTAACTGGCCAGTTCACAGCCAACTCCACGATCTGTCACATCACAGGGGCATGAGATTGTATCCTACTTGGTTTCTGAAGACACTAACGCAAGTAACTTCCAGTAACCTCCAAGGAATATTTACTTAATACTTCCAACTGATTTGATTTGATTTATTATTGTCACGCATACCGAGATACAGTGAAACATGTTGTGTTGTGTGAAAACCGTATAAATTATATCTTACATAAGTACATCAGAAGGCAGAATGTAGTGTTACAGCAACAGTGAAGTTGTAGAGAAAGATCAACTCTACTGTATGAGACGTCTGTCCGTAAGTTTGATAACAGCGGAGAAGAAGCTGTTTTTAAATCTATTGGTACGTGTTTACAAACACTTGGAAGAGGAGATTTTACTCTCCGAAATTTCAGTAAGTTAATACTGAGAAATGTGAGGTGCTGCATTTTGGGAAAGCAAACCTTATCAGGAGTTGCAGGTAAATTGGATAGTGA
Source organism: Chiloscyllium plagiosum (assembly GCF_004010195.1). Taxonomy (NCBI): domain Eukaryota; kingdom Metazoa; phylum Chordata; class Chondrichthyes; order Orectolobiformes; family Hemiscylliidae; genus Chiloscyllium; species Chiloscyllium plagiosum. The sequence continues at coordinate 14,563,464 of NC_057718.1, read as the reverse complement.
AGAAGGCATTTGTAATGCTTTCCTTTATTGGTCAGAGTATTGAGTACAGGAGTTGGGAGTGTTGTTCCTTAAAACAAAAAGAACAAACTGATACTTGTTTATGAGGCCAGACGTGGAATTTAATTGGTGGTTGATATTAGTTTAAAGAACGCTAGGGCTATTTTGGTTCCGGGGATGCATTGTGCTCAAACAGATGGCAGATGTTTGAACATTAACAGGGGCCTCACTGGCAATCTAACAAAGAGAAACCAAAGTTTAAACTGGCTTTTGAACCGAGTTTAGGTCAGAAGGATTGTGGCTGTAAAAGCTACAGGATGAAGGCTCGATTGGTCACAGAGTCATAGAGATGTACAGTACATCTAGTCTAAAGGTCACCGTCAGATCTCAGCTCACAATTCACAGCTCCAAGCCAAAAATGATTTTAAAAAAAGTAAAGAAGGTGTTAACAACATAAAAGACTGTGCTCAAATATTGAACTAATTCTCAACTGATCGATTGTTTGAGGTAATGATGGATACAATCCAGATCAGAATGGTAATATTGCTAAATTTGTAATCCAGTGACCTCAACCACTGATCTACAGAAATCGTTTCAAATCCCACCATGATGATTGATAAATTTACATCCAATTAATTAAATACAAACCGGTAATAAAATGCCAGTGCCACATAAAACTGCCAGAATGTCGGAAAAATCACCTGATTGAATGAAGTTCTTTCGAGAAGGAAATCTGCTGGCTTTTACCTGATTTTGATTGCATGTGACTCCAGCCTCTTGACCGCCCTCAGAAATGGCTACTCTATTGTATCAAAACTTGCCCCTAGCATCAATCCACCAATGTGAAAAGCTGCCCAGGTATGTCCAATCACAAAAAGCAGGAAAAACCCAAGCTGGCCAACTGCCCATTTCTCAATCACTGGCAAGACGAAGGTAAAGGTCGTTGACAGTGCTGTCAAACAACACTTAGTTATTAATAACAGGCTCCCTGATGCTCAGTTCATTCTCTGGCAGGGTCCAGATTAAGGTGGTGCTGGAAAAGCACAGCAGGTCAGACAGTATCCGAGAAGCAGCAAAATCAATGTTTCGGGCTAAAGTTCTTCATCAGGAATGAGACATTATGCAGGGCTTTTGCCCAAAACGTTAACTTTCCTGCTCGTCAGATGCTGCCTGACCTGCTGTGCGTTTTCAGCACATTCTGATCTCAGCATCTGCAGTCCTCACGTTCACCTCACTTTTTGGCAGGGCCTTTTGACTCGAGACCCCATTACAGTCATACTCCAAACATGGGCACCAGAGCAGGACAGTGAGTGAATGTCTTTACCAAGATAAATGTTGACCAAGTAATGTTGAAACCAATGGGAATGAGGGAAAAAATTCTCAACTCATTGGAATAAAACCCAGGGAGTTGGTTACGATTGTTGAGGATCACCCACCTCAGTTACAGAAGGTCACTGCATGGGTTTCTCAGGAAAGTGTCCTAGGCTCAAGCATCTTCATATAATACATCTATGATCTTCCCTTCATCATACATGGGGATGTTATTTGATGATCGCACAATGTTCATTAGCATTTGCAAGTTCTCAAGGACTGAAGCACTTGTGATCACATGCAGAAAGACTTGGACAATATTCAGGCTTGGGCTGCTTGTGCCAGGTAACTATCTCCAACAAGAAAAAGCCTAACCATCTTCAAAGATTTTACCATCACCGAATCTCCCAACATCAACAAAATCGTTGGATTAGCCAATGACCAGAAACTGAACTGCAATAACTATATAAATACTCAAGAGCTGCAAGACCAGATCAGAACTAGAACTCTGTGGTGAGTACTTCACCTCCTGATTCTCCAAAGCCAGTCCAAAACTTACAAGGCAGAAACCAGGTGTGCAGTGGAATGAGTGCAGGCCAAACCGGACTCAAGAAGCTTGACACCATCCAGGACAAAGCTGCCCTCTTGATCAGCAGCCTATCTACCTCCTTCCACATTTACCCCCTACATCCAAGATGCACACTGACAGCAGTGTGTATCATCAGAAGATGCACTGCAGTAACTCACCTTCAGGAACACCTTGCAAACCTGCAATTTGCGTCACCTAAGAGGGCAAAGGTAGCTGGCACATAGAAACAGCACCACTGGCAAGTTCCCCTCCAAAACGCTGACTTGGAAATATATCTTTGTTTCAGCGTTACTGGGTAAAAATCCTGGCACTCCTGCCCTAACGTTGGTGACCCTCCTGTAATATCACCTTCAGTCAAACTAGAGCTGGGTAATAAATGCTGATCTCGCCAGTGATGTCCAAATCTGTCAACGAATAAGACAAATAGATGAATGAATTACTAATGTCTTGCAGGCTGTCCAAAAACACCTGACAGACAGTTAAGTTTTTTTTGTGTTTTAAGTGTTTTTGCATTGCGGTTCTTAGTTTTCCCACACTGTTGTTGAAGAAAGGTTACAAAGGCAGCTGTAGTCAGTCGGTAGAAATGTCATCTTTCAAGAGCCTGACATGTTTAATAATCTTAGAAAAGCACTTTGTCAGCACTAACAGCAGACATAGGTGGGCTTACAGAGCAGTTAACACTCCCAGCATCTGTTCATATAACAGGCTCCAAGATTGTCTGTTGCTGTCAGACGTAAACTCTTGGTGTTTCGTTGAGTAGGGAGGGATTAGAAGACTTGAGGAGCAGTTCCTAACCATTTCCTCACCATTTCCAGGTAATGAGAGTGGGATAAAAAGAGAATGCTGGAGAAACTCAGTAGTCTGGCAGCATCTATGGAGAGAGAATCAGAGTTAACATTTTGAGTCCAATATGACTCTTACGAAGAACATGTCAGCGGTATCAAAATTGAAATGTTATCCTCTGTTTATCTCTCCCCAGGCCTGCTGAGTTTCTCCAGCACTTTCTCTTTTGATTTCAGATTTCCAGCATCCACAGTAATTAGCTTTCTGTGTAAGTGAGACTGGGGTGAAGGGGCGAGTGGGGAATTTGATGGAAGTTACCCTGACACAGTCAAAGCTATGAACTTTCCTTCTCATTCTGTGCAGGATTCAGACATGCTGGCGGGAGAGAAACACGCCTGGAAGGAAATCAAAGAATCGATTCCGAAAGTGGAGAAATTACAGTCTGCAGGAAGTATCCTGATGAGCCACCATTGAGAACAGTTCCAGCTGTGTGGGTGATGCGAGATATAGTTCACTCAATAACCTTTCCCACATCGAGGCATGTCATGCACAACTTTGTTCAACATCTTTCCGTAATTCTAATATCCCAAGGTGATCAGAGCAGAGCTCACAGCCAAAGGGATGCCCAAAGGTATGGAAAATTTCAGAAACCAGACATCTTCAGTCATGTGGGCATCCCCATCCCCCAAACCACATCGCTGACCCAACTTCAAGGAGGTCACCTCTCAACCAGCCTGATACTGCTGCTGGGTCTTTGGAACCAGAGATGTGCAGGTTAGGTGGATTGGCCATGCTAGATTGCACGTAGTGTCCATGGATGTGTAGGCTTAATGGATTTATCATGGGAAATGCAGGGTTACAGGGATAGAGGGAGGGCTGGGTCTGGGTGGGCTGCTCTTTGCACACTTGATGGGTTGAATGGCCTTGTTCCCCATTGTAGAGATTCTACAATTCAATGAATCTAACCAAACCAGAAGCCGTGCAGGGAAAGTCTCTCAGCAGTGACATCATCACAATGGCCTAGCAAGGTCAAAAGCCTAACTCCAGGAGCTCCATGCAATGTATGACAATTTGCCTTCATGCAATCATCCATACCACTGACCCACTGACAATAAAGATATGGCAATATATTCCCAAGTCAGGATGGTATGTGATGTGGAGGGGAACTTTGCAGATTCCACGTATCTGTTGCCCTTGTTTCCTCTAAGTGGTTTTAGAATGTGCTATTGATGGCATCTTGGCAAATTGATGCAATGTTTTGTGTATATGGTACATACTGCTGCCACTGTGTGAAGGAAGTGATTGTTTAAGTTGGTGTAGGACATATCAATGAAACAGACCCGAATGACACTGAGCTTCTTGAGTATTGCTGGAGCTGCACTCATCCAGACTAGTTGGGCACCTTCCATCACAGGCCTCAGTTGTACCTAGTACATGGTGGCCAGGCTTTGGAGAATCAGGAGGTGAATTACTCACCACAGAATTCACTGACTTTGATCTGCTTTTCTGTTGATTACAGCATTTATTTGGCTGGTCCAATTAGGCATCTGGTCAATGATTTGATTTTGTTTGATTTGATTGATTAGTGTCACATCTACTGAGATCCAGTAAAAAGTATTGTTTTGCATGCTAACCAAGCAAGTCATACCTTACATAATACCTGTGAGGCAGCATGGTGGTTCAGCAGTTAGCACTGCTGCCTCATAGCGCCAGGGACCCGGGTTCGATTCCAGCCTCAGACAACCGTCTGTATGGAGTTTGCATATTCTCCCTGTGTCTGTATGGATTTCCTCCTGTGCAGGTTAGGTGGATCAGCTATGTCCATCAGGTTAGTCCAAAGATGTGCAGGTTAGGTGGATCAGCTATGTTAAATTGCCCACAGTGTCCAGGAATATGCAGGCTAGGTGGGTTGGCCATGGGGAATGCAGGGTTACAAGGGTAGGGCAGTGGAGGTGGTTCTGAGTGGGATGCTCTTTGGAAAGTCAGTGTGGACTTAACAGGCTGAATGGCCTGCTTCCACACTGTAGGGATTCAATGATAATGTTGCAGCTACAGTGATGATGCAGAGAAAGATCAACTCTAATATATAAAAAATCTGTACATAAGTCTGATAAAAGCAGGAAAGAAGCTGCTCTTGAATCTATTGGTACATGTATACTAACTTTTGTATCTTCTGCCTGATGGAATTGGGTGGAAGAGAGTACAATCAGGTTGGGAGGAATGCTTGATTATGTTAGTAGTGATTCAGATTCAGCAATAGTAATGCCGTTGAACGCCAAGTAAACAGATCAAGTTCTCCCTTATCAGAGATGGCCATTGCCTGGCATTTGGTTAGTATGGAGAAAGTGAAGACCGCAGATGCTGAAGATCAGAGTCAAGAGCATGGTGCTGGAAAAGCACAGTCGGTCAGGCAGCATCTGAGGAGCAAGAGAATCGACGTTTCGGGCATAAGCCCTTCTTCATATGTGGTCATTGTCAGTCCAAGCTTCATTGTTATAAAATCTGAGAATGCTGGAGAAACTCAGCAGGTCTGGCAGCATCTGTGGAGAGAAAACAGAGTCAATGCTTCAGGTCTGCTGACTCTTCTTGGGAACTGATTGTCGCTGGGGAAAGATGGTATATATGTTGAAGACCGAGAGTAGGGAAGGAGGGAGGGGGAGGAGAAGGAATTACATTAGGTGGAGATGGAGCCCACGGAGGGAGGGGGGGAGAGAGAGAGAGAGAGAGAGAGAAAGACCAGCAGTTAGGCAGACTAAAGAATGGCTAATGGTGATCCAAGGAGGAAGAGAAGCTGCTAATGGTGCCATTACATCCAGCAATACCAGACTATTTGTTACTGCAGTGAAATGCCTAAAAATGGCCATCACTGGAACAATGGATGTGGGAACCGGGATCGCCTCACTCACAAAGTGATGGTGCATCAAAAGCAGCAAGGCAGAGCTCAAACCAGGAGGGCAAACACAGGAGGAAGGAATGGGAAGGAAGACAGAAAGGACAATGGTCCCACAAAATGTAGGAGCAGAAGTAGGCCATTCAGCCCATCGAGTCTGCTTCGCTGCTCAACGAGAGAGTGGCTGATCTGATCGTCCTCAACTTCACTTTCTTGCCTTTTCACCATAATCTATCATTGCCTCACTGGTTAAAAATCTATCTATCTGAGCCTTGGATATATTTAATGACTCAGCTTCGACAGCCCTCTGCAGCAAAGAATTTACTGGCCTATGAGAGAAGAATGTCCTCATTGCTGTGTTAGAATAGTAACACTGTGGGCGCGGCTCGGGAGATGACTCAAATTACTAAAACAGTCGATCACTTTGAATAGCAGTCCCATTAAGCTGCCCTTGGACACACATGAAGATTAGGAGAGCTCAACCTTTAACCCGTACAGCACAACCAAAACTGATCAAGGCCATTCTGTTCCACAAAAGCCTCTTCCAAAACCTTTCACCAAAAGTCACCAACTCATTTTATTTCTTTTTCTCCAGTTCCTTACCACACTTGCTCTGTGTCGTATGCTTCAATTTTGTTTCAATTCATTCATGGGTGTCACTGCATTTATTGCCGTCCCATGCCTAATCACTCAAAGGGGAGTCATGAGTCAACAACATCGCTGTAGATCTGGAGTCACGTGTAGGTCAGACCAAGTAAAGGAGGCACTTACGCATGAAACTATTTCCCTGAAGTACAGTAGTGAACCAGTTGGATTTCTATGATAATTAACGGTGGTTACAGGGCTGCCATTGAACAAGCGCATTTTAAAAAGAAAACCAAGTTCAAATTTCACCACTTGTCATGATGGGATTGTGTTGGGCTGAAGTTCCAGAATGCTAACCTAGTGTCATTACCACAACACGACTCCTCCAATTGCTCCTTGATCTGGAATGAGGAGTCTAATGATGACCATGAATCCATTGTCAATTGTTGGAAAACTCTATCTGGTTCACAAATATCCTTCAGAGAAGGAAATCTGCCATCCCTACCTGGTCTGGCCTACGTGTGACTCTAGACCCATAGAAATGTGGTTGACTCATAAACTGCCATTTGGGCAATTAGGGATGGGCACTGACGCCCTCATCCCATGAATGAATTTTAAAAAGTCAGACGTTCTATATTCTCACCATTCTCAAACTAAGCAAGTGTCTTTTAAATCAGACTCATTGGTGAGAAGCGTTTATTCATGGCGTCTAATTTTGGTCCCCTACACAAATATTTGTCTCCCTTCACCCTTTTATAATCTTGCTGATCCCTATCAGCAGCTGCTCAGTTTTTATTGCCAGAGAGAAACACCCCAACCTGTTCAATCATACCTGCCAGTTGCAATACATTCTCCCTGTGTCTGCGTGGGTTTCCTCCGGGCGCTCCGGTTTCCTCCCACAGTCCAAAGGTGCACAGATCATGTGAACTGGCCATGCTAAATTGCCCAGTGTTAAGTGCATTAGTCAGAGGGAGCTGGGTCTGGGTGGGTTTCTCTTCGGATGGTCGGTGTGGACTTGTTGGGTCGAAGGGCCTGTTTCCACACTGTAGGGAATCTAATCTAATCTAATCGAATCCCCTTGATAGGAATCTTGTTCACACCTTCTCCGGTGCCTCCATTGTTTGTTTCTATGGAGACCAGATGATTACCTCGTTGTCTAAAGCAAGGCTTCTGTACACGTTTAACACAAGCTCTTTGCGTTTCCATCTAACCCTCTAGAAATAAACCCTAGTGTTTAGTTTGCATTTTTATGGCCTTATTATCCATGTTTTCTCGAGAATGGCAGCTGCTGGAGATAGGTTAATAGAAGATGTGGGAAATGTGTGTCTACTGACGGATGCAGGTGGAATACCTCATTGGAAGAGGATGAAAAAACAGGAGGTGGAGCCGATAGTTTAATGGTCTTGTGAATGAGGAAAACCCAAGAACAGGCAAGGGTAGCTGTTAAAACTAGGAATGAAATCTCGCATCAATCTGAATGAAGTCAGAACCGTACTGAAAGAAATGATAAACGGCAAAGCAGTGGGATTAAATGAGATACAAGTGGCAGTGAGATGAATGTGGGTCAAGGTCTTGAACGAGTTTCACAGCCGTGTTATGAGGGGATTTAACGGAGTGGATGCTGGAAAGATGTTTCCTCATGTGGGAGAGATTGGGAAAACAGTTTAAAAATAAGGCGTTTCCTATTTAAGATGCAGGTCATGAGGAATTGTTCCTCTCACAGGGTCATTGGTCTTCAGAACTCTTTTCCACAGACAGGGATGGAGGCTGTGTCATGGAATGTTTTTCAGGCAGAGAGATAGAATAATTCTTCATGAACAAGTGGGGGGGGGGGGGGAAGGTGTGGGGGGGGGGGCAGATACTGGGAAAGGCAAGAAAATGGAACTGAGGCCTCAATCAAGTCAGCCATGATCTTATTGACTGGGGGAGCAGGCTCAATGGGCCCAATGGCCTATTCTTGTTCGGAACTTTGATAGTAAAGAGAAAAAAGGTCCAAGGCCATATAGCCAAACCTTTCAGTACCAATATTCAAAGGAAGGGTGACATCAAGATTCAAAGAACTACTGAGGGATTAAACTAGCACACACTTTCAAAATATGGAAGAGACACAGCACAACAGAATCCAAACCCATTACCTAAATGCTTAGAAGTACAAGTGCGTCAGATCCATGTGAACACCACTCACTGTGACTTCCCCAACCAAGCCCCCTCCATCCACATCCCTGTCTCTTCACTGTTGCTGGATAGAATCTCAGAACTCCCTTCCCATCAGCACGTTCGGTGCCCCTGTATCCCAGGGACTGCAGTGTATCAAGAAGGCAGCTCACTACCATCTTCACGAGGCCAGTCAGGGAGAGGCAAAACTTTCGACCTAGCGACTGATCCACTCGTCCTGTGAATGAATAAAAAAGACATTCAGAAAAGTAATGGAAATCCAAGAAGGTCAGTTTGGATTCAAGCCCGGGTAAAATCACCAGCAATGTCATATTGCAGTAGCCTGATCAAGCAGCATGGTGTCTCATTGGTTAGCACTGCTGCCTCACAGCGCCAGGGTCCCGGGTTCGATTTCAGTAACTGTCTGTGTGGAGTTTGCACATTCTCCATGTGTCTGTGTGGGTTTCCTCCCACAGTCCAAAGATGCGCAGGTTAGGTGAATTGGCCATGCTAAATTGCCCATAATGTTCAGGGATATGTAGGTCAGAAAAGTGGATCTGGGTGGGTTACTCTTCGGAGGGTCGGTGTGGACTTGTTGGGCTGAATGGCCTGTTTCCTCACTGTAGGGATTCTATTCTAAGTGCGTTGTTCTGGTCTGAATTCAAGGTTTTATACAAATTTTGTTCTCAAGTGGGCCTGTAATGATCGTTGAACATGACAATCTGAATTAAGAACTCACAGTCCTTATTGGACATCTCCACTGAAGCAAAACAAAAGCAGGAGATACATTGCAGTTATAGCATGCAGATAGGCCATTCAGCCCGACTGGTGTATACTAACAAATCTCAAACAAATCTCCCTCATTTCAGACTTCCATCAAAGCTAAGAATTTAACCTTTCATTCCTCTCAGTCATGTGCTAATCTAGCATTCCCCTTAACTATGTCTATGATATTCCTCTCAACCTCTCCCTTGACCATGTTCCACTATTCCAATCTTCCTTGAAAGAGAAACTTATACTGATGCAAAAGATTCCAGAAGGACCAATCTCCATTTAATCCTGTTGCCCTGCCATCTATGTGACTCAAATTGCACAATGCAGGGTTGATCCTTACACCCTGAGCATAACAAATGATGGACAGGAAGCATGGCCTCCCAGTGTCATTCACATCCTAAACCAAACTTAGCGAACATCTCGAAGCAAATTACTGCAGATGCTGGAATCTATACTGAAAACAGAAAATGCTGGAAATGCAGTGGGTCAGGCAGCATCCATGGAGAGAGAGTAACCTAACACTTCGAGTCTAGATGACTCTTCATCAGAGCTGACTTGCACTGCAGACATAGAACGGTGACAAAGGCTAGTGATAAGTTAGTTTGGCGGAAACAGAGTCAGTTTGATGCCAAATTTGGAATTCTAATAGCCTCAGTATAGTGGGGAGGGAGGTAAGAAGTGGAAACATGAGTAGTTAATTGAGGATACTGTGCTGAATGCTGCATATATAGGCTGGTGTGTTTGTTGTTTCAAAGGAACAAGATCCCCTCATGTACCTATCTGCCTTTTCTCCCATCCTCAATTCTAAAGGGCTGGGCCATGCACTTCCTTTGGATTGGCCCACACTTATGGACAAACCAGTGCTGTAATTTGCCATTACCTTCTGCAGGATGGCTAACCAAGAAACTCACCCTTTCTTGCTGCCTGTTGTCAGGTGTATTGGAGGGACGTACAGGCGGACGGTCAAACTGCTCGGCCATTTTATGGATGTGCCTTCTGTGGCCAACACGCCCTTGCGTGGGCTTGAACCCAGAGCTTCCGTTCCAGACGTTGGGCTTAAAAGCTGTAATAACAATAGGGATGTGGTCACACATACAACCGTAAACAAGTCTCCACTCCTCCTGCTTTGAACTGTCGAGCACAGTACTCTGATATAAAAGAAAACCAATTACTTTGGAGCTATATTATGTGTCAAATGTTTGCCTAGGAACAAAGCAACCAGGAACACAAGGCCCTCAGGAATGGAGCAGATGCCCTTACTTAGTGTAATCAGCTGCCTTTTGTAAAATAATATCTTTCTGGTTTGTGTTTCATTTTCCTGCCTGATTCCTTAACTGAAGTTAATAACAGACTGGGAAGAGGTGGTGGAAGTGTGCCAGGCTTTCATCGACAAGAATCGAGATGTCCTCCCTGACACGAACCTCTATCTGCTGAAGATGCTTGATGCTGCCATGGATGGCTGTATTCACCTTGCTCGCTGGGAGGACGCCCTGTGTTACAGTGTCAGGACCCTCCGACCGTATCAGTAAGTGGCAAAACTCCATTGCAGTGGGGCTATCTCTGTCTTTCTGTGGCTGAGATGCTGTGTGACTGAGTATTCTTATGAGAGAGAATATGTATGTAAGATAGTGTTAATGTGCATGTGTATGTCTGTGAGTGACAGAAAATCATCCATTATCATTTGAAAATGAAATCTATTTCAATTTAACTCACTCACAATAAAAAAGAAGCCCGTGCATTTGATTATCTCTATAATCTTGTTTCACTCTTTCTGATCATAAATCTGATTTAACAGTTTCCTGCCAGTGGTGGCCATCCCTTGATACATTTCTCTCTGGGTTACCCTTCTTGACCACTGCTGTAGGATTGCAGAAGGGGAACCAAAAGACCATGTCAGAGAATAGTATCTTTAATTCAATTGTCAAATGAAAAACCTGTGCTGACTTTTAATTCAAGTTAACTCCTAAGAGTTGCAATACCAAATGTGACACGAAATCCTCAAAATGTTAGTTTATGTTCCACAGAATGAGGCTCTTTGAATCCACTCCATCATTGCATGAGATCAACAATGTCTTAACCTCATCTACCTGCCTTGGTTGTGGAACCTTTTAATATCCTTGCCGAACAAAAATCTATTAATCTCAATTTCCCCCCTCCCCACCAGCCTCAACTTATTTTTAGCAGAGGGTATTTCAGATTTCCACAATCCTACATCTGATTAACTGCCTCCGATATTTTCAGAAGGTGAGGAAACGGAGCATAGAACGTTTTCTGTGAACAGCACCTCGGACAGTGCAGCACTCCCTCAGTACTCGAGTGTCATCCAAGGCTTGTCCTTTGCGAGTCCTTCGATGGGAGGGTCATCATTTGTTGTCCAACCCTTTGAACTGAGTGGCTTACTCAACAATTTCAGGGGGCAGCTAAAAGCCAACCCCATTGCTGTGGGTCTGGCGTTATGTGTAGGCCAGACCAGGTAAAGACAGCAGATTTCCTTCCAACAATCAACTCGATGGGTTTTTATGACCATTGATGCTAGTTTCATGATGACCATCATCACGACTCGCTCTACATTTCAGATTGAATTTATGTTCCACCAGGTGCCACAGTGGAATTTGAACACATGAATGGAATTTTCCCCTCCCCGATGTTCTTGTTGATCATTTGTAACACTTACCACCCAGTCCTCAGGCCATTAGCTTGGGGATCTGGATTACTGGTCTAGTAACATTAGAACCACATCAGCTTCTCTGGAGTGATTGTTTACTTTAGAGGTGAGTGAGTGTATGAGGCACTACTGAATAGCCTGTCTCTGATGTTCATAATAATCCAGGAGACTTACAAGGAAAAGTCTTCAATCAACTCTGCTGATATCTGTGATACCTGCCCATGTAAGCAGGCAATACATTTATGAACGGGCCTTGTCTGGCAATTTCTAAAATCTTGACTTTTTCTTTTGTAAATTCTCCTCATTTTCTGCTAATTTCCAGCCGGACCAATTAACTTTTATCAGCATAGTTGAGGCAATTCTCAGAATCTAAACCCTGAGTTTCCCTCAAGCCCCTTGCAACCTGCCGTCCTACGTTAAATAAATGGAAAAGTACAAAAGATAATTTCCTTGATTATAAATTTATTCAGACCCTTATAGATCTTTACCTCCTAGCCACTACCCACCTAGTACCAGGAGACCCTCTTTAGATATTTTCCATCAACCTTATAGAGTCATAGAGATGTACAGCATAGAAACAGACACTTCAGTCCAACCCATCCAGTCAGACCAGATATCCCAAACCAATCTAGTCCCACCTGCCAGTACCTAGCCCATATCCCTCCAAACCTTTCCTATTCTTATACACATCCAGATGCCTCTTAAATGTTGCAATTGTACCAGCCTCCACCACTTCCTCTGGCAGCTCATTCCATACTCGTACCACTGCCTGCGTGAAAAGGTTGCCCCTTAGGTCCCTTTTATATCTTTCCCCTCTCACCCTAAACCTATGCCTTCTAGTTCTGGACTCCCCAACCCCAGGGAAAAGACTTTGCCTATTTATCCCATCCTGCCCCTCATAATTTTGTAAACCTCTGTAAGGTCACCCCTCAACCTCCGACGCTCCAGGGAAAACAGCCCCAGCCTGTTCAGCCTCTCCACATAGCTCAAATCCTCCAACCCTGGCAACATCCTTGTAAATCTTTTCTGAACCCTTTCAAGTTTCACAACATCTTTCCGATAGGAAGGAGACCAGAATTGCATGCAATATTCCAACAATGGCACAACCAATGTCCTGTACAGCCACAACATGACCTCCCAACTCCTGTACTCAGTACTCTGACCAATAAAAGAAAGCATACCTTCACTATCCTAACTACCTGCGACTCCACTTTCAAGGAGCTATGAACCTGCACTCCAAGGTCTTTTTGTTCAGCAACGCTCCCTGGGGCCTTACCATTAAGTGAATAAGTCCTGCTCAGATTTGCTTTTCCAAAATGCAGCACCTCACATTTATCTGAATTAAACTCCATCTGCCACTTCTCAGCCCATTGGCCCATCTGATCAAGATCCTGTTGTAATCTGAGGTAACCCTCTTCGCTGTCCACTACACCTCCAATTTTGGTGTCATCTGCAAACTTACTAACTATACCTCTTATGCTTGCATCCAAATCATTTATATAAATGACAAAATGTAGAGGACCCAGCACCGATCCTTGTGGCACTCCACTGGTCACAGGCCTCCAGTCTGAAAAACAACCCTCCACCACCACCCTCTCTGTCTTCTACCTTTGAGCCCATTCTGTATCCAAATGGCTGGTTCTCCCTGTATTCCATGAGATCTAATCTTGCTAACCAGTCTCCCATGGGGAACCTTGTCGAACGCCTTACTGAAGTCCATATAGATCACATCTACTGCTCTGCCCTCATCAATCCTCTTTGTTTTTTCTTCAAAAAACTCAATCAAGTTTGTGAGACATGATTTCCAACACACGAAGCCACATTGACTATCCCGAATCAGTCCTTGCCTTTCCAAATACATGTACATCCTGTCCCTCAGGATTCCCTCCAACAACTTGCCCACCACCGACGTCAGGCTCACCAGTCTATAGTTCTCTGGTTTGTCCTTACTACCCTTCTTAAAGAGTGGCACTACGTTAGCCACCCTTTGTGGATGTGTTATGACACACCTCTGGATGATGTGGAACTTGAATCCAGGCCCCCAAGTAGGGACACTACCACTGCACCACAAGAGCTTAAGGAGACCTCTATTTACTCTTTCAGTAAACAATAAATTTATTAACTAATGTACCTCCACTTAAGAGGTTCCTTTTATACTCTTTTGAAATACAATTCCAAATAAACCTATCAAGCCAAATTAACCCAAATAATTGAATAATTGCAGCCTCATATAAGGCACTGCAACAAAAATAGGAGAAAGTGAGGACTGCAGATGCTGGAGATCAGAGCAACAAAAATAAAAAGGCAATTAAATGAAATTCGAATTAAAATGTGATTAAGGGTGGAGGTAATGCCTTCCATGGTGACCATCCAGTAAGAGAGAATTACAGCCGGCCAGTGGACACTGAGTGTTCCCACTCCAAGGAGATTTAGGCCTGAGTGGAACCATGGAAGAGAAACACTTCTTTTTTGTCATGTTTTCTGGCTTCACCAAGCGATGCCCATCACCTGTACATCTGTAACAACATAATCGAGCAATGACAGGCCTTAGGGTGGGGGGCTGAAGAGCAATGTGGAGGCACTTCTGATACAAGAAGAGTTTAGAAAATTTACAACTGTCCCCCTTTGTAAAGAGGAAGTTCTGAGGTGAGGTATCAAATGGAAATAGAAATAGATAAAGACCATCCATCCTGTAGAGAATTCTCTCACATTCAGTGGCTGATCATTGGCTTTGACTTCATTTTCTCACCTGCTCCCCTTGTGCCTTGATGGAGTGAGAGACTGAGAACGTGCCTATCTCAGCCTTAGCATAGCATCCACATCTCCCTTAGGTCAAGAACTCCAAGCATCACAAACAAAGAATTTTCTCCTTCTCTCGGTTTGAAATATATTACCTTTAACCTGAGTCCGGACCCTTGTGATCTCGGTCCTCCTGCCAAGGGAAACAACTTTTTAGCATCCACCCTGTCAGTCAAACAATCGAATACAGCTCACAGGGACTGGTATTTCACTGGTTGAATCTCAATTCACTTTGATTGCATTACAACCCATCATGTTTTGTCCTTCAGTCAAAATGGTGTCTGGCTGGCATTGCCTAAGAAACATAAATTTCAAAAGGCCACTTGCCCCTTGAGCTTCCATTTTGAGTCACCTAGCTCAGGTTCATCATGTGTCAGGTTGGGCAAAATCTTGTCCCTTAATGTCACCGGCAATAGATCCAGAATGGAGATGAGATAAAATGGTTTTTGAATCTGGAACATTTGCAAACGTAGGGGAATGGGACTCCTTGAATAGTATTAAATTGGAGTTGGTTTGGTTCTGGGGGTGATGAACTTTCCAGGATGACAAAGAAGGAGGACATAGGTCTGAGCGCAGCTATTCTTTCAAAGCCAGCACTGACACAATGGGGCTAATGGCCTTCTCTGGTGCTAGATGTTACTCTAATCCTAAAATAACCTGAGACTCGGTTTTGAAATCTTGCTTTCTCCTTCTGATACGGGGAGTGTTGGCCTGGGGTAGTTGTTGAGCATCAAGGTACATAGTATTAGGCTGGAATACTACATCGGGGAGATAGCGTGGCCTTGTGACTATGCAGGACATAGCTGGATCGCTATAAATGAGTGGAATACACATGGAATTTAGTTGGAATACTAGATATGATACTATGGGGAGAGGTTTAATTTTCAGGAATGTGCAAAATTGATTACAGTAATAGTTATAATTTTTAATGAGGAATCTTATTATTCAGAAAAGTAAATGTGACTTACATAAATGTCTAAGCTGTGAAATTCCTTCTCTAATCCTTTTTACCTCTTCATCTCTCACTCTCTCTTCTACAGTACACTTCACTTGATTGTCAAACATTTAGCCACTGACCTAATTTATGTTTTATTGGTCTCTTGTCAAATTGTTGAGTGCTAATATGCATGTGAGACACTGGGTAGTTTATCACTTGAAAAACAGATAATGCAAGATATTATTGTGGTGAGTCTATGCCCCATCGTTCCATAGGACAGACTGTCTCACACACACACCTGCCCACGCATACACATGCACACAGACACACAGAGACACACAAACCTTACCCGCACAGAAACATGCACAGATCTACACACACACATGCACTCACACACAAATATACACATACATATGCACCTGTATGCAGACGCACACATACAGACACACACTCAAACACACAAATATGTGCATACACACAGATATGTATGAAAAACGACACCAGATAATGCAAGCTGTTGTTGTGATGAGCCTATGCCCTGTCGTTTCATAAAACAGACTGTCACACAGCAGGTTAATGAACACACACGTACACGCACTCAAGACACATAATCACACACATGCATGCACATATACACACACACACTCACACTCACACTCACACACTCTCAGATACACATACTCACTCACACACACGCACTCATGCACAAACTCACAAAAACCCAGCCATCCATCGACACACATGAAACTGATGACTATGGTGTGCATCCTGCACTGCTACTGCACCAATGGGTTCAGATGTTATGGTGGCAGCAGATGCGAACCATCTGCTTGTTTGGGGAGGATGACTGAACAGGATCCAGGAGGAGACACAGAATATAGTCAGCTGCTTTCCCACCTGGCCACTGCACTACTTGCCTTATGTTCATCATGAGAAGGAAAGGTACACAAACGTTTAGGCCATTCCTATCTCTGTTCTGTTTTCCTCTCATCCTTTTCCTTCCCACTGCATTTCTTTACCTTCCATCTTCTTCCATGTTGCTTTAACTCCCTGGCCATGAAGATAATATATGCCCTGCTCTCAGTTCCCATCCTATTCCTCCCATCTCTATTTCGGTTGCGAGCTGTCCATTAGATTTACAGGAACCACCCAGGATGTTGTGCCCATTGAACATCTCATTCTCACTTGCCAGGAGACAGCAAGATTCAGTTGGTCAATCTCTTGATGTCACACACCAATAAAGTGACTGCCCGAGCTAAACAAGATGGTCAGAAATGATGGGCACCATTACAGTGTCCTCAGCAAGCCATAGTGCATAACAAACACCCGTAAGGCATAGGAGCAGACGTAAGCCATTTGGCCCATCGAGTCTGCTCTGCCATTCAATAAAATCATGGCTGTTCTGATAATCCACTTTCCTGCCTTTATCCCATAACCCTCAATCCCCTTACTGATTAAAAATCCACCTATCTCAGCCTTAAATAGACTTAATGACCCAATCTCTACAGCCCACAGTGGTAAAGAATTACACAGACTCAATATCCTCTGGAAAAAAAAAGGATTCTCCCCATTTCTATCTTAAATGTATGACTTCTTTCTCTGAGATGAAGCCCTCTGGCCCCAGACTCTCCCATAAGGGCAAACAATCTTGTATGTTTCAATAAAGTTGTGTCTCATTCTTCTAACCTCCAATGAGTGCAGACCCGACCCACTCAACTTCTCCTCATAAGACAATCCCTCCACACCTGGAGTCAGCTCACAAAACCTTCTCTGGCCTGCCTCCAATGCCAGGCAGAAGTGGGTACTGCAGATACTGGAGATTAGAGTCAAGGTTAGACTGGTGCTGGAGAAGCACAGCAGGTCTGGCAGCATCCGAGGAGCAGGAAAATCGACGTTTCGTGCAAAAGCCCTTTGTCAGCAATTCGGATGAACATCAATTTTCCTGCTCCTCAGATGCTGCCTGACCTGCTGTGCTTTTCCAGCACCACACTCTCGACCCTGCCTTTATGAGATCAGAAATTCCAGGCTTGGAGGGATTGTCTTATGAGGAGAAGTTGAGTGGGTCAGATCTGCACTCATTGGAAGTCAGAAGAATGAGACATCCTGATGAAGGGCTTTTGCCTGAAACATCGATTTTTCCTGCTCCTTGGATATTGCCTGACCTGCTGTGCTTTTCCAGCTCTAATCTTGCCTCCATTGTCAGTACGTCATTCCTTAGATAAGGGACCCAAAACTATTTGCCATATTGCAGCTGTGGTCTGATCAGTACCTTGTATCATTTTTATAAGGTTCCCCTATTTTTATACTTAATTCCGTTTGAAATAAATGCAACCACCTCATTTGCCTCCCCTACCTGCATTTTGTGATTCAAAAGCTCATGACAACACTCGGTGATTCAATTTCAGCAACAGTAAATTGCATTTATATAACGCCATAAGTGGCAAAACATCCAAGACACGTTGTAGGGCTTTTACAGTGTAAGCTATGACACCAAGCCCACATATGAACATATTAGGTGCTTGAAACCTTTCTCAAAGAGATAGGTTCTGAGGAGTGTCTATAAGAAAGTGAAGAGGTTTGAGGAGGGTGTTCCAGAGCTTAGCAACCAGCTGGAAGAACTGCCACAAAAGAGACATGGAAATCAGAAATGTTCAAGAGGACAGACATACCGCCTCTGTCTCACACAAGCCTGAGACTGGATATAGTTTTTGGAATAACCATGCTGAAAATCGAGACAGGGAAAACAAGTAGCCTGTTCCACATGTCAGTAAGATTTGTTTTCTTTTTAAAATCCCTGATCTCATAAAGACACAAATTTATCCTTGACTAGTAACTGACATCGCTCTCGCATCTGTATTTTGTTAACTGATATCACAGTGGCACACAAACAGCAAGCTATAATGAATCATTCCTTTGCATTTTTCTTGTGAACTTCAGTGCAATATATTTAATGCAGTGGGTTCCGGAATCTTCTACTCAGGGGACTCACTGTGGGAAGGCCAGCTGTAAAAGATAGGGTGAGTAAGGTACATCCGGCAGCTGATGTAATCTCATTGGTTTCCGCTCAGGTTTGTGAGGGTGGGTGGAGTTTTAAAACGTAAGGACTCGGAGCAGGAGTAGGCCCGTTTGGCCCTTCAAGCCTGCTCCGCCACTCAGTAAGATCATGGCTGATCTTTTTATGGCCTCGGCTCCACTCACCTGCACTCTCACTTAACTCCTTTATTGTTCAAAAAAAAAATCTATCTTTAAAAGCATTTACTAAAGTCGCATCAACTACTTCACTGGGTAGGGAAGATTTATAACCCTCTGTGTGAAGAAGTTCCTTCTCAATTCAGTCCTAAATCTGCTCCTGCTAATTTTGAGGCTATGCTCACTTGTCCTAGTTTCACCTGCCAGTAGAAATATCCCACATCTATCTTATCGATTCCCTTCATAATTTTATGTCTTTCTATAAGATCCCCCCCACCCCCACCCCCATTCTTCTAAATTCTAATGAATATAATCCCAATCTACTCAACCTCTCCTCATAAACGAACCCCTTCAACTCTGGAATCAACCTAGTGAACCTCCAGTGCCAGTACATCCTTTCTTAAGTAAAGAGACTAAATCTGCACACAGTACTCCAGGTGTGGTCTCACTAGCACCTTGTGCAGCTGTAACATTACTTCTCTGCTTTTAAACTCCATCCCTTTAGCAATGAAGGACAAAATTCCATTTGCCTTCCTAATTACTTGTTGTACCTTCAGACTGACCCTCTGTAATTCATGCACAAAGACACCCAGGTTCCTCTGCATCACAGCATGCTGCTCCTTTTTACTATTTAAGTAATAATGCTTTTTACTGTTACTCCTACCAAAATGGATGACTTCACATTTATTAACATTGTCTTCCCTCTGCCAGACCTTTGCCCACTCACTTAAAGTATTTATGTTCCTCTGCAAAGTTTCACAGACCTCTGAACACTTTGCTCTGCCACTCATCTTAGTGTTATCTGCAAACAGTAACACACTGCACATTGTCCTCAACTCCAAATCATCTGTATAAATTGTGAATAATTGTGGTCCCAACACTGATCCCTGAGGCACACCACTAGTTACTGATTGCCAACCAGAAAAGCACTCATTTATCCCCACGCTTTGCTTCCTGTTTGTCAACCAATCCTTTATCCATGCTAATACTTTACCCATAATGCCATGTATCCTTATCTTATGCAGCAGCCTCTTGTGTGGCACCTTGTCAAAGACCTTTTGGAAATCTAGGTACACCACATCTACTGGGTTCCCGTTGTCCACCTTGCTCATAATGTCTTCGTAGAATTCCAGCAGATTTATTAAGCATGACTTGCCCTTCATGAACCCATGCTGTGTCTGTCCAACAGGACAATTTCTATCGAGATGCCTTGCTATTTCTTCCTTCTTCAAGCATCTTCCCCACTACAGAGGTTAAGCTAGCCGGTCTATAACTCCCCATTTTTTGTCTAGCTCCCTCTTTAAACAGTGGTGTCACATTTGAATTAAAATGGCTCCACTGGTGTCAGTAATCCAAGGAAATCAGAACACCGCATTAGAAAATAGCTACTGGTCATTATTCTGCTGCTATACTCCAATTAACCAGCAAACAGTGACGCAGCAGGGAACCTCTTAAATCCACTTACAAATCCCTTCAGTGTTGAAGAATAATTATATTGTTAAAATGCACTCACACAGATGAAGGGCACTGTTTAATTAAGTACTTCAAGGCCTCCCCTTTTAAGGGGTTGCCATCTGGTTAATTTGGTTTAATTTGGCTTATTAGTTTTCTAAAAGAATATAAAAAGAGACTGCAGGGACGGCCAGAAGGAAGTAGCTATATGTAATGTTGCATTCAGTGACGAAACCCTTTATCAGGATAAGGTTTCTATTTTCATATTTGGTGAAATGGATTAGGATCAATATAACATTAGGGTCCCTTAAGTTGAGAATTTTTGAGTTTTTTTAAATTCATTCACGAGATGAAGGCCAGGCCAGAATTTATACCCATCTCTAATTGCCCAGACGGCAGTTAAGAGTCAAACACATTGCTGTGGGTCGGAAGTCACATGTAGGCCAGACCAGGTAAGGATGGCAACTTCCTTCTGTAAAGAGCATTAGTGAACCAAATGGGTTTTCCCTACAATCGATAATGGATTCATCATTAGACTCTTGATTCCAGATTTTTTTCAATTAAAATTCTGCCACGTACTGTGGTGGGATTTGAACCTGGCTCCCCAAAACATTATCTGAGCCTCTGGATTATCAGTCCACCAGTGATGTCACAAGACCATTGCTTCCCCTTGTTAAAGCAGAGTTAAAACTTCTCCCAATGATCAGTGTTACACAAGCTCTCCCCCTTTCCCTGAGAGTCCACTACCCTGGGACTCAGTGGTTCGGCTCTTATATCTATGTGCAGAAAGTTAGGAGTTTCAGGCCTGCTCCAGACACTTCAATGCACTAGTCCGTACACTCCAGTGTAGCACTGAGGGTGTGTTGCATTTTAGAAATAAGAGATTTTCAATGAGATGTTAATCCAAGGCCCTGGTCAATATTTATCTCTCAACCAATATCATTTAAAAAATATATTATCTGGTTGTTATCACATTGCTTTTGAGAGAGTTTTCTGTACAAATTTCCCATATAAAAACAGTAACTACATTTCAAAAGTTTTTCATTGACTGTAAAGTGCTTCACCATGTTTTTTCTTTATTCGCTTGGGCTTTGACTTTGCTGGCTTAGCTAGCATTATTCCCTTGAGAAGGTAGAAGTGAGCTACCATCTTGAACTGCTACGGTCCACCTGCTGTGGATTGGCCCACAATGCAATCAGGATGGGAATCCCGGGATTTTGACCCAGCGACAGTGAAAGAACGGCCATATGTTTCTAAGTCAGGATGATGAGTGGCTTGGAGAGGAACCTGCAGATCGTGATGTTCCCATGTATCTGTTGCCCTTGTCCTTCCAGTGGATTTGAAAGGTGCTCTCTAAAGGAGCCTTGGTGAATTTTTGCAATGTCTCCTGAGGTTGTGAGAGGTGCTTAGAAATGCAAGTCCTTTTCCTTTAAGGTGCAAAGTCTCATCTTAGCTTCTATTACAAAAGTGTCAGTGCCATTTCCTTATCAGAGAGTTCAGGCTGATGCGATTGGCTGCTTTCTGTCAACTAGCTTCTATTCATTCGTGTCCCTAAGTGAGTAACGTCAGAGGGAACTGAAGCAAAAGTATCTTAAAATATCAAACGTCTTGCCCCCAAGAACCCGCTGACTCGTGACATTCCTCCTAATAAGCTGACATTCGAAATTGAAGTGTTCCTAACCCTAGCATGTACATTGAGGTAATCTCAGACCCCTGAGATTATATAGAATCCCAGTCCCCACACCCCTGCCGCAGTAACCCTGGCCATTCAAATTCTATATCTGTCATCCTCAGCTTCTCTCCCACAACTTCATTTCCCTCCCGCTCACACACACACACACACATATTGTGTTATCTGCAAATATGCTTTTAGGTCTTAAACTCCATGCTATTATTATAAGTATGAGATATTAGTCAATGCACTGCTCAGGGGCTGGAATTTTGGTTTTAATTATCCTGACAAGTGCAAAGGATTGAGGAATTTCAGTTGCAAATAGTGAGTGATGTTAACTCTGTTTCCTGCTTCTCCGCACTAAAATGGCCATGCTCTTGGATTAGCTTAACCACTACTGACACATTTCCAGTCATCATTCCTGCTTTCAGGCTTTTTGAGGATGTTCTGAAGATTAAATGCCAGATCTTTGAAGAGTCACAATGAGATTGAAGCTGTTTAAAAATGACACAGGTGGTTTCCATTTATCTCTCTGATTTCTACTTCCAGCATTTTTCACCAGCGTGGGATAAGGGTGTTAATAGTGAGCCTGCACTCGCACTGGGGGCAGGTTTTACCAACACCAACTAGCCAACAAACCCACCCTGAACCATAACCGGCATTCAGGAAGCTTTTGAAAGGTCAGTTCGTCCAAGCTTACCCATTCCCTAGCCATTCCTTGTGGTCCCCTCCTACCCTCCATGCCAATGCAATGGCAACTCATACCTACTTCCCATTGTCCCTCACATTCTAGATGCCAACTCAATGCAAAAGCCATGCTTCCAGTCAGTCTTCAAGGCCTCTTGTGCTCTCAGTGCCAACTCGTGCCCTTCCAGGCACCACTTGCTGACCTTCACATTCTCCAGACCAACTTCTCTCCCTCTTATGCCTTTCACCCCATATGCACCATGTACATGACCAATAATATCAGCAAGTATCAAACTGCTGAAAGGACAAAACAAAATCGATTCAGAAACATTCTTTAAAAAGAGACTGCTGTTCCGACTATCCCTTTAAAGTATTTGGACTGTTAAAGATTCAATACCAGAGGCTTCAAAGATTACACACCTCCACATAGTCTTTGAAATATAGATGGAAGAGATCACAAACAGAACATTCTGTTATAGTCAATTAAAGATGTCAATCAAACAAAGCCAACCATTCATTTGTCGGAACACTATTCCAGCTGACCTCATGCTTTCATTGGTCAGAGCTCCCAGTCGTGCAGGACGTAATGAGGTCACAAATAGCACATATGTTCCTGAGGAGCTGTAAATATCCAAACTTTTCCGCATGACATGCCGCCTGGATTATAGGGATTCAGTCTGGCTTTCCCACCGGTTTCCTGTGTTGACATAAGGCTGCCCACACCATTTTGACGCTGGTTAGCTGCAGGTGAAGGTGGTTAAAACTCATCTGGCATAAAACAAATCAGGCCAAGATGTCACTCCTTGCATAAACAAAACATGTATCAAAGAATTGCCTAACGAGGACTATTGCTGTAGATTGTGCTAAATTGTCCCGTGATCTCTGTAATTGGTAACAAAATGCTTCAGCACAAAGATTACGTTGACATACAGCAGTTGAGGGAGTGCCTCTACATAATGCAAAGTCTTGGAGTGCCTCAATATATAACAGCGCTGCTTTGTTCAGTTCAAACTGTGTGTCATGAGTCCGAGATAATTGCAGTTTCATCTTCAGAAGACGTTTGAAAGCCTTCAGTGTTGTGTGTTGGTGCCATGAATGATGCTCCCCCTGAATGAGTGTGGTTAGCTGTGTAGTATAGGACCACAGAGGTTTGAACCCTGGCCTAGTATTGGAGAAACCACCTTGTATTGCCATTCTGTGTGGCTATCCCACAGGGTGGTTACAATAGGCCACAGTATTGCTGCTGTGGACGCTGTCAACTAAAAGAAACTGCTCCTCTTTGGAAAGCTGAGGACCACTGGTAGAGCTAGGTGGATTTTTAATTAGAACCAAAGTTAATTTTGTGATCACTGCTACCAGCTTTCAGTTGTAGGCTTATTAATTAATTGAATTTAGGTTCCACCAGCTACCATGCTAGAATGTTGAACCAAAGTCATCAGAAGATTTTTTGCTGAATGAATAATCTCATAGTTAAAAGTCACACAACACCAAGTTATAATCCAACAGATTTAATTGGAAACACTAGCTTTCAGAGCGCTGCTCCTTCATCAGGTGGTCGAGGAGTACTCCACAACCACCTGATGAAGGAGCGTCGCTCCGAAAGCTAGTGTTTCCAATTAAACCTGTTGGACTATAACCTGGTGTTGTGTGACTTTTAACTTTGTACACCCCAGTCCAACACCGGCATCTCCAAATCATGAATAACCTCATGGTAGTGGGTGACTGGTTAGCAATGCAGACTGGCACTAACAGCATGGGCTCAATTCCTGTACCACCTGAGGTCACCATGAAAGTCTCACCTTCTCGACATTGCCCCTTGTCTGAGGCGTGGTGACCCTCAGGTTAAACCACCACCAACTGTCACTCTATAATTCTGAGAGGAGCCCTGTTTGTGACTGCAGGGCCTGGAACAGAATGAGGCTGTGGGAGTACGTCACAAGCTAAGATTCCAGGGGTCCCGATGTATTTGGGTCAGAGCCTCTGATTTCTTTCCCTGCCCCTGTACCACTGTCTTCCCAGCATCTCCTCCCAGAGCATTGCTGTAGACCCGCATAGTGACATGTTACAAAATAAAACATGCAGCAACATGTCAGTATCTCTGCTGAAATGGGTTGCTTTGGGAGATGTTATGTGGAAGTTCAGGTAAATGAATCAGGTAGGGGCATAGGGAGGAGTTTAAAAAAACGTGGAACTGAGAGATTTGCACATCCAGTGCTCTCCAATGCATTTGGATGAACTGCAGCCAAATAATTAGTAATGTGATAAATTTGCCTTGAATAACTACATTTGAAGAAATAATTCTCCTAATTGCATTGTACTGATTTCCCTGATGAATTATGCTTTCCTGATCTGACAAGTTAAGATGTTCATACAACACAGGGCCAGCCTTTTAATGATGCCTCGGCAATTATTAGAAATTATAGACTATTTTGTCAAATTTGTTCTTTTAATTCCTCATTGCCTTAATGATTGTAATCATCAGTAAAGTGTCTTGCCACATTAGTTGGCACAAGACTTACCCTTGCCACCCCCTACCCTCCCCACCCCCAAGGAGGTTTCCAATGCTTTTGTAATATGTTAACTCATTACCGGGGCTGTCTCCCTGGGGAACTGCTCAAAGCGTTCTGTTTGTTGCAAAAAAAAGTTTGTTGGAACGAATTCAAAGTGTAAATACCATTCCTGTATGACTGGTACACCAAAGGTCTTTTGCCAGGAAAATATACATTGTTTATCAGTCTCTTAAATTGAATATTGCTGAAAAGAGTGACGTGCTGCTGAAGCTCATCAGGACAAACACAAGAACAGCAAATTTCCAATTATCTCAGCAATTTCTACTAAATGAGGAAAGAGTGCTGATACCTTGATAACTTGAGTCTAACCGGCCACGGGAAAGAAATGGGGGACATTAGGCCCCCGGATGATTCAAAACACGCACCTGGTTCTTTTTTCTGGCTAGTCCATTATTTATTGTCCATCCCTAATTGCCCAAGAGGGCAGTTAAGAGTCAACCACATTGCTGTGGGTCTGGAGTCACATGTAGGTCAGAAGGACATTAGTGAACCAGATGGGTTTTCCCCAACAGTCATCAATAGATTCATGGTCATCATTAAACTCAATTCCAGATTTCAATTAAATCCAGATTCAACTGTCTGCCGTGGCAGGATTCAAACCCAGGTGCCCAAAGCATTACCTGGGTCTCTGGATTAATGGTCCAGTGTCTATACCAACAGGCCGTCACTGCCCCAGGGAAATAACATCGAATGATCCCTCTGTGAGAATGTACGTCATCCTTGGCATGTATGACTGAGCCACATTATGACTGTTTATCTTAAATTGGTTGTTAATGTAAATATTAGCACATGTGGGATTGTTCAATAAGTGCTGCCAAATGCAGTATCACATCTAACAGGAGATGTGTTGTTTTGGATTTTGCAAGTACAAGCTGCTTGATTCTTAAGTTGTTGTGCTGACTCTCCGTGACCACTCCAGCAATAGCTGGCAGTTGTGACACAGTTCCACAGAGTGCACACATGAAGCACTTTTAACCAAGAATAACCATCCCACAATACCTCACATAGGCAATAATCAACCTGAAGTTAGATCTCAGGATCAGAAAAGGAGATGGTAGGAAAGGTAACTAAATGTCTTGGGAAGATCTTAAAGGAGGAGAGGGAGGTGGAAAGCCTGGGGCCTAGTTTACCCGAGGTTCAGATATTGATCTTGGCCTTGTTCTGGTGTGGAGGCCAGGCTGCACAAGGCCAGTGTCAGAGGGCTAAATTTTACAGGCCAACTGGAGCTTGTAAATGAGGGAGTGGTGCTATTGGCAGTGGCTGGCTTAGCCCACCATTTTACAGACAGCAGCCTTCACTGTAGCAGCCATATTTGTTTTAAACAATCAAGCAGTTTAAACAATCCTACACTGACCTCCACAAAAAAACTCACCTCAGTTTGCAAAGGGAATGTGAGTCATGGTCAGGACTTTCGAGAACTCCATTGCCAATGTGTTCATCCAAGGAAAGCTTCAGCTAAGTTCAAATGGCCTGGAAGCTGGCAATGGCGAGTTAAGTTGGAGACATTCATTGATAATGAATTACTGGAAATCCAATGCTGGCAAAGTGCCTGTCATAGAGTCAAAGAGATGTACAGCACGGAAACAGACCCTTTGATTCAATTTGTCCATGCCAACCAGATATCGGAACCTAATCTAGTCCCATTTACCAGCACTTGGCCCATATCCCTCTAAACCTGCCTATTCATATACCCATCCAGATGCCTCTTAAATGTTGCAATTGTACCAGCCTCCACCACTTCCTCTGGCTGCTCATTCCATACACAACCACCCTCTGCGTGAAAAAGCTGTCCCTTAGGTCCCTTTTATATCTTTCCCCTCTCACCCTGAACCAATGCCCTCTAGTTCTGGACTTGCCCACCCCAGGAAAAATACCTTGTCTATTTACCCCCTATCCATGCCCCTCATGATTTTATAAACGTTTTCAGCCTCCGGCGCTCCAGGGAAAACAGCCCCAGCCTTTTCGACCTCTCCCTATAGCTCAAATCCTCCAACCCTGACAACATCCTTGTAAATCTTTTCTGAACCCTTTCAAGTTTCACAACATCCTTTCTGATAGGAAGGAGACCAGAATTGCACACAATATTCCAACAGTAGCCTAACCTATGTCCTGTACAGCCACAACATGACCTCCCAACTCCTGTGCTCAATGCTGTTCCCAATAAAGGAAAACATTCCAAATGCCTTCTTCATTGTCCTATCTACCTGCGACTCCACTTTCAAGAAGCTATGAACCTACGCTCCAAGGTCTCTTTGTTCAGCAACACTCCCCAGGACCTAACATTAAGTGTGTAAGTCCTGCTCTGATTTGCCTTCTCCATAATTCAACACCTCACATTTATCATTGCCGTCTCCTTAGTCAGGCTTCCAGAACCCACTTTTAAAGGTAGGCTTCCTGTGATACAAAGTTAAAAGTCACACAACACCAGATTAAAGTCCACCTGGTTTACTCGGAAGCAGTAGTTTTCAGAACACTGTTCCTTCATCAGGTAGTTGTGGAGCAGGACAATAAGAGAAAAGGGTACAATGTCATGCAACTGAAATGATATTTTGAACAAACCTGGAATTTTATTGTCTTTCGTCTTTTAGAATGGGTTGCCGGTTTATTGTCATTAATATGTAAATCCCAGAACTTCTTTTAAGTCACCTTCTCAAGATAACTTAAGGTTTATAACAAAAGATGATATCTCAGCTCAGACAATGCACCAAAGGAGGTATTCATCAGACGAACGAGAGTCTGGGAATTCTTCCAAGATGTCAGCAGTGATCCCAATGAGCTAACTGATGAACCGGAACAGTCATCAGAGATCCATAGTGGAGCGACAAAAGAAGGAGTCAATTTGGACCCCACCGGAGGGCTGTTGCCCTGGGTTTGGCAGGTATGCTGGAAATGTCAGGAATTGAGTAATTTCCAGATTCATCAGCCACACCCAAAACATCACCCGATCACAAGGGTGATCCATGCTCTCAAAGCCAATCACAACATTGTCATCAAACCAGCAGATGAAGGAGGGGCCATCGTCATTCAGAATAGAACAGATTACTGCAAGGAACTGTACCTACAACTGAACAACCAGGAACACTACAGGCAACTACTGGCTGATCTGACCAAAGAGCACACCCGTGAACTAAACACATTGATCGGGACTTTGGATCCAGTTCTTCAGGGTTCCCTCCACGCTCTCATCCCATGTATTTCTCACGTAGGCGACTTCTACCGCCTTGAAGATACACAAAGCCAACACCCCAAGACGTCCCAACATATCAGGCAATGGGACCCTGTGTGAGAACCTCTCTGGCTATGTCGAAGGCATCTTGAAACCCATTGTACAGGGGACCCCCAGCTTCTGTCGCAATACTACATATTTCTTACAGAAACTCAGCACCGAAGGACCAGTCGAACCGGGAACATTCTTTGTCACAATGGACATTTCCGCACTCTACACCAGCAACCCCCGCAATGATGGCATCGCGGCAACAGCCTCAGTACTCAACACCAACAACTGCCAGTCTCCAAACACCGTCCTACCACTCATTCACTTTATCCTCGATCACAATGTCTTCACCTTTGACAACCAGTTCTTCATCCAGACACACGGAACAGCCATGGGGACCAAAGTTGCACCCCAATATGCCAACATCTTCATGCACAGGTTTGAAAAAGACTTCTTCTCTATGCAGGATCTCCATCCAACACAATACACCAGGTACATTGACAACATTTTCTTCCTCTGGACCCATGGCGGGGAGACACTGAAACAACGACACAGTGATATCAACGAGTTTCATCCCACCATCAAACTCACCTTGAACACTCTCTCCTATCTGTCTCATTCTTGGACACATGCATCTCCAACAAGGATGGGCACCTCAGTTCTTCACTCTACTGCAATCCCATGGACAACCTCTCTAGATTCCACCCTAAATATATTAAGCCATCCTTTCCAGACAAGCCCTATGCATACACAAGATCTGTTCAGATGAGGAGGATCGTGACGGACACCTGAAGGTGCTCAAGGATGCCCTTATAAGAACAGGGTACGATGCTCAAGTCATTGATTGCCAGTTCTGACGTGCCACAGCGAGGAGCCGGAATGACCTCCTCAGGAGACAGGCACAGGTTGCAACCGAAAGGGTACCCCTCATTGTCCAGGACTTCCCAGGAGCCGAAAAGCTATGCCATGTTCTTCTCAGCCTGCATCACATTATCGACGAGGATGAACAGTTCACCAAGACATTCCCTACGCCTCCAGTTCTCGCCTTTAAACAACCACCAAACTTTAAACAGACGGTTGTTCGAAGCAGGGTCGAGAGTGTGGTGCTGGAAAAGCACAGCAGGTCAGGCAGCATCTGAGAAGCAGGAAAATCGATGTTCATCAGAATTGGTGATGAAGAGCTTTTTCCTGAAACATCAATTTTCCTGCTCCTCGGATGCTGCCTAACCTGCTGTGCTTTTCCAGCACCACACCCTCGACTCTGATCTCCAGGATCTGCAGTCCTCACTTTCATCAGATTGTTCGCTGCTAACAACCCAGCCCTCAGGACAACATCGAGCACAACACCATATAACTCTGTCATGGCAACCACTGCAAGACGTATCAGACATGGATACCACCATTACCTGTAGGGATACAATCTACCGTGTACACAGCAGGTGCTCATGTGACTCGGCCAATGTTGTCTATCTCATACACTGCAGGCCAGGATGCCCCCAAGCATTGTATATTGGTGAGACCAAGCAGATGCTATGACAATGGATCAATGGACACTGTGCAACAATCATGAGTCGGGGGTGTTCCCTCCCTTTCGGGGAACACTTCAGTGGTAAGGGACATTCGGCCTTGGATCTTTGGGTGACCATCCTCCAAAGCGGACTTCAGGATAGGCAACAATGCAAAGTGGCCGAGCAGAGACTGATACCCATGGGAATGGCGTCAACTGGGACTTTGGGTGGGGTGGCACGGTGGTTAGCACTGCTGCCTCACAGCACCAGGGTCCCAAGTTCCATTCCAGCCTCGGGCAACTATCTGTGTGGAGTTTGCACATTCTCCCCGTGTCTGCGTGGGTTTCCTCCGGGTGCTTCGGTTTCCTCCCACAGTCACAAAGATGTGCAGGTCAGGTGAATTGGCCATGCTAAATTGCCCATAGTGTTAGGGAAATGGGTCTGGGTGGGTTACTCTTCGGAGGGTCGGTGTGGACTGGTTGGGCCGAAGGGCCTGTTTCCACACTGGAGGGAATCTAATCTAAAAAGTCACACTACAGGTGACCCCACTAGAAGATATACTCTCTCACTCTCTCTCTCTCTCACACACACACTCTCTCTCACATGATTTGGAGATGCCGGTGTTGGACTGGGGTGTACAAAGTTAAAAATCACACAAAACCAGGTTATAGTCCAACAGGTTTAATTGGAAGCACACTAGCTTTCGGAGCGTCGCTCCTTCATCAGGTGGTAGTGGAGGGCTCAATCCTAACACACAGAATTTATAGCAAAAACTTATAGTGTGATGTAACTGAAATTATACATTGAAAAATTGATTGTCTGTTAAGCCTTTCATCTGTTAGAATACTGTGATAGTTTCACTTCTTTCATGTGCACACACACACACACACACACCCACACACTCTGTCTCTCTCTCTCACTCATGCACACACACACACATAAAAGTCTATGGGGTCAATTCGTATTTGCAGGTACATTCTATTTTGCTCAAAAAATGCACAAACCTGCAGGCAGTCAATCCATGTAATATTTTGTAAATTGCACTTTGGAAATAGAACCAGTCTGACTCAAGATTGGGATCAGACAGACTAACCTCACAATTTAAATGCATTGTCTCAGCTGAGATGTCACCTTTTTTTTATAAAACCTTATGTTGTCTCGAGAAGGTGACTTAAAAGAAGTTCTGGTATTTGCATATTAATGAACTGAAACCTGCAACCCATTCTAAAAGATGGAAGACTTAATAAAATACCAGGTTTGTTCAAAATATAATTTCAATTGCACGACACTGTAATCTTTTGCTATAAATTCTGTGTCTTCGGGTCCTGCTCCACAACCACCTGAAGAAGGAGCGACGCTCCGAAAGCTAGTGCTTCCAATTAAACCTGTTGGCCTATAACCTGGTGTTGTGTGATTTTTAACTTTGTCCACCCCAGTCTAACACTGGCTCCTCCACATCGTTCCTGTGGCACATTTCTTTCACTCATTTTGCCAGCGTGATGACTGAGAAGCTCCTGTGCTGACTCAATGAGAAATAACGATACAGTGATAAGACAGGCTTTGAGCCAGTTTGCAGTCTGGGCCATGTACCTGTGGCCTGGCAAACGCAGGCTGCCCTCCTCGTAACTCATGTTTTCTAACGTATCTGGAGAACGAGCTTGAGGTTTTTGACCTCGGATCTCATTGCCTTTCTGCCCTGACAGTACATTTATTGGAACCTTCTTGGTATGTTCCATCTTTCTGGCTTCCTTAGCACCATGTCAATGGTTTCGTGTCCTCTTGCAACGTGCAGACAGCTTACACTCATCAACTTTAGAGGTTGCACAGTCGAAGGTGCTTGAGTCATTAGTGTGTCAGAGTAACATCCCTGCATTGTAGCCCATCTATTCTGGCGTCAATGGCTAGGCTGTTGTGTACCATCAGAACTTTTTAATGCTGTGTGGATATCAAACCTGATCTTGCTTACATGTTGAATGTTAAGAGTATGAATTGTAAACATGATTTTGTAAGATCAGTCATAGTGTCACACAGCACAGAGCAGACCCTTCAGCCCAACCTGTTGACACTGGCCAGGTTTCCTAACCTGAACTAATCCCATTTCCCATTGTTTGGCCCATATATCTCTAAACCTTACCTGTCCATGAACCTGTGCAAATGTCTTTTAAATGTTGTAATTGTACTTGCCTCTATCACTTGCTCTGCAGCTCGTTTCATAATTGTACTTGCCTCTATCACTTGCTCTGCAGCCCTTTGGTCCCTTTTAAATCTTGCCCCTCTCACCTTAAACCTGTACCCTTTAGTTTTGGATTCTCCAACCCTGGGGTAAAGATCTTGGTTATTCACCCAATCCATGCCCCTCATGATGTTATAAACCTCTATTTCTTCAGCCTAGTGCTGGAAGTAGCACTGAGGGAGCACTGCCCAGTCAGAGACATTGTAACATGGATCAAACATTAAAGTGGGGCCATTCAGCCTGTTGACAATGGGATGTCCTCCAGAAGAGAAATTTAAAATCAAATCTGAGGGGCCGGACACAAAGACAATTTGGACTCAACTGCAGAGGGTTGTTGAGATTGGTTGTTGGGTATATTTGAGGCTGATTAGAAATTTGTCTAAGGGATTCAAGAATTGTGAGGAAAGGGCAGGAAAGTGGAGTTGAGGATTATCAGATTAGCCATGATCTCATTGAATAGTGGAGCAGACTCGATGGGCTGAGTGGCCGACGTCTGCACCTATGTCTTATGGTCATCAGGAGTTTATGGAGGATTTTCCTGATTCTCCTTTTGGGATGGGCCTGGAGTGTCTGGCCACAACAACCTCTGACAGGGACTGCTCCAAAGAGGCTACCTCACAGCCTCCGCACTCAGCAAAGTGGGTTTTCCGGATCAGCCCGAAATGGGCCATTCGGGTGTAAGTTGTGGGGGCATCTCTTTTTCAGGTGGTGGTCAGGACAGCTCCATTGACGTGAGTTGCCAGTGAAATACTGCCCCAGCTGGTGAGGCCATGGCAGGGAGACATGCCCACATGGTTCAGGCACCCCCCACACACCCCCAAACACCTTTGAAATGGGAATGGAAATTTTGCCCATCGAGGCTGGCCACAACCAATGGGAATAGCCCTAAATATCTTGAAACTGGTTAATTCTTTAAACTCCTTGATAGACTTGGTTTGATGGTAAAGCCATCACTTGTTGGCCATTCCTAATTACCCTTAAACTGAGTAACTTGCCCAGCCATTTTAGAAGACTTAAGTGTCAACTAAACCACTATTGATCTGGAGTCATGTGTAGGCTAGACCAGGTAAGCATGGTAGATTTCCTTCCCTGCAGAGCATTTTTAAACCTGACAGGGTTTTTTTTTTACCAACAATCGACTGTATTTTTATGGCCACCGTTACTGAGACGATCATTTTAATGCCAAGCTTATTAATTAGGTGGATTGAGGTGGATTTGAATTTATGTCCCAGAGCACTTGCTCAGCCTCTGGATTACTAAGTCAGTGGCATTACCTTCTCCTGCAAAACAAAATAAAACCAGAAAGAACTGCACGTGTTGAACATCAAAAACAAAACCAGAAGTTGCTGGAAAAGCTCAGTAGATCTGGCAGTATCTGTGGAGAGAAATTAGAGTTAATGTTTTCAGTCCATTGACCCTTCTTCAGTTCAAAACGTTAACTCTGATTTCTCTCCACAGATGCTGCCAGACCTGCTGAGTTTTTCTCGCAATTTCTGTTTTTGTTTTTATGTCTTCTCTCACATTCTAGATTAGAATGGTGCTGGAAAATCACAGCAGTTCAGGCAGCATCCGAGGAGCAGTAAAATCGATGTTTCGGGCAAAAGCCCAACATCAGGAATTCCTGGTGTTCCTGATGAAGGGCTTTTGCCCGAAACGTCGATTTTACTGCTCCTCGGATGCTGCCTGAACTGCTGTGCTTTTCCAGCACCACTCTAATCTAGAATCTGGTTTCCAGCATCTGCAACCCTTGTTTTTACCGTGTCTTCTCTCACAGACTTGCTGAGAAAATGCGAAGCTATACATGTCAGTAAGCTGATGGATAGGGATATGACAGACTCAAACATTGTTCACCTCCAGTGGAAACCAGTTTCCAGGAAATCGATTGACCAAAGTGACCAAATCATCCTGCTTATTGAACCATAGAGACATACAATGTGGAAACAGACCCTTCAGTCAAACCAGTCCATGCCAAACATAATGCCAAACTAAACCAGTCCCACCTGCCTGCTCCTCGTCCATATCGCTCTAAACTTTTCCTACTCATGTACTCATCCAAATATCTTTTCAACTGTAACTGTTTCACGCTGGAACTGCACCAGCATCCACCACTTTCTCTGACAGTTCATTCCACACACAAACCACTTTTTGTGTAAAAGGTTGCCCCTCACGTCCTTTTTAAATCTTTTTCCTCTCACCTTAAAAATATGTCCCCTAGTTTTAAACTCCCCTGTCCTAGGGAAGACACCTTTGTCGTTCACCTTATGTGTGCCCCTCATGATTTATAAACTTCAATAAGGTGACCCCTCAACCTCCTACGCTCCAGTGGAACAAGCCCCAGTCTCTGCAATCAGGTTCTATATCTCAAACCCTCCATTCCTGGCAGCATTCTGGTGAATCGTTTCTGAACCCTATCCAGTTTAATAATGTTAAAAATCACACAACACCAGGTTATAGTCCAAAGGGTTTAATTGGAAGCACACTAGCTTTCAGAGCGACGCTCCTTCATCATAATATCCTTCTTACAGTTGGCCAACTAGAACTATACGTAGTATTCCTGAAGAGGCCACATCAATGTCCTGTACAACCTCAGCAAGATGTGCTAACTCCTATACTCAAAGGTCTGAGCAATGAAGGCGAGCATGCTAAACACCTTCTTAACAGCCCTGTCTGCTTGTGACACAAATTTCAAAGAATTATGTACCTGAACACTTAGGTCACGATTCCCCAGTGAGCTGTGAGGTGGTTTTCCCGTGTAATGAATGCTCCTGACCCGAGCTAAAGTCTCAATGCCCTCCACCCCATGAGTTTGTTGCTGAGTAAACGACATCCTGTTAACCAGCTTCAGTTAGAAATATTGTTCTGTTCCAAGTGCATGTCGGAAAAGCATTTGACACGGTCACATTTTTAAAGCATTTTTTAATTGAAATTGAAGATGAGGGCTGTCATTGTAGGAGAGTGAGGGGATATTAGCAAGCCAATGTCAAATGCTTCCAGGTATGATGGCCACCCATACAGTTTTCAAGTAGACAGTCTGGCTTTTGTTTTCGATGTGGTGTCTGGAAAATTCTTGCAGTCAGCATCAAAAAATTCACTGTTTACAATGGAATCCCTTTTCTACCGAATTGGGCACATTTTGACTTCACATAGAGCCGGATTTAATGATCATGACAGTGGGTCAGCCATTTACCAGGGCCATGGCAACAATTGGTTAAGAATCAATCGGGCATCACACAAGTCAGCCCCCAGCTCCCCGGTCCTGCAAGGCAGTTTTCCCACCTCTGAGAACTGCTGGCCAATCAGAGGCTGGTTGCTGGCACCAGGCGCCACCTGGAGTGGTGGCCACTGCAGGGACTGCAGATCGGGGGTTGAACTCGAGACTCACAGGATGTTGCTAAAGGTGGCCTCCTAAATGAGAGGGACTTATTCAGAGAAATTAGCAAGGCAACTGGCTGTCGCCTCTGAACCTTCCCATCCCATATAACAGCGTGTTCCATTCCCAGAGGAGTGTTAAATCTTCTCATCCCTCAGAAAAATATTAAAAGGACACACAGAAAGTGCTGAAAGGATCTGCAAACAGGCTAGACAGCATATATGGAGAAACAGAAAAACAGTCAAAGTTTAGAGCCACTGACCTCCAAACTGGAAGAAGTTAAGAGATGGAGTAGAATTTCAACCAGTATAGACTGGGAAAGGAGGAAAGCGAATATCTGTGACAGGTTGGAGGGCAGCGTTATATGCTCAATGGTTTAGAGAGGTGCAGTGGCTGAGTGGTTAGCACTGCTGCTTCACAGCGTCAGGGATCTGGGTTCAATTCCACCCTTAGGAGACTGTCTCCCTGTGTTTGTGTGAGTTCCTGCCAGGTGCTCCACTTTTCTTCCACAATCCGAAGATGTGCGGTTGGGCGAGTTGGCCATGCTAAATTGCCCATAGTGTTCATGGATTTGTAGGTAAGGTGTATAAGTCAGGGGAAATGTCGAGTAATAGGGGAATGGGTCAGGGTGGGATACTCTTTGGAGGGTCAGTGTGGATTTGTTGGGCCAAATGATGTGTTTCCACACTGTAGGAATTCTATGTCGTGCTGCAAGGCAAATGAGGAATGGTAATGGTGCACATTTTGGGATGAAAGATAGGTTTAAAAGAGCTATTGGCTATGTCCCAGAAAGTGGTAATGATTTTGGGTCATAATAAGGATTCTGGGTAATTCAAGATGGAGGACAGGAAAGATTTCTGGCTGTAACAAGCTGCTCCTTTTTTGAGGTATTTTAGGTGTTGGAGGTGATTTCCTCGAATTCCAGGAGCAGCAATTACTGTTTTGTATGCTGTTGCATTGTTTTGGAACTTTGGAGAAAAAAAAACTCAAAGCAACAGCAGTTTTAGAAGGGAGATGAACAGACAAAGGAAGCCTATGGTGAGGTCAGTGCAAGAGAGTGAGAAAGAGAAAAAGAAACCTACACTGCTAACTGACACAGCAGTGTACCTACACAGTTACTGCCTTTGCTGTTTGAATTCATGTATTACTAGACATCGGAGTGGGTCTGGGTAAATTAACAAACAGTGAAATTCACAACTAATCTTGGAGGAACCTGTTTGGGAGAGGTCATAGCACAGAAACAGATAAGTGAATAGTTAAGCATGGCCTCACAGTAAGTCTGCAGTCGTGAGTGAAGTGTGTTCTTTCTTGATTGGATGTTTTATTGAGATATGTCTCTTGATTAAACTTAAAATATAAGTCATTAGTATTAGGTTAGCCTGGAGCAGTGTTTTGTAGATAGATAAGACAGTGCTATTTTCTGGGTCTGTAGATTGTGAAGGAGCAAAAATGGGCTTGAGTAGAGTGATATGCTCTTCTTGTTGGATGTGGGAGTTTAGGGAGAGTTTACGTATGACTCCGAATTAAATCTGCAATAAATGCCATTGGTTGCGAATTCTATCAGATCAAATGGATCAGTTGGAGAGACAGTTGGAGGCAATGAGGAATTTACAAGAGCAGGGGGTTGTGATGGATGGCAATTATAGGGAGGGTCAAAGTTGCAGACAGAGTCACATAGATGGGTTAACTCCAGGAAAGGTAAGAGAGGTAGGCAGAGAGTGCAGGAGTCTTCTGTGGCTATCCCAGTTAGGGCATGGTTAGGAACATGGGACTGGGATATTATAGCAATTACATAAACATGGCTCAGGGATGGACAGGACTGTCAGCTTAATGTTCCAGGATACAAATGTTACAGGAAGGATAGAAAGGGAGGCAAGAGAGGAGGGGGTTGGCATTTTTGATAACGGATAGCGCTACAGCTGTAATGAGAGAGGATATTCCCGGAAATACATCCAGGGAAGTTACTTGGGTGGAACTGAGAAATAAAAAAGGAATGATCACCTTATTGGGATTGTATTATAGACCCCCTAATAGTTAGAGGGAAATTGAGAAACAAATTTGTAAGGAGATCTCAGCTATCTGTAAGAATAATAGGGTGGTTATAGTAGGGGAATTTAACTTTACAAACATAGACTGAGACTGCCATAGTGTTAAGCGTTCAGGTGGAGAGGAAATTGTTAACTGTGTCCAAGAAAACTTTCTGATTCAGTATGAGGATATACCTATTATTGAAGGTGCAAAACTTGACCTACTCTAGGGAAATAAGGCAGGGCAAGTGCCTGAGGTGTCAGTGGGGGGAGCACTTTGGGGCCAGCGACCATAATTTTATTAGTTTTAAAACAGTGATGGAAAAGGATAGACCAGATCTAAAAGTTGAAGTTCTAAATGGGAGAAAAGCCAATTTTGACGGTATTAGGCAAGAACTTTCAAAAGCTCATTGGGGGCAGATGTTCGCAGGTAAAGGGACGGCTGGAAAATGGGAAACCTTCAGAAATGAGATAACGAGAGTCCAGAGACAGTGTATTCCTGTTCGGGTGAAAGGAAAGGTTGGTAGTTATAGGGAATGCTGGATGACTAAAGAAATTGATGGTTTGGTTAAGGTAAAGACAGGATAGATCGCGTGAATCCTTAGAAGAGTATAAAAGCAGCAAGAGTATAATTAAGAGGGAAATCAGGAAGGCAAAAGGGGGACATGAGATAGCTTTGACAAATAGAATTAAGGAGAATCCAAAGGGTTTTTACAAACACATTAAGGACAAAAGGGTAACTGGGGAGAGAATAGACCTTCAAAGATCAGCAAGGTGTCCTTTGTGTGGAGCTGCAGGAGATGAGGGAGATACTAAATGAGTATTTTGCATCAGTGTTTACTATGGAGAAGGATATGGAAGATGTGGAATGTAGAGAAATAGATGGTGACATCTTGAAAAATGTCCATATTACAGAGGAGGAAGTGTTGGCTTGAAACGCATAAAGGTGGATAAGTCCCCAGGACTTGATCAGGTGTACCTGAGAACTCTGTGGGAGCTAGGGAAGTGATTGCTGGGCCTCTTACTGAGATATTTGTATCATCGATAGTCACAGGTGAGGTGCCGGAAGACTGGAAGTTGGCTAACATGGTGCCACTGTTTAAGAAAGGTAGTAAGGGCAAGCCAGGGAACTATAGACCAGTGAGCCTGACGTTGGTGGTGGGCAAGTTGTTGGAGGGAATCCTGAGGGACAGTATGTGCACGTATTTGGAAAGGCAAGGACTGATTCGGGATAGTCAATATGGCTTTGTGCGTGGGAAATCATGTCTCACAAACACGATTGAGTTTTTTGAAGACGTAACAAAGAATTGATTGAGGACAGAGCAGCAGATGTGAAATATTGGACCTCAGTAAGAGTTTGATAAGGTTCTCCATGGGAGACTGGTTACCAAGGTTAGATCTCATGGAATACAGGGAGAACTAACCATTTGGATGAAGAACTGGCTCAGAGGTAGAAGACAGGGTGGTGGTGGAGGATTGTTTTTCAGACTAGAGGCCAGTGGAGTGCCACAAGGATCGGTGCTGGGTCCACTTCTTTTCATCATTTATATAAATGATTTGAATGCAAGCATAAGAGGTACAGTTAGTAAGTTTGCAGATGACACCAAAATTGGAGGTACAGTGGACAGTGAAGAAGGTTACCTCAGATTACAACAGGATCTTGATCAGATGGGCCAATGGGCTGAACAGTGGCAGATAGAGTTTAATTTACATAAATGTAAGGAAAAGCAAATCTTAGCAGGACTTATACACTTAATGGTAAGGTCCTGGGGAGTGTTGCTGAACAAAGAGACCTTGGAGTGCAGGTTCATTGCTCCTTGAAAGTGGAGTCGCAGGTAGATAGGATAGTGAAGAAGGCGTTTGGTATGCTTTCCTTTATTGGTCAGAGTATTGAGTACAGGAGTTGGGAGGTCATGTTGCGGCTGTACAGGACATTGGTTAGGCCACTGTTGGAATATTGCGTGCAATTCTGGTCTCCTTCCTATCGGATGGAGTGCAGGTTCATAGCTCCTTGAAAGTGGAGTCGCAGGTAGATAGGATAGTGAAGAAGGCGTTTGGTATGCTTTCCTTTATTGGTCAGAGTATTGAGTACAGGAGTTGGGAGGTCATGTTGCGGCTGTACAGGACATTGGTTAGACCACTGTTGGAATATTGCATGCAATTCTGGTCTCCTTCCTATTGGAAAGATGCTGTGAAACTTGAAAGGGTTCAGAAAAGATTTACAAGGATGTTGTCAGGGTTGGAAGATTTGAGCTATAGGGAGAGGTTGAATGCGCTAGGGCTGTTTTTTCTGAAGCATCGAAGGCTGAGGAGTGACCTTATAGAGGTTTATAAAATCATGAGGGGCATGGATAGGGTGAATAGACAAAGTCTTTTCCTTGGGAGGCCAGAATTAGAGGATATGCGTATAGGGTGAGAGGGGAAAGATATAAAATAGACCTAAGGAGCAACTCTTTCACACAGAGGGTGGTACGTGTATGGAATGAGCTGCCAGAGGAAGTGGTGGAAGCTTGTACAATTGCAACATTTAAAAGGCATCTGGATGGGCATATGAATAGGAAGGGTTTGGAGGGATATCGGGTGCTGGCAAGTGGGACTAGATGCTGGTCGGCTTGGACGGGTTGACCGAAGGGTCTGTTTCCATGCTGTACATCTCTATGACTCTATATCCTCCAGCAATCTGTGATTAACTCATTCCAAAGGTGTCAGCTCCATTGTTTTTTGTTGCCTGTGTAAGGGGAAGAAATGACCTAGTGGTATGATCACTGGGATCATAATCTAGCGATGCACGTTATGTTCTGGGGACCTGGCTTCAAATCCTGCCATGGCAGATGGTTGAATTTGAATTTATTTTTTAAAAAATAGGTTGGAATTAAGAGTCTAATGACGATCATGAAACCGTTGTCGGAAAAATACATCTGGTTCACTAATGTCCCAAAGATTCTCCAGGTGAGCATGGTTTTAGATTCAGCAAAATTCATATCCTGGTCAGGCCAGAGTGTGGATAGCCAGGCTAACTTTTCATTCCAGGTTTTTACTGAATTCAAATTTTACCAATTACCATGGCGGGTACCTATTTCCCCAGGACATTAATCTGGAGTTCTGGATTACCAGTCCAGTGACATTACCACTATGCCATTGCCTCGCTCAAATCTGCCTCAAAATCAGAAGTTTTTAATTTTTCTTTCTTTGGAATGCCCTGAAGTCAGGAACGGTATCATACAAATGCAAGTTTTTCTTTCTTTTATCCAGCCATCACCAGGGCTTTTTCCCCCATGTCATTCTTAACAATTTGCTCTGAGCTTTGAACCCAGATGTGTCTCCTCTACTGATATTTCTTCCATTAAAACTGTGACTTCAATACAAAAGTATCACTTTGGCACACTCAGAATTTGCAAGAGACATTATGTAATTGAAAGTTGCCTTCTCTGGTCGGCTTGGGAGCTGGTGTAATTGTGACCATGAGCAATGCAGTTCAGCAACAGCTTATTATAGAGCACCTTTAAGGAAATGAGTCATCCCAAGTCACTTCACAGAAGCATTCGAAACAAAGTTTGATTCTAAGCCATCTAAGGAGATATTAGGGCCGGAGATTGAAAGCTTGACCAAAGAGGAAGGATTTAAGGAACACCTCAAAGGAAAAACATGAGGTAGAGAGATGAAGATTGTTCTTTAATTAAATCTTGCCATTCCAAGAATTTTATTCGAAATCACATAACGCCAAGCGATAGTCCAACAGGTTTATTTGAACTCGCAAGCTTTCGGAGCTCTGCTCCTTCATCAGGTGAAGTCACCTAACGAAAGGGCAGTGCTCCGAAAGCTTGAGATTTCAAATAGACCTTTTGAACTATTACCTGGCATCGTGTGACTTCTGACCTTATCCACCCCAGTTCAACACTGGCACCTCCGCATCAAGAATCTCATTAATTGGATTTTATTTGGTAGAAGAGGTGGTTGTTGTTGTACATCAATACATGAATATTTCAATGAAATGCATTGGAAAGCCAGGCAGCACTGAAGTGAACAGGGACCAGGGTATACCCTGTTTCTTCCAGCAGCAAAGGTTATATCAAAGTAGCTAGAGTATTCCATTGCTATTTCATTGGCTGTGTCATACTCTGCTTTTGAAAACTCTTTACGCTCAACATTGATAGTTTGATATTAATGATGAAGTTCATTTCCATTACTGACCTACTTACTGATAGATATTCATCAAATACAATTTTCTGCTGTTTAATGGCCCAGGTAACAAAGTGGTACTCTGCCTTTTGGTATTTACCTTTCACTTGTTAATCAATCTCCCCCCCCACCCTGCCATTCAACCTTGGAGTTAAAGAATTGATATCTTATTCTCTGAACTTCCTTTCATTCCCATCTCCTTTGAACAATAAAAATATTATCTTGCTTTTATATAGTGGTTTTGACATAGATTTTTAAAAAAAATCTCAAGGTGTTTCACAGGCGAATTATAAAGCAGAATTATGTATTAAGCCAGACAAAGAGATATGTGGGCTGACAGCTGGCCATGAATGAATTGGAATAATTAGACTGAGGGTGATGGCTTCAGTGGCTGAGGAGCTAGTGAAGGGATGATGTCAGGCAGTATTATGGCAATGGAAATAGTTCTGAATGATGACATGAAAATGTGGTCAGATGTTCATCTCAGGGTCTAGTAGAACACCTCAAAGGAGAACAGTCTGGTTCAGCCTCGCACTGTTGTTAGGGAGGGGAATGGAGTTAATCACTAGGGAACAGTAATGGGGACCAAGAACAATGAATTAAATCTTCCCAATATTAAGCTGTAGTGTTATATCTTTGTGCTGACAGGTTGATACATTTATATTTAATTTAATAAAAATTGACACCCGGTCACATGAGGAGAGGTACAAACCTTATTGAGTAGGTTTCAAGGAGTCAAGAGTGTGGTGCTGGAAAAGGACAGCAGGTCAGGCAGCATTCAAGGAAAACATGATGAAGGTCTTATGCCCGAAACGTCGATTCTCCTGCTCCTCGAATGCTGTTCTGACTTGCTGTGCTTTTCCAGCACCACACTCTCGACTCTGATCTCCAGCATCTGCAGTCCTCACTTTCTCCTCGGTTTCAAGGAGCCACTGAAAGGAGGAGAGAGAGGCAGAAGACCTTTACTAGATTGAGATTTTGTGCAACAGAGTGAAATAGGAGAGTGAGCTGGCTGTCCATTGACATCAATGGAAGTAGAAATCGGAGACGTTAAGCACAAACTCAAGGCTTATTCCAATGAAATCTACAATCTGAAATTTGGCCGGGGACATTATGTTTGCATGTCAATCTGTCTGAAACCTAGGCCCGTATCTAGGCTAATAAATCAAACTGCTCTATTATTATGAGCGTAATAATTAAGAGCTAGAATTAGGAGTCCCCTGAGGGCCTCCTGTGCCATTCAATAACATCTTGGCTCATTTCCTTACTCCACCTTCCTGCTTACTCCTCCACCTCATGTCCCCTTCCTGATCAAGAATCTATCTGTTTCTGTCTCAAAAATACTTACTCTGCTTTTGAGGAGGAGAGTTCCAAAGACCTCTCTGTGTCCCTCTGTGAGAAAATAAGTATCTCTTCATCTCTGTCTTAAATGGGCAACCTCTGATTTTTAAACAGTGACCCCTGGTTCCAGATTTTTTTCACAAGAGGAAACATCTTCTCAACATCCATCCTGTCATGAACCCTCGGAATCTCAACTGAGTTGCCTTTTACTCTGCTGAACTCCAATAAGCCTAGCCAGTCCAACCTTTCCTCATAAGACAACCCACCTATCCTGGTCGAGTAAACCTTCTCTGAACCGTTTTCAACACAGTCACATCCTTAATTAAGGCGACCAGTACTGTACACAGTGCTCTAGGTATCATCTCATCAGCGCTGTTTGAAATAGAAGCAGAAACTGCTTCTTTTTGCATTCAATTCTCCTCACAGTGAACAATAACATTCTATTAGCTATCACAGAATTCTTGGGCACGTATAAGCTTTGCAAATCATGTAGTTCTGTCCAGGTTTTAAACCACCTCCATATGCTAGAGAGAGAGAAAAATGTACAAAACAGATTCAAGTGAATGCAGCTATATTTTATAAGGGGAACCATTCACATGAAAAATCTTCAACAGATAGCAATAGCAAGTTCTGCAAAGTTATCGAAACCTAACAGGAATATTGAGGTAAAGCCTTCATTCTCAGTGACAGCTCCCTCCGAGTACTCCGTGAATGTATCAGTTCATGGCTAGTAATTGTATAACCAAACCTCAGCTATTTTTGTTTGGGCTGAAAGCTTTCCTTGTTAGCTTTCCCAATCCTGCCTGTGCTGAAGCTATTACATGTATTAATTGAATCAGAATGTACCGTTATTCATTTTTGTTAGTCCTGCCGAGGAATGGGAATAAATTCGGTGGGAAAACCTCCTCCTCCTCACTGAGCTTATTTTCCTTGCTTGTGATTGCTGTTTCCACCCATTGATGTGATGTCAAGTCAAGCAGTTAATTAATCCTTGGAACAGAGTGAGAATATTTAATTTATTTCTTTTTCAAGGCACAGTTTTGTTAAATGGAGGGCTGCATTGTTTCGAGGGTGGAAACAGTGAGGGGTCATTTTCAGTCAGGTATTACGTTTTCCAATGCCACACAACAGACTTGGAAAAACTTATAGCTCCTGGAATAAAAGGATATTAGCAACATGGATATAAGATTGACTGAGGGGTAGGAAAAAGCATAATAATTCCATAGAAATTTATTGTAAACTGGAGGAAGGTTCCTTGAGGAGTTCCCCAAGGGGTCAGTATTGGGGCACTTGCTTTTCCTCATATATATTAAATTATCTACATTTTGATGTGTCGACGTTTGCTGATGGCACAGAACGTGGAATGATTGTGAACTGAGGACAGTGTGAAACCACCAAAAAGACATTGTCAAGTTGGTGGAGTGGCTGGATAGGTGAATAAAAAAAGTTCAGTGCAAAAACTTGTGAGTTGATATATTTGGTAGAAAGAACATGGAGAGACAATAAAGGGCCCCAGCCTAAAGTGAGGAGCAGAGTAACCTGGGTGTATATGTAGACAGGACAGGTCGAATAAGCTGTTAATAAAACATAGAGTATTGTAGACTTTATTGACAGGGGCAAAGAGTACAGGAGCAAGGAGGTGATGCTGAACTTGTATAAGACACTAGTTAGACATCAACTGGAGTATTGTGTACAGTTATGAGTGCCATACTATTGAAAGGATGTGAATTAATTAAAGAGAGCACAGAAGAGAGCGCTGAATGCTGGCAAATGGGACTAGATTAATTCAGGATATCTGGTCGACATGGATGAGTTGGTCCGAAGGTCT
This sequence comes from Chiloscyllium plagiosum, assembly GCF_004010195.1. Taxonomy (NCBI): domain Eukaryota; kingdom Metazoa; phylum Chordata; class Chondrichthyes; order Orectolobiformes; family Hemiscylliidae; genus Chiloscyllium; species Chiloscyllium plagiosum. The sequence continues at coordinate 14,518,710 of NC_057718.1, read as the reverse complement.
GTTACCATGCTGTACAATTCCAAGACTCTAAGAGTTTTACACCAATGGCTTTAGGGGTGAGGAATTTCAGTTGTGAAATTGGACTGAAGAAGTTTGGTCTCTTACTTGAAGAGAAAACGGCTAGGCGGAAATTCAATAGTATGTTTCAAAATCATGAGTGGGCTCGGTAGGGAGAAATTGTTCCCATTCATAAAAGGATGAGGAACAAGAGGACACAGTAATGGGGAGAAGAAGCAAATGTGATGTGAGGTAACAAGTTCACACAGCAAGTAATTAGGGTCTGGAAGACACACCCTGGAAGTGTGATTGAAGCACATTCAATTGAAACATTTAGGAGGGCATTAGAGATTATTTAAATTAAATAATATTTTAGGGTTAGGAGGGAAAGGCCGGAGAATGGCAGTAAGGGATAATGTTCATTGAGAGCCATGATGGGCTGGAAAGCCTTCTTTGGCACTGTAAGAATTCTGTGATTGTTATCTTTCACAGTCATTCTCTCCCCATTGCCGGAATCCAAATAAACATGGAACACTTTATGATTGACAATCAGCACATCATTTTATTGAGATGTTCAACCAACATTCCTTCAGGCAAAGTGCAAAAGATCTCACAGCACAATTTGAGGAAGGAACAGAGAAGTCCTCTCCAGTCTCCTGGCCAATATTTATCCTTCAATGAACATAACTAAAAATAAATTATCAGGTCATTATCATATTCTTCTTTGTGGCAGCTTGCTGCGCAGTAGGAAGTAGGTGCATCCCTTTTTATTATAGTTCCTACATTTAAAAAAATGTTAATTAGACTCGGGATGTCCTCGGCACTATACAAATGTAAGTGTACTGTCCTTCGCTGCTGCGATAGAAATATACAGGCTTACATTTTCACAAGATAGGCTGTAAGCTTCAACATGTTAAAGAATGGCAGGAAATGGCATCAGCGACACTGTGGTAAATCCTCAGGACGGCTTTGGGAAAGCCAGCGGAGATTTTGTGCTCAGGAGTGGTATTTTGTGCCCCCCGGGAGGTATGAAGGCAGTTGGGACATTTAATCGGTTGGGATAGCAGAGGGTGGGATTCCCGACATCTTCCTGCAGCAACTCCGATTTAGTTTGTGGTAGGAAGGCATGTGGGGTGGCTCCCCTCACTCATCCTGAAGAAGGGCTTATGCCCGAAACGTCAATTCTCCTGTTCCCTGGATGCTGCCTGACCTGCTGCGCTTTTCCAGCAACACATTTTCAGCCCCTCACTCATCATCAACTGAGGCCTTTATGGGTCACCTCGTTCCCAATTGAGGACCTCTTCTGCTGTATTGACGCAGGAGGGCGGATATACCTGTCACCACACAGGCAGCCTGACAAGCAAACCTTTCTCCAGAAAGGCGCCCCTGGCTCAAGTAGCACTGAGTGCCTGAGCAAGGGGGCTAGCATCAGGGAAAAGGGGGCAGGTGAGCTCCCTGAGAGCAACTCTCCCCTGCCCCTTGCTGCTGAATGAGATTGATAGGGTTCACAATAGATTTCTTTTTCTTAGATTTGATAGAGAAAGGGGGAGAACGTGGCTTTGAGACAGAGAATAGGCCATGATCATATTGAATGGCAGAGCAGGCTTAGAGCAGAAGAAGGCCCATGAAGTTTCTATGAACCCCATCTCCAGTCACCAAGTTTCTAACTCAACCAGACATCTACAGTGGAAAGCAGAAGCGGAAGGTAATGTTTCACTTCAGGACAACAGCCTTGAACAGAATCCCTGTGGAGAGGACTCAGGACTGCCTTCAATTAATTGAAAGTGGAGTGGAGAGAAAAGCTGATCTAGGAACAGTGAAGGCTGTACGGGTGACTTTATAATCCATTCAAAACCCACCATGATACAATTAAACTTAGGCCCTGTGAGTTCGCACAGAATGGCATCAACAGTTTTTTTTTTCCTCGCAATTAAAAGGAAAGATATCCCAGGGCCATGCCCCCAGCAGAAACACAAACAGACGAAGCCATGTCGCTGAGTTAAAAAAAAACCTTCATTTTTATTGAGCCGACACAGAGAAAGACTGGAAAACAGCCTGCAATAAAGCGCAGCATTAATCTGTCATCACGCCGAGCATATTTGGGGATACCAGAACAAAAATATGCAATAAGTGCCCTTGTGTTGGATGCTGCTGCTGAAATGAATGGCCAGCTCAGACTTGTATAGACAGACTGATCCACACAGTATCTGGCTGCAGGGCACTCACATTCATATCCCTGTGTTTGTATGTCATTCTGATGGAGTGCTTGTTTCTCCCCACCACTCCCGGCATTTGCAGCAGTTTCTTGTGTTTTCATGAGAAAATTGGCCCATTACAGATTATAGGAATTTAGCCAGCTAACAGTTAGAAAGATTGTATCCATTGCAGGTCAGAATAATTCAGCCCTCACATCCAACTGACAACAGAAAAACAGGCCATTCAGCCCAACCCTACCTGGTCTGCCAACCCCTCCTCGGTTCTCACTAGCAACATTATCTTTCTTTGGCACGGTGAAATCTCAATGGATCAAACTCAGGAGACCATGTCACCCACCTGTACCAATGGTATCAACCAATAGCAAAGGCCATAGAGTGGTGCCCATAATTAATTACAATTCCATGGTGGTCAACCCAGTTTCGCCGAATTTCTGTTTGGCACCATCAAGGTAAATATTTGCAAAAGTCTTTGAGTCCCTGCAAAGCACCATGTGTGTCTCGATTGATCAGGTTGGGACTTCTCACTACACAAATACCACTAAAATGTGTTTGACTGCACTCAGATGCAGCGCTGAAATGTGTGGAATTTATAAACTGTGATATGGAGCCAAATCTCACAAAAAGTCAGAAATACTGCAAACGCACTGAACAAATGGTGAAGGATTTTTTAAAAAAACTCTTAACCACTCCAGTATTAGCATGGTGTTTGATGCATCACTGCAAGACCAAAAGTGACCACTTTTGTCGACAATATCAGATTATGTAAAGACTCATTCACAGGGTACTTCAGGGATCCATAGCTAACACAAAGCTCTGCTTAATCCGAATTTCATGTGATTCCTCTGGGACTTGATTCATTGAGAGCTCCCTGGATTTGTCTCAACTACTCACCTTCCAATTCTCTGGCTAAACGGGCCTATTCTCGGTCACCTTTGAATGACTATCTTATACTTCAACCCACTGGTTTTGGACTGGGTCAGAAGAGGAAACATCTTCTTTGTGTCTCTCTAAAGCTCCTTTATGATCTCAAAGTCACCCCACAGACTTTTCTTTTAGTATTAGGTACTGCTCCAGTAGCCTTTGCTAGGCCTGACCTGGGATCAAGGGGAGTCTGTGCCTGCTGGCAGCCAGAGAACAGCAGGGGGTTTCATGGGGTGGGCATCACAGGGAAATGGGTAGGGGGGGGGTTGGCAGCAAGGGGGAGGGGTGACTTGTAACAGCACCACTGCCATCTTTCCAATGTGTCCCTCCATCTGTCACCAAATGCCTTTGAATGAGGGACCCCCCTCGCCACAAAGGCTTACCCGTTGTGCACACTCCATGTTGACACGTCTGCCCACTGCTAGTTGTAGGATGAGGTCCCTAAGTGGTCATTAATTCAGGGCCACAGTTGACAGTGGGAAGGTGATCAGACCACTGGCCTTTCTGCCCCGACTTATTTCTGAAGGAAGTGGGAAGACGACAGAGTTCTAGTATACCACCATCCCATTGAATTAAATACCCCTCCCCAATGCGTGCAGAGAAAGGCCATAAAATTCCACCTCACTTCTCTCTGCTTTGCATTATCATTCCTTTGGAACTGATCAGATCTTTCTGCATCATTTGCACTTTTAAAGATTCTGTTTGAGAATTTCTGCTCATCTTCCACTCAGTTGTCAGTCAGAGCATTTTCTAGGTCTGCTGTTACTCTCTGTCACTGGACTGGTGCTCCATCCTATTTACCATGCAATCCATGGACTGGATGGTAAACACTCGCACTGTGTAGAAAGGACTCCTTCATGTCTCCCCTCAACCCACCATTTCTTTTCCACATCAGTTTAAACCTGCTGCTTTTTTTTTTGTCACTGGAAACGGGTTCCTGTTCTCCCTCTGTCAAGAGTCTTCAGAATTTTGAGCCCCTTCACTTTGAAAATGGCATCTTCTCTAGTCCCTATACCCAGTCCCTTAGCCCGGTACATTCTGGGAAACCTCCTGTGTACCCTCTCATTCTTTCTGGAGCCAGTACACCAGCTGAAATCTAACCTGTGTTTCATGAAGGTTCATCTCATAATACAGTGGAAATGACCACTTAAATGTAAAACTGTGAAAGAGACCACCCAGGAATTTCAGGACAGGAACTTTCAGGATTGTATCAGTCATTTAGTCAAGGGAGAAAGGATATGTTTATCAAATTCTCCGTAAATTTTAAACTCTCAAAGACATGTTGAAACAATTTTTCAGTCATAATTGCACTCAGACATGGAATTAATTGATGCTGATTGGCAGCTGGAACACTCAGGGTATGTAAATGTTTATGCTGCTAATTGTGTTTTAGTGCTGAATTTTATTTGTTAGTTCAAGTCATGACTGACACCTGCTCAGAACTTAATTTGTTATAAACCAGAGGGTTTTAGATGGACACAGACAGATCGCCTCTGCATTGTTTAACACCTCACATGGGTTTGTGAGGCTATTGGTGGTACCACCTGTGGTTGGTCAAATCACCCACCCACTCTGTCTCTGGTGGTCCCCCCTCAGGGAGGGAGTGGATGCTAAGGGCTGAACTTTTGATGCCATGCTGAGATGAGACTCCTGCCTCTGTGCTCAAAACATTTGTGCTGGTTCGTCAGCTCTATCATGCCCATCAGGCTGTTCTTCCAGGGGCAGGATGGGGGTCAGCTTTGTTATTCACCCATAAAAAGGCATGGAGTTGACCCAGCTTGTTGTTAGAGGCCGATTTTATTCTTCCAGTCACCCTTTTCCCAGCCCCTGAGGGACTCCCGAGAGGGCAGTTTCCTGGAGATCAATGGGAATGGGATGGAGGGACATGCTTCCGGAAGTCTTTAGAGCTACACAACCCATTTAACCTGAAATGATGGCCCACGTACTGAGGGCATTTCAGTGGTGGAACACAGAGATGTCCCCTCAGAATGGAGACATTGTCTCTTTCTCTCCCTCTCTCTGTTGACTCTCCCATATCTGAACTGCCAGCTCCACCTCCCCCTGATCTGGACGCACTGCTGTGGACCCTGGAACTTCGACAGCCCACCCACTATCCTTAAGTGGGCATGGAGGCCGGCTTCTGGTCACTAATGTGGGGAGGTCCCTATCACGTGACTGACTGTAGTGTCATAACCTCCATTTTGTGGCGTTGTGGTCCCAAAATCCAAAAGGGTCCTGTTAGTGAAACTGCCTGCTTCCCCACTGCTGTTGTGTGTTCAAACCCAAAGTGATTCTTGTGTGGATGAGGTTAGCCACCTTTCTGGTCTAACCAGAAGAGTCTTATTGAGCAAACAATGTGAAGTTTATTGCATTTCTGCAACCATTTACGAATAAGACCCACTTTATGTTTGGAACCCACTAGCCTCAGCTCTGTCCCCACCCACTGGTTTCTTTGCTGTGCCTTAGGCCTGATCACAGTGCTGGTGCATATAGCAATCAATTAAGTATGATCCCATTCAGAATCTTTCCGACCCACATGCATTTATGTTTCCACCACACTGACCAGGAGGAGTATTCAGAAAGTCAGTGTCACCATGAAGCAGACTGGGAGCTGTTCTGTCAGGATAGGTGTCTTTGGAACCATGCTGAAACCCAGTGTTCTTGCAGATTGTATTATTAGGGCTTTCAAATAATTAGTGCAGGGGAAAGTTCATTTGAAGAGAAGTTTAATAAAAAACAATAAGAAACAAGAGAAGGTGGTGCACAGTTTTGAAATGCAAATGATAATCAAAGGATATAATATATGCAAACAAATCCAGCATGGCTTCATGAAGGGAAAATCATGACGAATTTACTAGAATTATTTGAAGAGGTAACAAGCAGGATAGATAAAGGGGAAGTGGTGGATGTAATATATTTGGATTTCCAGAAGCTATTTGATAAGGAATCACTTGTTAATAAGAACCTATAGTGTTGAGGGTAGTGTGTTAACATGGATAGAGAATTGGCTAATTGGTAGAGTTTGGATAAGAGGGGGGTTTTCAGGATGATAACATGTAACTAGCAGAGTGCCACAGGGATCAGTCCTGGGCCCGCAGTTACTGACAAGATAAGGGAGGTGAATGTGCCATGGTCAGGTTTACAGATGACAAAGAAATAGATGGGAAGGCAAGTGGTGAGGAGAATGAATCTGTGGAATTCTTTATTGTAGAGGATTGTCAAGGCTGGGTCATTAATTGTATTCAAGGCAAAGAGAGATGATTTTTAATCAGTGTGGAGACATGGCAAGTGGAGCTAAGGGATTATTAGGTCAGCCATGATCTCATCGAATGTTGGAGCAGATTCAATGGGCTGAATGGCCTATTTCTGCTCCTACATCTTACGTTAAAACAGGAAGGGGCAGAAGATTGAAGCAGAACAGTGCAACAGAAGTTAGAACCAAAGAAAAATGGTAAAATGTCAAAATTTAAGGCTCTTGATTTGGTTACACAAGTTATTTAACAAGATAGATGAGCGGACAGCACAAATGGTAATAAATTAATTTGAATTGATGGCTGTTGCAGGGACATGGTTGCAGGGTGAAGAAGACTAGGAACTCCGTATTCAAGAGTATTCTTCATTCCAGAAAAATCAGCAAAAAGGAAAAGGAAGTGGGAAAATGCCACAGTCTATTATTAAGGAAGAACAAGCTTAACACAATAAAATAACATCAGTGTAGTTTTGTGAAAGGGAGATCATGTTTTACAAGCTTGCGCGAGTTCTTTGAGGATATAACAAGCAGAGTTGATAAAGGGGAACCATTGGGAATGGTGTATTTGGATTTCCAGAAGCATCAAACAGGTGTCATATAAAAGGTACAAGATCGGAACTCACAGTACTGGGGGGGGTTCTGCATTAACGTGATTTGAATATTGGTCATCAGACAGAGACAGTGGAATTAATGGGTCTTTTTCAGGTTCGAAATACTCAATTTGTGGAATGGCACCATCATCACTTTTAGGGTCTCAATTATTTACAATCTATATTAGTGACTTGGAGGAGGGGCAGAGCATAATGTATCCAAATTTGCTGATGACACAAAAGTAGGTGGGAAGGCATGTTATACTGAGGGCATAAGGAATGTGCATGGGGATATAGACAAGTTGAATGGGTAGGCAAAAACCTGACAGATGGAGCTTCTGGTGAGAAAGTGTGAGGTGAATTCAAGCAATCCAGATGAGCATCTGGTAGGAAGAATGAGAAGGCAGGCTGTTAATTAAAAGGAGAGTGACTTCAAAAAAAACAGCAGCACAGAGGGATCTGGGTGATCTTGTGCATGAACTACAAAACTTTAGAATGGAGCTTCAGCAAATAATTCAGGGGGTAAATTGAATTCTGGCCTATATTGTGAGGAGGTTGGAGTTTCAACACAGGAAAGTCTTATTACAATTGTACAGGGTGTGTGTGAGAACTGTATACAGTTTTGATCCATGTATTTAAGAAAGCATACATTGGCATTGGGGGGTTCAAAAGATACTGTCCAGACTGATTCCTGTGATGAAAAGGACTTATCAAGAGTAGATTATGTCTTTATTCATTTGAGTTTTGAAAGATATGGGGTGATCTTATTGAAACAAATAAGATGTGAGGGGGCTTGACAAGAGGAATGTCAATATGATGGCAACCAATGCAGGCATCTGGAATTCAGGGCTCAGTTACAGAATAAGGGGATCCTCATCTCAAACTGAGAAGTGGACGTATTTCTTCTTACATGGAGTAGTTAATGTCTGGTCTTCTCTTCCCCAGAGAGTTGTGGAGGTTAGATCACTGAAAGTGTTTAATGACCAAATAAGTAGACTTCAGAAATATTGAGAAGTCAAGGGTTACAAAGAGCTGGTATGAAAGAGGAGTTGAAGCCTGGAGCAGAACTTCCATGAGCTTATAGAAGAGCAGGGCAGGCTTAATGGGCTGAATGGCTTACTTCACTTCCTGTATCTTTTGTTCTTATGTCTTTAAGACTTGGTCTCTGATAATATTGTGACACTTGCTTTTATTTCTAACTTGAAATTTGTGAGGTGCCCATTAACATAAATATCTACAAGGCAAATTGCCTGGTCTTGTTCACTGATTTCCCCGAGAAATTCTCCTCCAGGGATTTGTTCCACCTATTTTATCTCTTTATCTGAATAGTTCTTTGACGTTTTGGTTTTCTATGGCAGTGTCCTGCTTCAGCACATTTTCAGAAAGTATTTTACTTTCTTGCAATTAGGCATTTGGTTTTTAAAGCTGGCAGTGTTTATACCTATGAGATTACTTTGCTCTACCGTGTTCACAAGTGTTTCCAGTGCTTATTGTCATCTGACCAGCTGCAATGGCATTATGTGGTGCATCCTTTGTTGTATTGAACTTTAAGAAATTAATATGCACCACAGATCTCCCATGCCAAGTTTTGTGTTTTCCTCTGAAGGAGGATCCATTTAGCTTCCACATATTTGAATAATTCAGTATCTGAATGGTTTTCTCTGGAATGAATACATCTTTGGACACTTTCTCTCCACCACACAGGGGTGTGCACACACACACCTGCTGTGCTTTTCCAGCGCCACACTTGTTGACTATAATAAGTCTGACAAAGGATCATCAATAATGTCTACAACAGTTCATTCTTATGAAGTCTGACGATGAATTGCTATTCTCATCTCAGTGTTAATCTGTTGTGATCTTTAATTAAATCACCTATAGATTTCCCTGGATGCCATATTCTTCTGTTAAATCCGTTCTTTCAAGAATGTTATTATTTCCAATTTCAAATAACAGTGAAAGATTTCATTGCCTCTTCAAACTTGCCTGACATTTCATTTATCCCTTGACAAGTAATAACATTCCCTGCCACACTACCACTTCTGTACAGAGGTGCATTTACTTGTTCAGTTTCTGCCTTACAATCCAGCTGAGAAATTATTCTAAGAGTTCAAGAATTGTTTTCTACAGGATGTTTTCTACAGAATTTGGTGTTTTGTTTGGTCAGTGCTGCAATTAAATCTTCCTAGCAACACTGTTTCTTTGTGTTTCGGAATTTTATCTTCTTTAAAGATTCTTATTCTGAAGTAACAGTGGTTCTCATCTGCTTTGCTCATGTACTGGAGGACTTTCCCACCATTTGCAACCATCAGTATTTTTCTGGACTCCAGGACCTCACTAAGAATCCACTATGTTTTCCTTGCCTTCTGAAAGAATTTCTACCTTAGATCCGAATTGAACACGAATTAAGCGCTCATCAAAGACTGTTGAACTTTCAACTTTATTCCTTTATTTTTCCAGTTTATATTAAAAAGGACTTTATGTTAACTATTACCTTATCTCTTTATTTTCTATTTATTCTATGAAGCTTTGTAATGTTCAACTTCTTAGTTTTATTTATTTTACTCCTTTGTACCTGAGGTTTTTGTACCTAGGTACCCTTGTACCGAAGGTTGCACCTTGTGTGGCAGCATTAGATGCTTTGCACTGTGCTCTTGTACCCCTATACTTGAGTACACTTGGCAATAAAATCTAAATCGAAATTGACCACGTACATCTGCTTTAAGTGTCTCAGTAAGTGATTTGCTCCACTCTCTGCTCCTTTCTTTAGACTTTCCTAGTATTGTTTTTACAGCTCTGATGTTATGGACTAGGCCAGACCACTCAAAATATTCTTAAGCAGGCAGCCCAGACCACAACTTTGTAATTTGTTTCGATAAGTGTACAGTGAAAATTACCTGGAGTAAGTTAGCGAGGTTGACTACCAGGTTTTAAAACAGACAAAAATATGTTTACAAAATTACACAATGAAACACAAAGAACCCTTACAGAACTCAGTCTATCTAAACTAGACTTAATTATGCTGTCCCGAATTTTCACAAGAGTCCCAATAAGTAAACCTCCTCAAAAAACAGTAAAAAATGGAACAAATGCTTCCAGGTTGAAGTTAGAAGGGCAGAAGGAGAGAGAGAGTTTGTTTCCACACAGCTCACTGTTGAACTCCCAACTAGTTCTGGACTGAACTGCTCAGCTCGAGAGCTGATCACTCCCCTTTCATTATACAGGTCACTTCGAAAACATGACCTCTGTGGCCTGAGGTTTCATCTGTTTATGTATGAACAAAAGGCTTATCAAAATCCTTTTCATCTCTGTATCAATCTAGTCTAATCAGAGCCCCGCCCATTTATGACCCCTCTGAAAAAAACCCACGGACAAAGTATCCTTGAGAAAAGGAACAGCTTTTAGAAAAAAGGGATCAGCTTTGTGACAATTTACTGGAATCTAAATGCTGTGTCTCTGATAGATCATAGAACATTACAGCTCAGTACAGGCTCTTGCTCTTCGGCCCTCAATGTTGCGCCGACCTGTGAAACCAGTCTGAAGCCCATCTAACCTACACTATTCCATTCTCATCCATATGCCTATCCAATGACCATTTAAATGCCCTCAAAGTTGGCGAGTCTAGTACTGTTGCAGGCAGTGCGTTCCACACCCGTACTACTCTCTGAGTAAAGAAACTACCTCTGACATCTGTCCTACATATATCACCCCTCAGTTCAAAGCTAAGTCCCCTCGTGCTAGCCATTGCCATCCAAGGTAAAAGGCTCTCACTGTCCAACCTATCTAACCCTCCGATTATCTTATATGTCTCAATTAAGTCACCTCTCAACCTTTTTCTCTCTAACAAGATGATACATGATCAGAGCTGCCCTTTCAGTCTGGGTTATGGTGCCATTCTAAGGCTTCCCCTTTCTGTGCACACAGTTTTCAGCTTTAACTCTCACAGTCCTCAATGTCTGGTCTATTCACTCACTCAACCCACTCTGACAAACCAGTGCCTCTTGGTCCGACCTCTATTCCGTAAACCTATCAGATCTGAAAGGTCTTCCGTGTCATTCTCAAATATTCCTCTGTGTCGAGTGTTGCCACTAAGTTTGTGGGGTTTGCAATGTCTGTCTTGAAGTACTCTGACCCCAGCATATCTTTTTCTCCCCTTTTTCTTGTGAAGGTGTTGAGTCCAATTTCTCTTTGTTGGCACCATTTAGAAATGGGGCTGGTCGCCAAGATGTGGCAGGGTTGTCACCATGTTGCTGTTTGCCATGTTTTGTGTGTACCAGAAGTGGTATTGAGTGGATGAGGACAGCCATGTTTCAGGTCTAACTAGAAGAGCCTTGCTCTGTAAACAATAGAAAGTTTATTATTATGACAACAACTGGTTACAGTGTGGGGGAATCCAAAGTTAGAGGGTTTAAGGTGAGAGAGGAAAGATTTAAAAGGGACCCAATAGGCAACTTTTTCACACAAAGGGTGTTGTGTATATGGAATGAGCTGCCAAAGGAAGTGATGGAGGCTGGTACAATTACAACACTTAAAAGGCATCTGGATGGGTGCATGAATAGGAAGGATTCAGAGGGATATGGGCCAAATACTGGCAAATTGGACTAAATTAATTTAGGTTGTCTGGTTGGACTGAAGGGTCTGTTTCTGTGCTGTACAAATCTATGACTCTATGACCTGCATTACAACAAAGACAGTTGGGAACACGTTAACCTCAGGTTTGACTCCTACAATATTTACTTTGTACCAGCCTTTGTGACATTAAAATAAATGTTACCCTTTTACAACCTTAGGAGTCAAGGATATCATGGATCAAATGCTATTGAGCAGTTGATCCTGTAATTCTGGTTTCCCTCCTATAGGAAGGATGTTGTAAAATTTGAAAGGATTCAGAACAGATTTACAAGGATGTTGCCAGGATTGGAGAGTTTGTGCTATAGCAAGAGGCTGGGGCTGTTTTCCCTGGAGTGTTGGAGGCTAAGGGATGACCTTATAGAGGTTTATAAAATCATGAGGGGCATCGATAGGGTCAATAGACAAGGTCTTTTCCCTGAGGTGGGGGAGTCTAGAACTAGAGGTTTAGGATGAGAGGGGAGAGATTTAAAAGGGACCTAAGGAGCAACTTTATCACACAAAGGGTGGTGTGTGTATGGAATGAGCTGCCAGAGGAAGTGGTGGAAGCTGGTACAGTTACAACATTTAAAAAGCATCTGGATAGGTACATGAATAAGAAGGATTCGGCAGGATATGGGCCAAATACAAATAGAACTAAATTAATTTAGGATATCTAGAGTATGAATGAGTTGGATCTAAGGGTCTGTTTCCATTCTGTACATCTCTATGACTCTATGACTCAATCAATCTGTTACCTAGATCCCTTGGCATTGTTGTCCATAACAATTGTAATACCTCCCCTTCTCTACTTCCTCTTCCCTCACAAGGGTAAGACTGCTATCACCAGTTCTAAAGTCACAATATATTGTAAAATATAACAAAATGACCGCACTGTTTATTGGAATATGTTCACAAGGAACGGGACAGGGTGCAGATATTAAGTATGGCCACCAGGATCTCTTTGCTCTAAGTTGAACCTCACATTGTACTAATTGCCAGCTCATTTAAATGATGCCGTTGGCCTTTCCACAGTTGTTATTTTAACATGGCCATTTGTAAAGTCTCGAATCAGTCATTTCTTTTTGATAGCAATGATGAAACAGAATGAGCATCCAGGACATTAGGCAAGTACCAGTTTGCTTTTGTGCTGGAACACTTTGAGCGTATTGAAAGAGGCTTGTCCATTAGGCCTTCAGTGCTTGCTGACTGGAGGTGACCAAATGGTGCAAGTTCCTCCTCCACCAACCTCGGTGACCCAGACGGAAAAAGGCCATCGTTTAATTAATCCTCAAAGCAGTTGGAGAGAGGTCACCTCCAGTCTGAAGCACCGTCACCCTCTCCTGTCCCGTGGCGGTGACCTCTGATTGAGCCTTGAGAAGTTGCCCACCATTTGGAAAAGAGCAATGGTTATGGCGTCTGGCCATTCACTGACTGCCTCCCCACTTCTGTTCAAGGCTGTACAGGCCTGACATGGAACTTGAGCAAAAACCGTTTGGAGTAGAGCCACATCTTTAGGTTTTCAAATATAATGAGAAGGCATGTCACATTCCACAAACACGTCCGGCAAATTATATCCAGGTCTGATTTATTGCAGGACATGGCAACATTTTGTGTGTAGGGGTCCTGTTTCTCCAGCCCCTGCAGTCCATTGATAATCTTACAATCCAGGGAATCTTCCTGACCAATTGGGAGTTTAATTCCCAGATTTTCTGACGTTGGAAGAGCTGTTTTTTCCACAGGTTCTCTGGTGAGAAGTAGAAACGAGATCTGATCACCACTGTCCAGAAGAGGTGTGACATCCTTGCAGGGCTGAAGAAGTTCTCACCTTCAGGAAATCATATGATTCCCTTTCATCCGGAATTGCTTTTTGTGGCTTCACACTTTCACAATAGGAATAGTCAGGGGAATCCTGTATCACCCAAGTAAAAGAAAAAGACTGCAGATGCTGGAAATCTGAAACAAGCGCAGAGAATGCTGGAGAAGCTCATTATGTACAAGAGTTAAACTGGATTTGAAACGTTAACTGTTTTTTGCTTGACAGAAGCTATGAGACCTGCTGAGTTTCTCCAGCATGCTCTGTGCTCGATCCCATATCACCCTCTGGATCTCCGAGGTAGTGCAAGCTGGAAGATGTACTGGTTGTTGGAGTGGTTTGAAGGGGCAGGCTGGTGTAAGTGATGGTTAGACAGAAAGCTACCAAACTCTTTCAGGTAGATATGCTTACCCAGAAAGGGGTTAGATTACGGAACTTGCTCCCATGAGGAAGCACTGAGGCAAGTAACTTGGCTGCACTCAATGCAAACTAGAGAAGCAGCTGAGGGAAATGGGAATAGGTTGAACAGTAGCAGGAGTATAACCCCCAGAGGCCTGTTTCCCTGCTCAGTAAAGGCCACAACTGATCTTAATGTGACCTTGGCTGCCTCATTCTTTCCCACCTGTCACCTTCCTATGCCCATATCTCCCTTAACTCTCTTGGGAGTTGGAAAACTCTGTCTAATGCGGTGTTGAATGTTTTCAGGGATCCAGCCCCCACTGCCCACTGGGGGAAAGAATTCCACAGACTAGGGATGACTCCGAGGAAATTTAGGGATATTATGTGCAGACTCATTGGGAATCTCCCACCTCCCGACACTGCCACACAGGAAGCTAGAGGTGTAGTTATACTGGGCTCATAATATAAGGCAATGAATAAATAATCTCCTGAGACAATCAGTGTATATAATGCATTTTAGGTAATAATATAGAATTTATATAATGTGTTTAATAGAAACAGTTCACTGATATTGACTCTAATTTGTTTTACTTCGTACAAAACTAAATTCTACATTAGGTTCTTGATTTCTTTATAATTCTATTTTAAAATATTAAAGCCATTGACTCACAATCCTTACTCTCTTGTTAATTATGTAACTCTTATTCCTCTCTGGTCAGTTGTCAGAATTGATGATCACTCCGTGTAATGACTGAATGTCATACTCTCCCTGCAATGTGGAAAAATGACAGTGCACACCTGCTAACTTTCCTCCTCCAGCCCCTCCATGTCTTCGTTCATGGTGAACCCAGCCCACCCCCAACTACTGCACATTCTCACTCATGCACACACTTTCACACTGATACATACACACTCATTCACACTCACTCATACACAGACACTGAAATGCACACACTCTGTCTCACAGGCTCATTAATGTACACTCACATTCTCACACATGCCTCACATATTTACAAACTCTCACTCACACACACTCACACTCACACACACTGTCTGTCTGTCTGTCTCTCTCTCTCTCTCTCTCTGCAATCCTTACCTAGTCTGGCCTCCATGTGATTCCAGATCCATGACAATGTGGTTGACCCGAAAACGATCTCTGAAATAGTCTTTAGGCCTCTCAGAGTGTAATTTAAAATGAACAACTGAAGCTGCCTTACTGGGGACACCTAAATCTCATGAAATGAATGAAATGAAAATCCTGGCACTGGGCTTTTCTGCGGGGTCGTATCCAGCAGAGTTACCCTGTCCCAGGTGATGGGTGACTGATGAGATTGTAAAGACCCTTGCTCAGTGCCACCAAAGGAGGACAACTGTGGCTTTCCATTCGTCCCCACAGGGGTAAATTTACTTACCCAGAGGCAGACACTCAGCAGCAGCCCTATTGGTGTTCCCTGGATATGGGGGAATGCCCTGCAGGGGATTACAATAGTGACCTGGCCACTCAAACCAGTTCCTCAGTAACCTTTTAAAGTCATTGTGAGAAGGAGTCTCCATATTGACAAGCACCCTGCATCAGCTACTTGCCCTCTACTGTGGGCTGCCCATACACATCTTGAACTGCACAACATCTTATTGGCCATTGGGATTTGAGCCCCCATTCACTGTGCCTTATTGGACGGGGAACCATGCTCCTTTGTCAGTTAATGGCAGAAGCTCCATGAAAAGCCCCAGGAATGACTGGTTTGATGAACATGTTGGGAGGTTTTCAAAGATATTACAAACAAGCTTGATAAAGTAGAGCATAAATTTTCAGAAGGCTTTTGATAAAGCTCCCCCAGAAAAGGCTGGTTAAAAACATTAAAATACATGGATTAATTATTGACTAACAGTCCGAAAACAGGGAGTCAGAATAAATGAGTTATTCTCATATTGACAGGTTGTGACTAGTGGGTTCCCACAAGGATCAGTACTTGGGCCCCAGCTCTTCGCAGTAAATACAGGTCGTTCTGCTGTAATGTTAACAGGTCGTTTTGTTAATGCAAATTTGCTATAATGGGATTGTTGTATTGAGGGCACTGTTTCTAAAGTGTGAACTTTCAAATCGTGTGTTGGTTGTAATGCGATTATATTGCCAACATTTAAAGTGCTGGATCTAAAGCGCGTTTTTTTCTATAACACAGGGTTGCACAAGAACACAACCACCGCGCTGTAGAAGAGCTATCTGTACTGATTATTTGAAGGTGTGGGTTGAATGTAACATTTCCAAAGTTTTGAAAACAAAACTAAATGGGAATGTGTGTTCTAAAGAAAATGTGAAGTGGCTTCAAGAGGCTTTACCCAGGCTTAGTCATTGAATAAGAATGAGGCAGTTGGAATATAATGTGGAAGAATGTGGGGTTATCCATTTTGGTCAGAGAAACAGCTGTGCAGAGTATTCTCTAAATAGAAAGAGTTTGGACAGTGTGGATTTACAAAGGGACCTAGTTGTCTTTGTTAATAAGGCACTGAAGGCTAACATGTCGGTGCAGCAAATGATTGGGAAGGCCAATGGAATTGTCAGAGGAAACAAAAACACAAATTGCTGAAGGAACTTCATCTGGAGAGAAAGCAGAGTTATCGTTTCAGATCCAGTATTCTAATGAATAGTCACTGGACTCAGAACTTTGACTGCTTTCTCCCTACAGACGCAGTCAGGCCTGCTGAGTTTCTCCAGCAACTTCTGTTTTTGTTTCAGATTTCTGGCATCTGCAGTTCTCTGTTTTTTATTAGGAATCGCAAGAGGATTTGAGTAGAGGAGTGGTGAGATCTTGTTTGAATTATGTGGGAGTGTGAGATTAGATTAGATTCTCTACAGTATGGAAACAGGCCCTTCGGCCCAACAAGTCCACACTGACCCTCCGAAGAGTAACCCACCCAGATCCATTCCCCAACCCTATACTTACCTCTGACTAATGCACCTAATGCTGTGGGCAATTTAGCATGGCCAATTCACCTGACCTGCACATCTTTGGATTGTGGGAGGAAACCGGAGCACCTGGAGGAAACCCTTGCAGACAAATGGAGAATGTACAAACTCCACACAGACAGTCGCCTGAGGCGGGAATCAAACCTGGGTCCCTGGTGCTGTGAGGCAGCAGTGTTAACCACTGAGTGTTGTTAGACTGCAGTTAGAATGCATTGGCAGTACTGTGTGAAGGTTTGGTAACCTTGTCTCTGATGCCATACAGGGATTGCAACGACAGTTCACCAAACTTGTTCTCAGGATGACTTATTGTCCTACAAATGGCAAACTGACCTGTATTCTTCGAAACTCTAGAGAGTGAGAGGTGATCTCACTAAAACCTACAAAATACCTAAAGGCTAAATGCAGGTATTGCCCTGCTTGTGGAGTCTACAGCCCGGGGCACATTTTAAAAACAATTGAGATGCCACCTAACTTTGAGATAGGAGGATTTTTTTTTTACTCAGAGTGCAGTAAACCTTTGGAGTTCTCTACCACAGAGTGCAGTGGCAGCTCAGTCCTTGAGTATATTTAAGGGAGAGTTTGAGAGATTTCTGATCACCAATAGCACCAAGGATTATGCGGGGAGTGGAGGGGAGGTGGGTAAAAGACATTGAAGTGTACAATCAGCCCTGATCACATTGAATGGCGGGGTAGACTCAATGGACAGAATGACCTACTCCTGTTCCCCTGTTCCTGAGGAACTTTTATTTCCATCAAGCTATCTTTTGGATGGAATCACACAGGGGTCAAGGATGAGAATTCAAGCATCTGCTGACAGCGAGCTGCCCACTTTGAACTAGGCCAGGCACAATCTGATACAGTTCATCACCCACCACGTGGCAGCTCATTGCTACCTGCCCATTTGCCCCTGCCCTTTGTGATGTTTGAGATCTCCTCCAATGCCAATTCAGCGGCTGCAAGTATCAGGTGAGCTCATCAAACACTATCGCATTAAGGACCAACACCCCCCTCCCAATGCTCCCACAGTGAGAAACTCTAATTTCCTTCACTAAATAATTGAAAAGCACAATGCAATGAACCACAGGGTGTTGTATCAAGGCATTGAGGGTATGTACACCATTGATGAGGGTATGTGCACTCCCAACCTGCAGATTAACCTCAGTATGACACGAAGCAGTCAACCATTATTAATTATAAATCACCCCCGCGTGCCTGCGAGCAGACTGAAGTACTTGCTTTGGATGTCAGCAGGCTTAAAGACAAATTTCACAGAGTCTGCTCTTGCTGAAGATGGCATCCCATTTCCATAGCAACTCCTGCGTCTGAGTATTCACTGTCAGAATCCAGATCCCGAGAAATACCTTGAATGTTGCTGGAATCCTGCAGTTTGTTGTCTTTTTGTTTTTAGGAAGCTCATATCCAATTCAGATATACAAAAGGTTCAATCAGCCAGACGCAGTCTGAACGTCCTGCTGTTGGGAGTTGCTCACCATGAGATTGTGTCGCAGTTGATGCATGCAAGATGCTTTGAACATGCCCTTACAGTTCACTAGCTGCCTGTTGCCCTAATGCCACCTGAAAGGGGTCAGTGGGTGCGGCTCCACAAGCCTAACCATAGCTGAGAGCTGAAAAGGTGCCTGCAGTGCTGTAGAGCAAGCTGCTGGGAGCTCACAACACCGTTACGTTAGTGAGGCAGTGTCAACACTTTGTAACCTGCAGGTGTTCCAATTCAAGACAGGAGTG
Organism: Chiloscyllium plagiosum; assembly: GCF_004010195.1. Lineage (NCBI taxonomy): Eukaryota > Metazoa > Chordata > Chondrichthyes > Orectolobiformes > Hemiscylliidae > Chiloscyllium > Chiloscyllium plagiosum. The sequence goes on along the minus strand of NC_057718.1, from coordinate 14,500,205 downwards.
TAAGAATATTCTCACTTGTTTCGTGTTCAACAAAAGAATTGGCTCACCAAAATAAAATCATTTGATGAATGCTCGATCCCCAGCTGAAGTGGAATCAGGAACTGTGCTACTAATCCCTGACAGTGGTATCTCCAATTAAGGAAATGTGCAAAACAAGCGACGGGGTCAGGTACTGTGACCTCAGTGAGTTATTGTTTGGTTCTCTAGAGGTTGATTTGTAGGAAGTTAGCCAGGGATGTTCACAAGAAAAATCTGCTGAGCTCAGAATGCTTGGGCTGATACTGTTGGCACAGTACTGCAGCTGTGCTGCTTTGTCAGAGAAGTCCTGATACAGCTGTTGAACCTCCTTCTACACTTCTCCATCTCTTTCTGCCTTGCATTCCTCCTCTCAATCACTCCTTTCCTCTCCCACCAAGCTTTTGGTCATGGATTAGTTGGACCGAAGGGTCTGTTTCTGTGCTGTATGACTCCATCTGACTGCATATCTCCTGCTGTAGCAAAGTGTCAGGTTTTGATAACTTCTGCGCGGTAGCTTGGAATGTTTTGTGACATTAAAGGTGCTAGATTCTCTTTGTTAATGAATAAACTGTCAAAGGGTAGCCCCTATTTTAACCCAGGAAGCAAACTGGGCATTCAGGGGTAAAACCAGAAGTGTCAATGGGTTTTGTTTTGAGTTTGGGGTTTTCTTTGTTGGCTTGAGTTTTGTTTTTAACTGTCTGTCTGTGTGCAGCACTTCAGAAGTGGAGAGGAAATGACAAAGAATGTGGTTATTGTAGGCCTTTTGAATTTTGACACTGCCTTAATCCCACGTAAGTGATTTTCCCCACCTCAATTAAGCAACTTGTCTTTTAAACTTTGCAATACTTCAGCTCCCTTGTAATAAGGCAGCCCCACCTGCTGCACTGCCCGCAACTGAAACAACCATGGAGAGACACAGGTTACAGACGCGATTGCACTGACATCTGGATTACATAGAGGGTGAGACCAAATTAAATATCAAAGGGGCCACAAATTCCGTAACGGACTACCCAATCAGGAAAGGGAAATTTCCAGAAGGGGCATAAAAATACATCTTTTCTCAGCAGTTGATTTGTTTTTAGCCGATTGAAGTGTTAATCCTTTCAGCAGTGTTAAAATTTAAAAGCTTTCATTTATCAAGCTCTTCTCTCTAGACAGCAGGTCAAAGCCTGAATTAGAACTTAATTTCAAAATTTACCATAAGTAATGTAAGATACCATTTTATTGTGTAAGTTTCTACTCAATGCAGTTGGTTAAGAATAATAAAGAACAGTCAGTCTGATGAAGAGGAGAGACTGTAACATTATAATGATAGCTGTCAGACTTGAGTATTTACATGTTGGCTTCAGAGCAACCTGTTGGTGCAGGATAGGATTTGGGAAGAGTTTTGAGGGCAGATCATCAGCCAAGAGTGCATTGAATGACCAAAGCAGGCTCAAGGGGCTAAATGACCTCTTGTTTCTATTCCTTATGCTTCTCAGGTTACACGTGAGGGACATGAAGGGTTCTTGTACAGTTGGGTAAGAAAGATGGATTCCATGTTCTTGCCACACCAGTAAAAAATTAATCAGCTTTGAATATCCATTTTTGTATTCTTCCTGGAGAGGGAGGGAGGTTAGACTTTGTCCCCGGTGTAACTCCAACAAACAATGATAAGTAGGAGAGATGTTTGAGAGGTGTCACATCTGATACTGCCTTTTATGTCATTTAAGAATTGTTAGAAAAGGCAAAGGCACTTTGTTCCATTGAACCTGACCCTATTTTGTGAACATAACAACTCAGTCCTTTTAATCCCCATCATTTCACCAACTTTCTTATTGGAATTATTTCCCTATTACAGTCTTTTCTTCTATATAGTGCAAGAGCTGCGTTCCTGTGTGACCCTGTGCTCGACAAAAATCACGCAATACAATTAAAGTGTTGGTGCTGTGATCACATTATAGCCAACACATACTTTAAAAGTTTTCACTTTCAAAACTGCCTCCCTTTTCATTCATCACGTTATAGCCAATTCACATTGACGAAATACGCATTATAGCAGAACAACCTGTACTTGTATCCTTCCCTTTCAAACCTCCCCATTTTGCTTCTGTCATCTCCTCAGTTGATATGTTTTATATTATCAGAGTGTCTTGTGTCTTAATGCTTTCACTGCATTGTCCCCTTGTTCTGGGAGTATGAGGAGGAGTCATTCCCATTCTGGGTCAAACCTTCTTTGTTTTTTGAAACATCTCCATTAACTCACTCCATGACCTCTGCATCGCCCAGAGCTAAATAACTGAAGTTTGCACAGTCTACTGTCAGTGTGCCATTCTGACCTTCAGCATTCTGAGGGTCTGACCTCCAGACTAATGAACCCTCGCTCTCGACTGCATTGTTCACCAAGCCAGCTGCTACAGTGTGAAGTGATTCAGGCTTGCCTCATCTGACTGTTCCTTGGCCATAGTAAGGCATACACAGTCTGACTGTACCCAGGGTCCATCAGATTTACCCAGTCTGACTGTGCCTCAGGTTCATTAGGATTATTCAGTCTGACTGTACCTCAGGTTTACTCAGTCTGACTGTACCTCAGGTTCATTAGGTTTATTCAGTCTGACTGTACCTCAGGGTTAATCAGGTTTACTCAGTCTGACTGTACCTCGAGTTCATTAGGTTTATTCAGTTTGCCTGGACCAAAGGTTCCTCAGATTTACCCAGGGTGCATTACTCAGAACTTTTACTCAGTCTGACTGTACTCCATGTTCATCAGATCCGCCCAGTCTAACTGTACCCAAGCATATCAGGTTTATCCAATCTGAGTCTACCCAGGTGCCATAAGGCTTACCTAGCTTATCTCCACACAGGCAATGTAAGGTACCCAATCTGGCTGTACACTTAAGCCAATGGGTTTATCCATTCTGACTGTACCCTGGCCCCAATATGGTTTACCCATTCTGTCTGTACCCAGGCCCGGTAAGCTTTACTAAGTCTGACGACCCTGGCCCCACTCAGATTGTATTCAGTGTCTGACTGTAATCAGGGCTATAGATTTCATTGACCACACTTGCCAGTTTCAGCTAGATCTTCACCAGAAAGGCAGTCTGAGCACGTTCAGATGTGGTCAGACCAGCGCCCTGTCATTGCTGCAGAAGCCAGTGGATATTGTCCTGTTGGACTTTCCGAACAATGTCGTGTGGCTCTGTGTGAGTTTCCGAATTGGAGCCATTGCCATGTTCTGCTGGAGAACTTCTGATCTTCCTTCTTTGCTCATGCAGCAACTGGGCAACGTTAACCATTCTTGTCTGTTTCTATTCACTTGCTGTCGCTGATTTTGAAAAGAAGCAGACACTTGGCATCAATAGTGACTCCCCATGTTCTCCAAGAGACATGGATCAAGTGCAGGAACATGTTAATGCTGAAACACACTCGATAGTGTTTAGAGACCCTTTGAGTTTGCACAAGGTGCTGGCTGACAGAGTAAAGGTGATCTATTCTCTCTCTCTCTCTCTCTCTCTCTCTGACCCTCAGAGTGGCTCACACCTTCCCAGTTCAGGATGTAACGTGGGCCACAACTCAGTTAGTCAGGTGCTGACTGCAAAGGCTCGGCTACAGGTTGACAGGGAATTTATTTGTCAACCCAAGGAAACAATTTATCTCATGTCAGACCTTATTTTTTAAAGATGGCTTTGAGATTAATGTATCACCTGCTCACCCCACTCCAATGTTTCACACTGGTCTATTCCCTTCCTGAACAAGGGTGTAACAAATGCAATTTACCAGCTCAGTATCGAAGGAGGTTTGAGAGATTATGGACCATGTGTCCACAATTTCCAATCAAACCTCCTCCAGAGGTGCATCTCCTCCAGGCTTGGTGCCTCATCACTTTGAAGTACAGTTAAACTTCCTGACACCCCCGTTTCATCAGTTTTTACACCATTCAGTGTCTCAAATACCTCAACTGAAAATTGAGATTGATGGGGAACTACCTCAAGATTAATAGGTTGTTAGAGTTTGGAATTCACTTGTCCAGGGAGCAGTAGAGGCTGGATCAGTGAATATATTCAAGGTTGTGTTCGACAGACGTTTAATCTAGAAAGGTTATGGGAGGTGTAGAGAGCCTCCTTCTTCTTATACATTTTTGTTCAGTAAGATATCACCAATTAACAAAATCCAAGGAGAGGTAGATGGAGTTAATAAACAGTCCAGCCATTCCAAACTGTTGATATGCAAGCTTTTCCTGAAGGCCATTTTGGGTTAGATTATATGGAGAGAGTGATCTTCCATCACCCCACTGTATATCTCCTCCTTGGCTGGTCCACTCTGTTTGACATTTCGGGTGATGGCCCTTGAACTAGTTTGAGGCGGAGCTTCAGTCTGCCTCCAAGAGGAAGTCTCACCTCACTGAGCTGCCAGAGGACAGCAGCTCCATAGCACCCCAGGATTGGTGGTCATTCCTGGAATTGCAGGAGACCCTGAAAGAAGAACAGTCAGGGTTAAGTGCAGGATCCTGACTGGGGCTGTGTTGTCAGGCCCCAACGAGAGTGGCTGGGGGAGAGGCAGGTTGGACAGGACAGGTGGGTGGTTGGTGGGCAAAAGAGAGGCCTAACTGTCTCAGGTAGGGCCTGTGATTTATACTTACATAGGAGGCCCAGGAAGAAGTCAGACCTCCCCATCTCCAGTTCATTGAGCGACAACCTGCTGGAGTGAACCTGCCAACCAATTGGAGGGAGGGCTTTCCCAGTGGGATGAGGCCCTCAATGGAGCATGCATTGTCCACTTAAGGGTCTCAACTGGGCCACAGACCAGCAGCCCACCTAATCTAGCATGTAAAGCAAAGGTGGGGTAAGTGGGCTAATGGTGGCCACAGCACCCATGGTACCTCGCCCTCATCAGCGGGTCTGCCTGGCTGTTTTCCCACTTGAGGGTGGCCATAATATTCAACCCTATGATGAGCTGGGGAATGCGTCTTCCATTAATCCTGGTATTATCTGCTTACAATATTGCTTACTTCTGTGGAGCATCTGCCTCTTCTGCAAAGGTCTGAAAGCTTGACTGCAGTCTGAGGGAATAACTGTGCAAGGGAGCTATAACATCAGATCGATATGTGCTTGTGGGTCAGCTACACTTCTCCCTGCGCCTGCTGCTTTGGTTTCTCTTGAATGAGGTCACCTGCAGATTGTGCTGTGTGGAGTTCTGTGGTGTTAGTTGTCCGATATCACATTGTAGCTGAACCCAGTCCGTACCTCGATCTGCTTCCAGGTTGTACTATGCTGGCGCTCATCCTGTGAGAGGAGTGCAACTCATGAGAGTGGGCAAGCTGCAACATCATCAGGGCAAGCTGAAGGAAGCAGCGGGCACACTAAAGCAGGTCAGTGAGCTCCGACATCCCTGAGCATATCTCTAACTTTACTTGCAGAGCGGTCTCTGGTCCAAAGTGCATACTCTGTACTTTTCACGTTATCAGCTTAAACCACTTAAGATTGCACAGCCCATTGTGCCTGTGATATGTATTTGAAGAACTTTCCTAATTGGCTAACTTTCCTGATTCCTAATCAGGCACAAATTTTCCCGGGAACACTGCAAATTAATCCTCCTTGAGCATCTGTGGGATTGCTTATTGAATGGTGGTGTGTAATCTGATGCCACTGTCCTTTGGGTAGTGTATTACAGATCTTAGCAATCCACTCTTGAGAAGAATTTCTCCTTAGTTACCCTCAAACTCTTTCATAAACTATCTTCCATTATAACCCATCTCCCATAAACCATCTTCCCCTTCATATGCTAACCCTGGGATTTAGATCAGAGTGGTGCTGGAAAAGCACAGCAGGTCAGGCAGCATCCAAGGAGCAGGAAAATCGACGTTTCGGGCAAAAGCCCTTCATCAGGAATGAAGGCAGGGAGCCTCCAGGGCGGAGAGATAAATGGGGCGGGCAGGGGAGCGGCTGGGGAGAAGGTAGCAAAGAGTACAATAGGTGAATGGGCGTGATAGGTCAAAGTGGAGGGTGGGGGAAGGTAGTAAAGAGTACAATGGGTGAATGGGTGTGGGGATGGAGGTGATATGTCAGAGAGGAGGGTGGGGGAAGGTGGTAAAGAGTCTAGAGGTGAATAGGGGTGGGGGTGGAGGTGAGGTCAGAGGGGAGGGTGGAGCAGATAGGTGGGAAGGGAGATTGGCAGGTAGAACAGATCATGAGGACCTTGGGGTTGCAGTGAGAGAGAGACTCACTGAGATTCTTGTGGAGAGAGGAGGAGAACTTCTTCAAGGTAGGCATCCTTGCAAGAGGATTCGCAGTAGGTTCCCCGTCCCACTGAAACAGCCCTCGAGTTACAAACCCTGGACAATTATACACCCCTCTTCCATTACAAACCCTTCTCTATTATAACCCCCTCACAATGCAGCACTTCCTTCCATTATAATATTACCTCCATTATAAACCTTCTGTATTATGACCCTTCATCCATTAAACCCCTATCATTTTAACCTCTGTCAGCTTAGACCGCTTTCTGTAGCGTTGAATCAAAGAAATGAGTGTAAGATGGTGTGTACTGATTCCACATGAACCCCTATTTAATTATATTATTCAGTATTCAAGAAAAAGCCACTCCTTTGTGGCTTTGACAGAACTGTGGGCAGAATTATACAGCAGGATCCCAAGCTGGGGAAGATTCTGGAATTCCATCCAATGTAATGAAGGCACGTGTCCCTGTCTGTAATTGAGTGAAATTGTGGAGATCAGTCCCTAAACGTACATTCAAAAGTCCCAAGTCCCATTGAGTTTGACCTTGATCATTGGATGAAGGCCAAGTGACCTTCATTAGAGAATCTCAGCCTGCTTTTGTGATCTGGACCTTAAAGGTAAGTGAAACATTGCTCCTGTCTCTGCCACCCTCCCATCAGTCTGTGTTAAGAATGAAGTCTTCTGTTAATTGTTTTAAATGGGACTCTGTTAAACTGAAGGCCATTAACAGAACAACAAATTAAGATTTATTTTCAACTGTTCTGTTATTTGTACATGCCATGTCCTAATAGATAGTTCAATCCCTGTCTCTTTCATCATATACAGAGACGAAAAATTATATGGTGTTTAGCAATGCAGCAGCCAGGTTATTATCTGTTATTCTTGCTGTTGTGCCGGTTGAGGTATAAATTTGCATAACATTACACGGTTCTGTGGAGCTCAGCCCTAGCAGCCTGATTCCGAGCAGATAGCGGACATGGCTGTTGAGGCATTTGCTGCTATTACATGGTAAAATTTGTACGCCTCATCTACCAGTCACCTCATACAAAGGGAGACATTGTGGACTGCAAGATAAAGAGCTGGGTAGGAAGTGAGCTGTGTGTCTGGGAGTGAAGTGTCGCACTGACTTTTTTGTTCTTTCTGCATTGCCAGGCATTTGACATTCTCAAGGTGACCCATGGAAGAGAACATCCCCTGACTGACAACCTGCAGCAGGTCCTGGCAGAATGTGAGGCTGAGTTCAGCTTCAGGCCTCAACAACTGTGAACAGATCTAACTGGTGTGTGTGTGTGTGTGTGTGTGTGTGTGTGTGTGTGTGTGTGTGTGTGTGTGTGTGTGTGT